>NW_026099572.1:59311350-59312861 GCF_025091365.1 Daktulosphaira vitifoliae
TTAAAAAAAAAAAAAACTTGTATCTTTACAAAAATGTTACGGCTAGAATATAAATCTTAAGAAAAAAAGCCCATTACAAACATTTCAAAATATTGTTTTTTAAATATCCTCAAAATTTCAAATTTCTACGATCACTTTAGATTGAGTAATAAAGATTATACTTTTGATAGTTTTTAAGCCTAAAATTACCACGGTGTGGCGTCCTCTTAATTCGGTTTCTTTACAAAAGTGTTTTTACTTATGTGTTGTTGAATACCTTAAACTATATATATATATATATAAGGCGTTATACTAGGCCTCACCTATGCATATTCAAAGAGTTTTGTGTAATAATAATGGATTATTAATGAATCGTCAAAGTAATAAAAATGGCAATTATAGATGTACAATTAAAAATAATAATAATTCATAATTCCATATACTCTTAAACTTTTAAATTTTAAGCTATATTAAATAAAACAATAAATATATTATGTTAGATGAAGATGATGGTGCTAATTCTTCAAATGGTAAGCAATAATTAATAACATTAAGTTAATATTACTACACAACATATATGATTATCATTTAGTAATACAATAACTCGTAATAAAATATTTATACAATAATTAATTTAAATATTATATTTAATCACGTTTGTAACTTATTGGACAATTTTATTTTTACTTTTATAATTGAATACACTCACAAAGTGTTAATAACTCTCAATGATATTCCGAAATTCAATCATTGATTTTAATGGTAATTTAAGGAAATTATACACGTAATTGGTATCAACAAATTACTTTCAGCTCTAAAAAATATTTATACTGAGCCAAAACCAATGAAACGTATTTTTTCCCTTTCTAGATACTCACTCATATTTTACTATAGTTCGGTACATTTACACATTGTATAATTTTAAAGAATGAGAATTATCCGTACCATTCGGTTATCCGAATAGTCTAGATTTTGAAACCTGGTAACAACAGTATAATCTGATAATCTGGATGTATAAAAAGTTTTTTAATAAATAAATATTAAGTATAAGAAAGGAAGGTGAGGTATAATAGTGTATGTGAGTCTCAGAGTTTAATGGGTATAGTAGAGTCTAGACTTAATAATTTATAGGACTCAATAATGTTATCCATTACCTTTATTTTATTCATATTTATTACGTGAAGTTTTAAAGAATAAATCATTCAAATAAATATTAGCACATTTATATGTTTCCTTTTATAGTTATTTAAGTTGATAATTCTCGGCGGAGAAAGTAAAGTATTTGTGTTTGGCTACTTGTGATAGATACTTAATGTGGGTAGTGATGAGTTGTAAGGGCTGGTTAAAATATTTATTAATAAATGGCCATTTTGAATACCTTAAATGTTTCCTTAGATGATTTTTTCTTCACACACACATATATATATATATGTGTGTGTGTGTGTGTGATATTGAGTACATATGTTAATAATTATAGCATGTACTCCGTAGCGATATATACGTGTTCTATTGTTCTCTGTTATTTTCTTTTT
>NW_026099572.1:59312961-59328481 GCF_025091365.1 Daktulosphaira vitifoliae
TTTTTTTTTTTTGTGTGTCTGTCACTACTTTTTCTCAGCTCTCCAATCACAAATCTCCAAAAAAATTACAATTTTAAAAATTGGTAAATTTTGTCATTTTTTTCACTTTTTTTCTTAAAAATTCCATAACTTTTTTAAAAATCTACAAATCAACATAATTTTTTTTTATACTAAAACCTTAGATATTTCCCTTATATTTGATGTCATTTTTTTGAAAATTTAACACTTAACCTGCTCACTGGGGGGGATTTAAAATAGCAACTTTTNAAATTTAACACTTAACCTGCTCACTGGGGGGGATTTAAAATAGCAACTTTTTTACAAAAACTAACTTTTTCAACTTAATTTTTGAAAATGTTGCGGAAATACTGCGTCCTTTAAACATATACCAAATTAAAGCTTATTTTATGTACTGTAAAATGAAAAAAAAAATTTGTCCCGACACTTTATCTTCTGCATGCAAACGGAAGCCGTAGTTAAAAAAACGCTATTTTTGTGTTAAAATTTTCGATTTAATTTTATTTCGATTTTATTTCGATGCTATAACTTTTCGAAAAATGTAAGTATCAGCACAATTTTTTTTTTCTAAATACATTATAAGTACATCTTTCATTTGACATACTTTTTATTAAAATTGGTCAATTTCCCCTTATATAGGAGGCGTTCAAAACTTGAAACATTGTAATCAATGATTAAAAGTTATTAGGAAATTATTACTATTATTTCATTTTCAGTTATCTATTACGATAAAAATTTAAAAAAATCGAATTTTTCTGATACATGTACTATAAAAAGTACATCTTTCATTTGACATACTTTTTATTAAAATTGGTCAATTTCCCCTTATATAGGGGGCGTTCAAAACTTGAAACATTATAATCAATGATTAAAAGTTATTAGGAAATGATTACTATTATTTCATTTTCAGTTATCTATTACGATAAAAATTTAAAAAAATCGAATTTTTCTGATACATGTACTATAAAAAGTAGTTATAATTTCTGATTGCATATTAATCTTAAAAATTTCATTTTTTCTATTTAATAATGTCAATTTCAAACTTGCAAGTTGAACTATAAGTTATGGTAACAAATTAATTTTTTTTTTATTAAAACTTTCACTTTAAAGGACAAAAAAAAGTAGGTTCAAAATGATTACTTTTAACATATTAAAAATCAAAATCAATAATAATATGAAAACAATTAATTTAAAAAATTATATAATTTATAATTAAAAGAATTACTAATCTGGGTATAATTAAGGAAATAGAAGTTGATGTTGCTTTTGTAATTATCCATCAATTTCTTAGAATTAAACACTATCTACAGATTTGAATCGAAGCGTTTCTTATGATAGTGATTTTAATTAGTGAATTTAGTCACTTTTTTTTTTTTTTTTTTTTATATCCGATTTCAGTAATCTCTTTGGGAACTGTGGAAGCAAGAAATAAGAGTGTAAATTCATATTTGATTAGTATAAAATTTGTGAAAGATATTACCAAAAAATAATACACATAAACGAATTAGATACCGATTATCAAACGGTTATAGATATCATAAAATAAATACCATTTCACATTTATCAAAAATCCCTTTATCATATATCATTTTTCTACCATTTCATTCCATTCAAATTCAAATTCAAATTTCGAAAGAATCATTATTTTTAACTAACCTTAAATTAAGCTAGGCATGAAAAATCTGGTATGTGCAAAAAATGTAAATTAAAAATGTTTATCTCTGAATTAAAAAAATACGCAATAGCAGATTTTATTTTAGATTAAAAAATTTGAATACCAAAATGCTCATATAAAATTTAATTTAAGTTTATACTCACTATAATGCAAGTAAACTTAGTGCGTACGCCCACTTATTACATGCATAAAATAAATGTATTATGTAAGGAGTATTCTATGTATCATAAATATATTTGCAGTCAATCAGAAATTTGTAAAATGCTGTTTAATAACGCCAAGGCCTATTATTCGTGTTACAAAATTTTTATAAAACTGATACACGAGTCTTAAAACTCACAAAAAATGGTTTTAAGTGATACAATATACTACGTATAAATAAATTCAGGACTGGTAAACTTTAATTTAATACACAAAATTTTTAATGATGACCTTTATTTTTTTGGCAAATAATTAATTTTTGGAGAAAGAATATCTAATTTTAAATTACTAAAAAGACTACTACTACTAAAAAGACGTTTGATCCATCCTGCTGCCCACGAATATAATGTATACTGTGGACTCATATTCGTAACAAGAATGTTTTCTAATGTTACAAAATAAAACTCCACGTAAATTTCTGACAGATTTCCGATCAATAAATCTTTTCATTATATTTGCATTATTATTTACGTGTAAAAATGAACACAGTAAAGTTAAAATTTAAGTCTTATCACCCGTCAATAATAACAATTATTTTACAAATTCAGATAAGCGACTGCTAAATGGTGCCCCGGTTCGTCGATAACAAAGTATAAAAATAACTGGTTTTGATCGTTGGCAAGGTAGCAGTTGAAGGGTGAGGGTAATCGGTTACCGTCATTCAACAAAAAATTCGTCACGTTATAAATGCCACTAGGGACCGACACATGTCGATAGACAAAAAATTCATTATTTTGCATAAAAACTGTTTTGCGCAGGACTACTTTATTTGATCTGTATCGATGCTAGAGTCCCAAATTTTTTACCAAATTATAAAGGAGAAAATTATCTGTGATCTAGCGTTTTTATAATTTTGATAACACAACTCTGAAGCTATTTATTAAACATTTAAAAAACCAAAAAAATAGGAATGTTTAATAGTAAATATAAAGTACTAGAAATTATGTTAACAAAAAAATAAAAACGCTAGATCACAGATAATTTTGTCCTCTATAATTTGGTAAAAATTTTGAAACTCTAACATCAATACAGATCAAATGAAGTAGTCCCCCGCAAGACATGTTTAAACCCATTTTTCATTATCTGTATGGCGTCCTCTTAATATATACTTGTATTTATTGTTCTGAACCCTTGGAGATTCTACGACGATAGAACTTCTATAGCAACCAATTGATCAAATACCAACTTATAATATATATATGATATTTTATCTTATTTTGATTATTGAATAAAGCTTATTATTCGATTTCCCTTTTGTGTTTTAAGATTACTTAAAGTTTTAGATTTTATGCTAAAATGTATTTATCATTGATTTCGTTTTATTATACCGGTGACTATAACCAATTTAAGGGAAAGGCCAAATTAAGAAACTAGAAAAATATTTTAATATATTGAAATATCTTATCTAATAATAAAGATCAAAAAAAGTAATGTGTAATTATATTACAAAAAAAAATTATTTTTATATCTGAAGATAAAGTGTATTTTTAATGTTGAGAAAAATAACGACGTACCTCATTAAATGGTGTTTTCGGTCGAATCCGATTTATAGTCATTACCGCTATGAATACATAACAAAAACTATAGTAATTATAAATCAATTTTTTTCTGTTTATTAAAATTATATGTTGTCAATAACTAGGAACTAGACCTGTGCTCAGATAATCTCAACTGAATATTTCAACTATATTTACATGAAGGGCATATCAAGGTACTTTTTATAAAATAATTATCGCTTTTTTTACTACGTCTAATGCATCTTTTTTATTATTTGTCACTAATAAGAAAAAAAAAATTTTAGTATTTTCAAAATAGCCATTTTTTTTATAAAAATTTTGATAGGATCATAATAATATTAAGATAATACTCATTTGCAAACATTAATAATATAATTTTTGTTACATAAAGTGGGTATAAAATGCAAGTGGAGTATGTATACAATGCGTACGAGTTGATTCTACTATTTCAAAATTGTTCCCACTTTATGTATTAAAATTTTAATTGAGCTATAAAATTTTGTAGATATGTAATTTAGTGGATTTACACTTTTTAACAATTTTATAAAAATTTATGCTAAAAATATTTTACAATTTATATTTTAATTTTATTAAATCTAAAACATATGGTAGTTCTTAACGATATAGATTATACAGCATTATTTTTTTTATAATTTATTGAAGTGTGTTTATAATTATGTTATATTAAGTGTGCGGGTAAACACTTCAAAAAATG
The DNA here is from genome assembly GCF_025091365.1 of Daktulosphaira vitifoliae. NCBI lineage: Eukaryota > Metazoa > Arthropoda > Insecta > Hemiptera > Phylloxeridae > Daktulosphaira > Daktulosphaira vitifoliae. The sequence goes on from NW_026099572.1 coordinate 59,317,088, forward strand.
TAGCAAGTTAAAAAAAATGTTTTTTTTTTAATGATTTTTAAACATTAAATTTGACTTGAAATATAGTGAACTAGTACATTTATTCTAGTAATAATTTTATGAAATTTAATTATTAAATTCAACTTGTTGATACTTAACATTTACTATGTAATGAAAACTAAGTAGATGAATAATCAATCTAATGCACAATTAATATTTTATCAGAACTATTGTTGAGAGAGTAAACCTTTCTGAATCCTAAATTTTCATAACAAGATTTGTAAATATTTTTACAAAATTCGTCAAAATAATTACATGCATAAGAATAAATTTGGATTGACTGTTCATAATATGCACTTCTCATTTTACTTGCTAAATACTTGAAATATTTTATTGATATAGATTTTTTATAATAAGGTTCTCTCATATTACAACGGAAGGTCATGTTTTTTAAATCGATCCTTAACTCCATATTAGATTGTTTAAGAACATTTAGAAAATTTTTCAAATTTTTATCTAAAATCTCAGTGATTAAAATACCATTTTGACCGACAAAATTATCTTGAGAAAATTCATTATTATTCAATAAACTAAGGAAATCTTCAATCCATTTTAATATTTTTTGTAAATTCGAATGAGACAAAAAAGTATAATTCCATAGAGATGATTTCTGTAAAGTAATTAAGGCTGTATGCAAACCTTCAAACATTATTTTAGATTTGTTGAATGAGTCAAATAGTTTAATCAAACAATTGTAGCTGAATCCATTTACTTTTGTACTGCACAAAGACAATATAGAAGATAATAAGACATGGTAATTTTTTATTATTTCTGTGTATCTACATCTTAATAATTGTATTACATGTTCTTTTTTTATTTGAAAATTCATGATATTAATTGGGTCTTTCATAATACAATCTACGCTAAATAATTTTCCATTATAAACTATATTAATGTGTTCCATCGTTTTCCAACCAGATTCCTGTCGAAGTATATTGAAAGCTTTAATTCCCATATTTATATTAATATTTGGATCTATTGGTGGTAAGAGTCTATATTAATAAAAATATTAAGATTATTAATGAACACATAGATTAAATAAATTTAAATATTATTAATAAATTATTGCTTTATTTCGATTCAATTGAAATTTTTGAAAAATAATTAAAATATATATTTCTATTAAAATATTAAAATATCGAGGGAAAATATATGATTTCTGGTAAACAATATTTTATAGTAACATTATATATATTACAACATTATTATTTTTAGGATAAGGACTTATTTACAATATTGGAAATTTAGGAGGAATAAGTAAGTTTAAATGAATCCAAATTGAAAAACTAAAAAACTTTTCTTGTGATTTTCTAATTGGTGGTGTCTGGTCTTTAATGTAATGTGAAAAAAGGATCACCACATAAAGTAGAATATCAACTTCAGAAAATAAAAGGATAGAAAACTTATCATTATTGAATTTGTTTATTTTGTAAATAAATAATAATTTTTTCAAATTTGTACACAGACTGTGTTATATTTATTATAATACAGTTCATATATCATCTAACTAACACAGAACTTAAACCTTAAATTTAAATTTCTTGTATTTTCAAAAATATGTCATATTAATTATATTCTAATATAAAATTAGAATAGAAAGTTAATATAAATAAAAAGCATTCTTACTGAGGTGTTTTGGGATTGAGAAATTGTTCAAAGCCAAGATTTTTATACCAAATTTCTATGTTTTTATTATAAAACGATTTAAGTTTACTACATGTTAAATAGACTAAATAAGAGTCATCTTCATTCATGTCAATTGTTGTCGAATTGGATTTTATAGAAGTGTCGATAATAATATTACTATTTTGATAGAGATTATTTACTATTTTTGATGCAACTGTATGAAATTCATTTAAATTCTTAAAATTCATTTCAGAGTCTTGAAAATTTGGTAAGCAGTTCAGATCAAAATGTCTGTTAAGATCTAAATGGCTGTTCTCTGATATTTTTTGAAGTACATATTTTTGAAAAAAGTCGATTTCATCAATTATAACATTTGGCATAATGGATCCTTGGAACACAAATCTTACATCAATGTAGCTAAAAAAAGTCATAGCATTGTGAAGATTTTCAAACATAGTCTTTGAATTCTTCACTTCTTCAACGAGTGATGTTACACAACAAATAAAATTTTCTTCTAAATTTCTTTCATGAAATTGCTTACATTTTTGGAGAATAATATCAATGTAATCGAGGAAATTCTTTAGTATTTCAGTGTACTTGAAATTTAATACATTTATTGTATAAAAATAGTTAGTTTTGAATTTAGTGTATTTTCTATGGGATATGAAAACTTCCTCTACACTAAAAGTAGTATTTGAATCTTCTTTTAATTTAAGATTTAGTATTTCATTCAATTCAATATGTGAAGAAATATAATCAATCACTGTTTTTATGTAATTTCTATAATTATCGGGATAATTGTTAACATAATTACAAATGCAATTTACTCCTTCGTCTATTTTTAAAACGGATATGCCAATAGACATTAAAATAATCGAATAAAATTCCATTGAAAATAAAATACTAATATTAATTATGACTAGTCTAGAACTAAAAAAGATTTAAAATGAATATATGCAAATTGTTATTTTCTATATACATTTTTCAGTTATAAATATAAAAAAAAATGTAAAATATAAATATAAAAAAGAATATTAATCTTTTCTTTTTATAGAGGTAAAATAAATACGGCGATTAATTTTTATTTTTCAAATAACTTTCTACAAATATAAACTATATTATTATGTGATATAAGTAATTAATAATCGTTGAAAATAATTTAAACTCTAACATACAACAATTTCTATTTAAGCACTTTTTAAATATTGATAGAGAATGGTAGCTAACATATATATATAAATATAGTAGTACTTTATTATTAACTTTGTTTAATTACTGATTTATGTACAGCTGAAGTGATATTTCAGAATACAATAATTTAAAAAAAATATTTTATATTAAAATTAAATTAAATTTAACGTAAATTTAAATTGGATTATTTGTTTTATGTAAAAACTTATGGATTTAAATTTATCTGTATTTGATTAGAACGTTTTTATGTAAATCTCAATTTCGATTAAAAATGTGCTATTTTGTAGAAAATGTTTACAAATTTATCCAAATTTAATTTATTTAATTTTAGATATTAAAACAATATTAAAAACCAACCGCGTCACCATCTTCTATCATCGTCTACTACTTGTATATAATAGTTTGACTAACCAATATTGAGTGCTATACGCCACGGTACAAAGTCCAACAAGTGCCACACTATCGACGACGACCCGTAATTTTTGTAGAAAATGTTCTCATATTTATTTAATTTTAAATATTAAAAAATCCAGCGAGTAACCCATGGTCGACAACGACCCACCACCACAACTGTACGTTGAAATCATCTTCGTGATACGTATTGTTTCGAAATAATTTGGCCATTAATTAGTTGTATACGCTTGCGCTTACTGGTTTTTTTCTTTGCAATGAATAAATGGCTCTACGCCACTTCTAATGCAACTTGGTATCGTCTACCTTATTTGCGTCTACTACTTCCTATCAAATGGCTCCCTGACAATAGATTATTAACCAAACTAATATTGATTTAAAGTATGAAAACCTTAAGATAGGGTAAAATCCGTAGGAAATCCGGTCATTCTCTAGAAATATTTTAAACCGCAACACAAAGACGAGATCGTATGGAATCGGTTTACCGCCTCACAGATAATGCGAAAACCGGTAGGAACATATCATACTAATTACGCGTACCTGTCCGAACCGATCCATGTAACTTTCGGACCGGACAACACAACCTAAAATAACGCGGTTCTACAACAACGTCTAAATGAAATCGAAGAACGCTAAGTGCTTAACTTACAACGATTATGAAGGTAGAATACGAGAGCGTCGTCTACACTTTTTCGAAACAAAACGCACGAGCAAATGTTTCATACAGATGCTCGTTCACAGCATTTGGCAACTCTTCTATACAGTAATTAATTAAAAATTAGTTCCAATACTTATAAAAATGAGTTACACAATGTTTCAGGTAAATCAGAAAAGATTAACCCGTGCAACAAAAGGCCTAAAGTTTGATAACTCAAAAATTTTGAATAACCGTACATTTTTCATTGTCTTTTTAGTTCAGCGCGTGAAATAATGGATTCACAACTAAATTGTAAAATCAAAAGTTGTTTAAAATAATATTTTACATAAATTATATCCTAAACAATTTTTTGATTTACTTATTATTTATGTATAAAAAGTCAATATATATAATTTTGTTGTTAAAAACTCACAAAATAAAGTGAATTCAGTGTTAATTTTATAATACGAAAAATTTTTATTTTAAAAATTTACAAAAACACATCAAACATTAAAACTAAAAATTAATCATTGAACTAATTATCTAAAAGAGTACTCTTTTTGAAATCAAGATATTTACTGCGGTAATCATTTACTACTTGAAGCAAATATTGTTTTTGTTTTGCATCGTATTAAACTCCTCCATTAGTATAGCACCCCTTTCAGCTATATCATTTACTACATTATTGTTATTAATAAGGTCTATTGATATCTTGAAATTTTCATCAGTGCTCCATAATGATGAGTCAATGGTCAGAAAACTAGTATCTATATTAAAACGTTTGAAAAATTTTTCACAGATAAAATCTTCAAGATTTTTATTTAATATTCCAGTAGCTTCTTTTGTATTCAATAAATATTTTTTTGGTACATCATCATCTGTATGGATTATTAGAGCAGCTATAATTTTTCTCTTTGTATCAAATGGAACATTATTATCAAAAAGTGATAATACCGTATTCTCTGGCGATAGATATCATAAATCACCACACAGTTTTCTAACTGTAACTTCTGATATATTTTTATCTATTGACTGATAATTTACCAAATCTTTTAAAAAATTAAAGTCTTAGTATGGTGCATTAGAAGCAAGTGGTACACTATTCCAAGCTCTTACGTATAATCTAATTATAAATATACAAATACTAGCTATTGACATTTCTTCTTTTTGGGTTAAATTAAATTGGTTTCGGAATATAAATATTTTTAAGCAATATAAAGCTTTTGTCATTCATCTAGCATGATGTATAGCTCCCGGAACTCTAAAGGAAACTCCCCTTAGGGGAACTCCACCAAGAAAAATAATTGTTAGTTCTAAAAACTCTCTGTAATCTTCTCTGGATTGTTTGATAAGCAAATAGTTATTTGCGAAGATAGTTACATCAGTATATACATAATTAAATTTTTTGTTTACAATGTCGTTCATTATACCTGGCTCAAATTTGTTAGTATCTATATTTCTCCAATTTTGTTGAAACCGTTTAAATATTGGTACATCATTATGTTAGACATAATTTAACTTCAAAAACACATTTTAATATTAGCTCGTAGATATGGTGTCGACATGGCAAGTACAAAATATTACGTTCTAAGTAATTTTCTAATAACACGCAAGTACCTTTCAATCTACCCATATTTGAAGCCGTACTATCACATCAAAAAGCCTATACATTTTCTGTAATACACCAATCAATAAGTATATGAAAAATAGCATCAGCCTGATCAACCCCTGTTCCCGTATCAATTGCTGGACCTCCTAGTAATTGACTCTCACCATTACATAAAGCAATAATAGGAAGTCGATCAACACTTTTTTGTCCTGTTAATGAAAGTAAAAGTTTACCATCTCAATGAATGACAACGGAATCTTTAATAGTTACCAAATAATTATTACGGATTTTTTCAGCGCGTTCTTTACGGAAACGTATGCGTGAGTTTCGAATTGAAGATCTATTTATAATTAATTTTTGAACGTCCTCACCTAATGCTTCTGCTGTTGAAATTAATATATGAACTGCATCTCTATCACTAATTTTGCATTTATCGAGTGTAGCTGCAAGTTTTGGCGTAATAAAATCAATACTTCCTCTAGTTGGTTATTTAACATACATTTTAGGCTGTCCGGTCTTGTTAAAATCATCTTCAGCGACGTCAGACTCTGATGATGAGCACATTTCTACTTGCGCATTTAAAATACATACTTAATTATTAAATAATAATTCTAAAACAACATTAAACTTGCTCAATGATTGTATCTCGTGATAACTTCTTTTACGTCTTTTTTCGGACATCTTTAACCTTTCATTGGCTCTTTTTTTCTTTTTGTGTAATATTCATATCAACTCCTACCATAATACCAGGATGTCCTTTTTGTCTTTGCATTAATAAAAAATCTCTATCTTCTTGTAATGACATTAAATTCAGAGCATCAACTTGAGCAATGTCAAACAAATCATTTAGTTTTGAACTAAATTCTTCATTTTTTTTTTTTTTGCTTGAGTGTCAGATTTTCTGTATTGCAGTTTTTGTAAATTTCTCCATTCATCGTAATATTTTTGAACTTTTTTTATGCAATACTGTTCAGCACTGATAGATATACGCGCTTTTTGCCAAAAAATACTAACCTCTTTTATTGTCAGTTTAGAGCTTTCAAGTATGCTAACATAAGGTTAACATGACGAATATTAAAAAAAAAACCGATAGTACTTGTCTTATTGACGGTAATTTACTACCAATAATTTGGTTTAACGGGAAACCAATCAAAAATATAAATGTATCTTTTCATAAAGTTTATCGTGAAGCCATTTTAATATGTATTAAAAAAATGTTAAAATATTAAAATTATTTTAAACACTAAAATGTATACGATCTAAAAATGATCATACGGGCGCAGTAGAACTAATGAAAACAATAACCTGAAAAATGTATAGTTAGAACAAATATTAGTAATGGGTTTTGATAAAGATTTTATCGTCTTTTTAGTCATTCTTGTAATAAATTGTGACTTGATAAAAGTTTATTTAAGATTATACATTGCTGTTATGATATTTTACGAAAATTACCACGAGTTGAAAAACTACAACTAACATTCACTTTATTTTGTGAGTTTTTAACAACAAAATTATATATATTGACTTTTTATATATAAATAATAAGTATATCAAAAGATTTTTAGAATATAATTTGTGCAAAATATTATTTTAAACAACTTTTGTTCTTACAATTTTGTTGTAAATCCATTATATCACGCAGTGAACTAAAAAAAACAATGAAAAATGTACGGTTATTCAAAATTTTTGAGTTATCAAACTTTAGGCCTTTTGTGGCACGGATTAATCTTTTCTGATTTACCTGAAACATTGTGTAACTCATTTTTATAAGTATTGGAACTAATTGAGATTGTATAATTTTTTAATTTTACTAAATTAATTTTATGAATCATCCTAATGCATATATAACATTAGTACAATGTGGTGACGTAGTGCATTTTATTCCGGGGTGTCCCAACGTCTTGCTAGCTAAGTCTAACTGCCTAAAACCAGTCGCTTACTTGGGGCGTATACCCACCGTGCTTAGCGGTAATGCCGCGATTAATAGCAGGTGGGTACCCGAAGACGTTCATCGTATTATCTAATTGTAAAAGTGTAGGTGTAACTAGTATTTTTTTGTTATTAATATATTTTTTTTTCTTTTTCTCTCTGTTCCGTTTTAATTTGTAGACGAGGTTTTTTGATCGTTCGGTTTTGTGCCTCGTATTAACTTGATTTTTTTTTTTTTAATAAGGCCCCTTAATTGTAACTCAACTATCATCTTATTTTTTTTGCATGTTCCATCTTCAATGGACTCGTGTATATTTTTATCTTTTTCCTTTCAAAAATCAACTCCCCTTAGTTTATAAGATACGGGGAACGGCCTTGTATAAGGTCATCCCTTATTGTTATGGTTATGTGACAATGTCACGAGGTTTTTGTGTACATCTACTATCAACGACTCAACGGACATCGACTTCAATATTTAATACTTTTCTATTTATTTTAAAATTGTTTTTAATGTACAAAATTTAATTTCTCTTTAAAATCCTACTGTGGTCCAACAATACATTGTCTCGCCCAGTGGGTTGGCGACCCTTTTCTTTTTAATTTTTCAATGCGCCATGAAAGTTACAAATTTTTCGTTGCGACCAATTAATTCGATTTTTCTTTTTTTTATAATATTTGTAACCTTTCAAATATCAAATCTAATTCGACAATATACTTTAAAAATATTAGAAATGAATGATTTTAATTGTTTGTATGGATAAAGCTGGTTAAGCTACATGTTATTTGATTAAGGCATTTTTCTTTCAATTGCTGAGGGTAATATCTTCAACTAAATACGAATTTTAATAATTTGGCGTATCGTTGAAAAAAGTAAGTTAAGTGAGGGTTGGAAAAATAAATCACGGCCTCAAAAAAAAACACATAGTCAAATAATATTAACATGAATAAAAAATTTCTTCTCACGAGGGGTGACTATAGTGATGGGATCCTTGATATTTATTGAAGTTATTGAATCTAAATGAGATAAATATCAAATGATTTGTACATTTTTCTCTAACTTAAAAAAATGCAAAATATTATTGCCACAGGTGGATTCGAAACTCGTACCCTAAGCGTGAAAGACACAAGTGTTACCGATTCGGCAACTGATCGTTGTTTTCATCGCACGATAAAATTAGCAATTTAAGCTACTTCAAATTTAAAAATTACTTTTTCGGCAGCAATTTACACATAGAAGATAAGGTGTCGGGACAAATTTTTTTTTTCATTTCATAGTATATGACATAACCATTGATTTAATATATGTTTAAAGGACGCAGTATTTCCGGAACATTTTCAAAAATTAAGTAGAAATAGTTAGTTTTCGTAAAAGAGTTGCTATTTTAAATCCCTCCCTGTGAGCCGGTTAAGTGTTAGATTTTCAAAAATATGATATCAAATATAAGGGAAATATCTAAGGTTTTAGTATAAAAAAAAATTATGTTGATTTGTTGATTTTTAAAAAAGTTATGGAATTTTTAAGAAAAAAAGTAAAAAAAATGACAAAATTTACCGATTTTTAAATTTGTAACTTTTTTGGAGTTTCACCCATTTGCGGGGAACGAGGGAAAATTTTTCAATTTTTAAGGGTAATGTCTTGGTAATATTAATACCTTCTCAGCTTCGCATCGAAGCTAAAAAAGGTTTATGAATCTGTGTTTTAATATTAATATTGACGTCTTTGGTTTTAATGCAGAATGCCATTTTTTGCTTCGTGTCATGGTAAAAACACCAGCGATAGAGTTAGTGGAACAGCAAAAGGAAAGTAATAAAATGTAGCTTCACTTGAAGCACCGTCACTAAAATATTTATTTTTTTTTTTTTTTGCAAACGGAACTGCTAATTTGATGTCTTGTTTAAGGTGATTTTAAAATATAAGAACAAAAATGTTATTATGTTCCATGCGATGACTAATTATGTTTAAATTTTACGATGAAAAAACTAAAGGGATAATGTACCCCACCTCAGAAGTACAACAAAACGAAAAACACCTACTATGAGGTTTAAATTGTTCGGCGCTTCGTTGAGTTTGACTGACCCGTGTACTATAATGAAATTTAGGTTACCTAGATGTGTTTAATTCACTGTTATTACTCTACTGTTAGTGTAAATACGTCAACGCGACTTTGTCTGTATATCATTCAAAATGGGCCTAAAAATAACCTAAATTTGTCTGTGGCCAATATGATCGCATTCGACAGTCACGTAACGTTATTGCATATCCGATAACTTTCAACAAGCCTAAGTGACGGAATTCCTTTTGCTCAGCTCATTGCAATTCTGAAACAATACCGTCCTTTTGCCCAGTTCACTAGTGTCGGTTTGTAAACAAAACGTTTTTGTGTAACCATAGGGTGAGAGTCGTGATGAATCATATATCATTACTTTGATATGTTCGACTGCGTTTTGCTGTGTATGGAATCACGACCACTTTATCCCTTTTTTGAACAGTTTGGTATGAGGTTCTATGCTGTCCGTGTAAATTACATACCCCTAAAAATCTGCATAAGTGTCTGACATTACGTGGGACTGATATGACGTGTATGGACTCAAGTTTTTCAGGTTCATTATCGATGTTCTTCCCATGCAAAAGGTGTTCCAAAAAATAAATTTTTGAAAACCCAATTTTACACTTTTTTGCGTGATCATTTGAAACTATCTCGTTCTAGGCGTTCTAAAACTTTACTGCGATGGTCTAAATGGTTTTTTACGCTATCTAAAGTTATTAAAATATCGTCCAGATAAATCTGAACAAAGTCATTTAAATACCCCACCGAAGTACTTCGTTCATAAGTCGTACGAAGGTCTTAGGTGCATTTTTAAGTCCATACGGAAGTACATTTATAGATTTAATATTTAAATTGTGTAAAACTATTCTCGGGAATAGGGAAAAACACAGATTTTTATCAATTAATAACAGTACCACAAGAAGCCTTTAGATATCATTAACTGATATTTTTGAAGACAGAATATTCTAACTACTAGAATAAAACTATGATTATTTATTAAGATATTTTACAATATTATCATAGTAATTTAATTAATTAATTTTTTATTTTGCAACTAAAATAATAAATTTAATAAATAAAACATATATAATTATATTGAATCCATAATATAATATGTGTACAATAATATATAAAACAATTACAAAAATGTGATTTTAAAACAACAAAAATCTCTCATTTGATTTTGAGCGGATTTTTACTAATTTTCTAATGCTAAATTTTACATGTTACACTTTTTTCTCAAACTTCAAATATTTATGGTGTGTTAAACAGATATACAACTAAAAAATTTCAAAATTTTTTCTTTTTAATTAGGTCCCCGAACAAATAATGCACCTAAAATACATGTATTATCATAAAATTTCTAACTTTGTAGGCTTTTAAATCCCACGACTGCTTTAACGAGTACTTACACCGTATTCGTAAAGCAGCCGCGCCGACGTACGACCACTGTTCGGATCGCCCGGGAGAGGCTGATAGCGCTCTGCACACCCTCTTCCGGTGCGAGGCGTGGGCCCAGGAGCGGGACTCTTTGGAGTCTCGACTAGGGTCCACGTTCCGAGTCGGGTCCATGATCGGGTGGACCTGATGTTGAGGAGTCGGGAGGCGTGGACGCTCGTCCAGGCGTTCGCCGAATCCGTCTTATTAAAGAAGGAGGAAGCGGAACGCCTGAGACAGAGGCAGCCATGCCGCCCGGCACAGTGGGACCAAACGCTGATTTAGCCGGCCAAAAGTACCATTTTTAAATCAACTAATAAAAATTTTTTATTTAGCAAATTTTTTTTATTATATCCTTATAAGGCCATGTACAAAAATTCAAGGCCAAAAATTGATATAGTAATGGTTGGGTGCTATTTAAATATCATAACACTGTATTTTTTTGTTTTTTTTCTAGGATTTTTATT
>NW_026099572.1:59328862-59365957 GCF_025091365.1 Daktulosphaira vitifoliae
TTACAATTTTTACAAAAATACACGTTTATTATAGGGAAATTCTATGTGCAGGGCTCAAATGCAATCTGACGCAAAATTTTTTTTTTTGTAATTGTAGCTTAAGAGTTCTTCTACAACATGCATGTATTGGTGTAATCGTAATATTGCGTAATTTTGAGTTAAACTCTTTAAAAAACAATGTAAAATAAGTATTTGCATTTTTTTGTGTGTAAAAAATTATTAAAATTAAAAAAAAAAAGAAATAAACATTTTTTCTTAGTAAATTTGAAAGCCGATGACTTTTTAAACATTTTAAATTAAAAAAAAAAAAATTAAGGTTTTTAATTAAGCAGGAAAAAATGATTGAAGAAATAATAAAAATCCTAGAAAAAAAACAAAAAAATACAGTGTTATGATATTTAAATAGCACCCAACCATTACTATATCAATTTTTGGCCTTGAATTTTTGTACATGACCTTATAAGGATATAATAAAAAAAATTTGCTAAAAAAAAAATTTTTATTAGTTGATTTAAAAATGGTACTTTTGGCCGGCTAAATCAGCGTTTGGTCCCACTGTGCGCCTTAGGTATTCGTGTTTTTATGTTTTATGTTTTTGTGAGTTATTTTGGCAGTCCTCCCTAACGGTTCCCACTCTGGGATCCAGCTAACGGGAGGGAGTCACACCACGTTGCGAATCAGCTCTTGATTAATTTCGAGCTGATTCACAACGTGGTGGTGTGAATTATTAAGACGGCGTGGGCCGCCCTGAAGTAATGCCTCACGGCAGTTCCAGGGCGGCCCACAATAATGTCGGTGGGAAAAAAAAAGGCTTTTAAATCCCAAGAAAATTGTTTTAAATATTTGAAATTTAATTTAAAAATAGATTATACACTATACAATACCTATTTTAGAAATCATTATAAAATAATATCTTCAAAACGCCTATTTTCACAAAAAAAAAAGTCATTTTTAGAAAGTCATTAAAACTTAGAATTTCACATAATTCTTTTTTTTTTATGTAAATTTTAAGTTATAATAAGATTAAGTATAAAATTTTAACTCGATTAAGTCAATATTGAATAATTTATGTGTTTTTTAACGTTCTGGCTATATTTAACATTTTTTACATTGAAATAACCATAAAAATGGGAAGGTCATTAAAAAAATATTTTGAATCTAATTATAGCATAAAGAATAAACCCTGATAATTTAAGGAAAAAATGAGGTGGTCATGCAACCACTTCTGAATGATTTGGAATGGATTATTAATAACTTGAAATTTAAAGTAATCATTTTTATTAGGTTGATTATAATCATTTTAAATAAATGATAATTAATTATTATTAATTATTTTAAAAAAATAATTATTTATAAGTGTCTCCTTCTTGTCACATAGCCATCTTCAAAACCCAATGTCTTTTTCTATATAGTGTTTTTATAGACACCATTTGTTAACAAATTTAGACTTTTAATATAAAAGAACTCTTTATACTTTTTTATATGTTCTCCTAAATTGTTGAATAATTTGAAATAATAATTTAACAGCTTAAATATCTACTCAAACATAAATCAAGTACAAAAGTAAACTTGTAACATGACCAGTCTTTAAAAAGTAAATATAAATGTTAAAAAAATATATCAGATGGGAAGTTATCAATTTTACTTACTGACTTATGGAGATGCTGTGTGAAATGGACTGTAATTTTTTTGGAAATTTCCCCGTTTACGGGGAACGAGGAAAATTTTTAAAATTTTTAAGGGTTATGTCTTACAACTAGATACGATTTGTGATCTTTTGACATATTGTTGAAAGAAATCGGTCCAGTGTGAGCTGAGAAAAAGTGGCAACAGACATAAAAAAAAAACATACATCATGGTAAAATTAATACCTTCTCAGCTTCGCATTGAAGCTAAAATACATCATAGTAAAACTAATACCTTCTCATCGAAGCTAAAAATTGTTGTAAAATAATGATTGCAGAAAAGTAATGAATAGTATATAAACATCGGGTACGGGCTCTCAAAGGTACTATTAGATATCTGTTTAATACTGAACGATCAAAACTATTAATCGGAAGCTACCCGACGTCTGCCCAAATGTTGTCGTAATCTCCATAAATGAGTTTTAATTACATGAAGGAGAAATAGTTAATTAGTTAGAGGTTATATAATAAACTTAAACTATTGTTTTTTGTCACCAGCAATGTAAGATGTATTTTAAATGTTCAGTAAATAAAAAATATATGAAGTGTACAATTCGTCTGATCAAGTATAGTTAGTTAGTAGGTATATCCTCCAAATAAGATGAAGTTGGTTGGCTGCGATGACAGTCGGCCATAGAAGAGTAGCTAAATAAAATAAGTTAAATTATTAACTATATAAGAAATAAGTAATGGTATCGAAAGCTATAAAGGCCACTCAAACTCAGCTGCCCTTTTATAACTTCGACGATCGGGCTACAAACGAGTCGAATTGTCACACCAAAATCTTGTTATATGCTAATTAGCTGATGGACTTATCTCACTACATCATTTTGACATTGTTTGGCAAGAAACTCGGTTTGTACGGGCTAATACTTCATGTCTAGTATAAGTTATTAAAGGCAACCGGAGCCGGCGTCGAAATGGGTCGTGTAATGTGTGCAACGATTTGCGCAAACGACTTGAAACACCGACTTCGGTGTGTGTGTATTTTTTTTGTTTAATAATTTGATAAAATACGATAAAAACCACTAATTCATATTACTTGAATAGAATGTTAAACGAATCCGTTGAGACAATGTGTATTTCTTTTAGATAAAGTATACAGGTTGATTCATTAAGGATAAGACACTCGTTTACTCAGTAACTATTGAAAATTTAAAATTTTTGGTAAGGAAAATATTGTTTGATTCAAAAAACACTACAATAATATGTAGTAAAAACATGATATTTTTCATCCCTTCAAGGTTAAAAAACATTAACTTGAGTTTTTTGAAATGAGAACACATATTTTGAATTTAATAACATTTTTGAGTTTTTAATTTAATAGCAAATGGCATTTGAATTTTTAATATAACTTTATTCGTTTATTATATATAAACACTTAAAGTTTCAAATTTTTGAGTTAATATACATGTATAATACACTAGGGATTAAAATTACAGGTAGCTAATTGGTTTTTAATGACATCGATATTAGCAGGTACAAAGCATTGTTATTATCAATGGTAGTAAGGCACATTGTTGTGAGTTTATAAATACACAANGGTAGTAAGGCATATTGTTGTGAGTTTATAAATACACAAACTGACAATACAGAATGTATATTTATTGATAGTCATAATTGATAATGAACAATCCGTGACTGTGACAGCAATGTCATAAAAAAACAATTAGCTACCTGTAATTTTAATCCCTAGTGTATTATACATGTATATTAACTCAAAAATTTGAAACTTTAAATGTTTATATTTAATAAACGAATAAAGTTATATTAAAAATTCAAATGCCATTTGCTATTAAATTAAAAACTCAAAAATGTTATTAAATTCAAAATATGTGTTCTCATTTAAAAAAACTCAAGTTAATGTTTTTTAACCTTGAAGGGATGAAAAATATCATGTTTTTACTACATATTATTGTAGTGTTTTTTGAATCAAACAATATTTTCCTTACCAAAAATTTTAAATTTTCAATAGTTACTGAGTAAACGAGTGTCTTATCTTTAATGAATCACCCTGTATATAATTACTAATATACTGCCGTACTACCTCTACTAATATTGTCGAAAATGGCCAGGATTGGATAGTAAATAATTAACTAGCTTATTAATAAATCATAATCTAATTAAGTAAATGTCTAGTGAAAAAAATTACATTACGCACTCACCACCCTTCGGTCATAATTTTAATATACTGCTCCAAAAGTTGTAATCAGCCAATAGATTTCTTAATTACTTATTTTTTTATTAAATAAACTAGTTAATTATTTACTTTGCTAATTGAAAAAATTACGATATTTATTTTTGAATTTTATTTTTTGTCGCATATGTCTATTTGTCAACTTATGTATTGTTGACAAATAGACAATGAAATAATTAAGTAAGTACTGGTTGATAACTTTTGGATGGAACAACTTTACTATATAATAAAGACTTAATCAATAACAATAGTGTAGAAATAAAAAAAAAATTTTCTGACCCATGACTTATAATAGTCATTTTTTATGTAAAATGGTCCACTGAGTCCGAAAATGAAATCCAAAATACAAAAAGTAGAACAGTTTTTGAGTTATTGCGAAATTAGCGTTTTTCATGTGACGCGAAAAAGTGTTTTCATTATATTCTAAATATCTTTAATTGCATTCAACCGATTTTCATTTTTTTTTTATATAAAATTAAACAATATTAAATTACCTATAACTTTTAGCTTAAACGATTTTTTATCTGACTTTTTTCTCGTTTGATATCTACGAATTTACCACTGAATTTTTATCATTTTTTCCAAAATGTCAGAAAAAAATTCAAAGTTTTACTTAAAATATACCAATAAAAAATAAATTTACCAACAATATACTCAATAGACATTATACTCTAATACATAACAAAGAAAATGATATATTATTTTGTAATATTGATAAAAAAATTAAGAAGTTATGCGTGTTTGAAAAATTAAACAAATTTCGTAATATCAGAGTTTTTTAATTCGATGCTTTAATTTTGTAAAATATAGAAAAAAATATTGAAAAATTACTCACAATATTACTTTTTAAAACAAAATTTCGATTTTTTAAATAATTTAAGGTTATAGTTTTATTGGGATATTTTTGAATTTAGTTAATTTTACAGTTTAGTGGGGTTGTGATAAATTTTCGTATTTAAAAATTGAAGTTTCAATCCTCTGGTTAATCAAAATAGAATAATCCTACTACCTTTACATATTAAACATGGACTTTTTAAACATTTTGTTAAAGTTTTAAATAAAAATGAAAATTCATTTACTTATTTGAAAACTGAGTTTCCACATTTGTCTGATGCAAAAATCAAAAAAGGTATTTTCATAGGACCACAAATAAAAAAACTAATGAATGACTCCAATTTTGTGATTACTTTATCAAAAGACGAGGCTTTAGTATGGAACTCGTGTCGTTTGGTTGTAAATTATTTTTTAGGAAACTGCAAAAGTTTAAATTATAGAGAAATAGTAGACGATTTATTAATAAACTATTCAAAAATAGGTAAACAGTACATTTTATAATTTAATTATTTTGTGAATAAAAAATACATGTATATTTTTTAATTTTATTGGAAATTAGGTTGAACATGTCATTAAAAATACATTTTCTTCATGCTCACTTAGATTTTTTTCCTGAAAATCTTGGAAATGAAAGCCATGAGCATGGTGAATGTTTTCTTTAACAAACAAATGATATAGAATGTCGTTACCAAAGGTTTTAAGATGAAGCATTGATGGGTGACTATTGTTAGTTTCTTATAAGAGAAAGCATTGAAACATATAAAAGAAATATTAAGACTAATACGTCCTATTTTCAGTTAAATAAAAATTATTCTTTGGTTACCATACTACAACTAATTACAAAAAATATCATAGCGAAAATTATAATTGTTTTCTTTTTTGTAAAACTTAATTATTTATTTTTTTAATTATATATTAAATATACTATACATAAAATTATTTTCTAAATCCATGCTAAAACAATTTCAATTTTCTTAATTCTATAGAAAATTACTTTATATTTTTAAAATTTTATCATTTTTTTTAAATACGGAAATTTATCATAAACCCACCAAACTGTAAAATTAACTAAATTAAAAAATATCCCAATAAAACTATATCCTTAAGTTATTTAAAAAATCGAAATTTTGTTTTAAAAAGTAATATTGTGAGTAATTTTTCAATATTTTTTTCTATATTTTACAAAATTAAAGCATCGAATTAAAAAACTCTGATATTACGAAATTTGTTTAATTTTTCAAACACGCATAACTTCTTAATTTTTTTATCAATATTACAAAATAATATATCATTTTCTTTGTTATGTATTAGAGTATAATGTCTATTGAGTATATTGTTGATAAATTTATTTTTTATTGGTATATTTTAAGTAAAACTTTGANTAAAATAAAAGTTATAGGTAATTTAATATTGTTTAATTTTATGTAAAAAAAATGAAAATCGGTTGAATGCAACTAAAGATATTTAGAATATAATGA
This sequence comes from Daktulosphaira vitifoliae, assembly GCF_025091365.1. Taxonomy (NCBI): domain Eukaryota; kingdom Metazoa; phylum Arthropoda; class Insecta; order Hemiptera; family Phylloxeridae; genus Daktulosphaira; species Daktulosphaira vitifoliae. Next base: position 59,335,057 of record NW_026099572.1, read on the forward strand.
AAACACTTTTTCGAGGCACACGAAAAACGATAATTTCGCAATAACTCAAAAACTGTTCTACTTTTTGTACTTTGGATTTAATATTCGGACTCAGTGGACCATTTTACATAAAAAATGACTATTATAATTCATAGGTCAATTTTGTTGTAAACTAGTGTAATTAATCTATGCAATACAAAATAAATGGAATACATTTTCTATTTAAGCTATTGAGATAAGCACCTTTCCTGAAACCCGTTCTTCTTAAAAAGTTTTGTAAATGTTTTGACGAATATTGTTAAAATAAAACATGCAATAAGTTAAATTTTCATTGGCTATTAAGTATTTGCAAAGTTAATAAAATCATTTATTTTTATAAGCTTAAAATAAAAAGGATCTTTCATAAAACAATGGGGTTATATGTAATCCAAATCGCTACGTGACTCCTAATAAAGATTACCATGTAATTGAAAACAACATTAAGTAGTTTTTTTTTTAAATTTACATAGAAAAAATCATTTTTAAATGTTTTATTATTATAATAATAAATTTAAAAACAAATATAGGTTATAAACGTTATAAACCATACAACATTTTTTTTATAACTTATTAAATAATATTTAATATTAATTTGTAGCAAGTATGCAGACAAAAATGCAACAAATACAACAATTTACAAAAAAATATTTTTTAATGATTTTTAAATATGTGACTTTTTATAAATATAACTTTTTGAAAAATGTATGTAAAAATATAATTTTTTTATGATAAATTCTATTTATATACTTCTTTCAGAAAACATATATATAAACAACCTATGTATAATAAATCTAATCCACAATTAATTTGTCATCTAAGCTTTTGTTGAGACTGTCAACTTTTATGAATCCTAAATTTTCATAACAAGATTTGTAAACATCTTCACAAAACTTGTCAAAAAAATTGCATGCATCATGATAAATTTGGATTGACAGTTGAAACGTTGGAATATTCATCGTATTTTTTGAAGACTTGAAATATTTTATTAATTTGGATAAATCATAAAAAGGTTTTTTCATATTACAACGGGATTTCATTTTTCTAGATTCCGTACTAAGACAATTAAAACATTTTCTACGAAAATTTAGAAAATATTTTAATTTATTGTCTATAATTTCCTTGAATTTTTTATTTTTATTGTTAAAAATATCTTGAAAAAATTCTTTGTTATTCAATAAACAAAGAAAATTGTTAACCCATTTTAATATTTTTTGTAAATTCGAAGGAGACCAAAAAGTAAAACTCCATAATGATTTTTTCTGTATAGTCATTAAAGCTGTATGCAGACCTTCGAACATTATTTTAGATTTGTTGAATGAGTCAAAGAATTTAATCAAACAATTGTAGTTGAAATTATTTGCATAAATATTGCATAGATACAATATAACTCTTAATATTATATTGTAATTTATAATTATTTCTGTGTATCTACATCTTAATAATTGTGTTACATGTTCCTTTTTTATTTGAAAATTCTTGTTATCAATTGGGTCTTTCATAATAGAATCTACGCTAAATAGTTTTTCGTTATAAACTATATTTATGTGTTCCATTGTTTTCCAACCCGATTCTTGTCGAAGTATATTCAATGCTTTAATTGCCACATTTATATTAATATTTGGATCTACTGGAGGTATGAGTCTATATTAATAAAAATATTAAAATTTTTAATGAAATCTATAGATGAAATAAATTTAAATATTCTAATATGAGTAATTGTTTTATTTTCATTAAGTTTAACATAATTAATATGGTCAAAAGTATAGATTTGTATCATAATTTTAAATTATCGAGGAGAAACATAGAATTTCAGAAAAGAAATATTTTTAATAGATTTCTATGAGCTTATTAACAATTTTGGTAATTTGAGATGAAAAAGTTTGAGCTCAATATTTGTTATTCACAAAAAGAGATATTTATGTGAATAAACCGTCATTAAAAACTTACTCAATATATCAAATGCCGTTAATAATGATTTTAAATGACAACAATAAATAATATCGTTGAATATTATTAAAACGTAATTTTTTTTAATAAATTCCACTATTTTAACGGGCATATTATATTCCTATAACAATAATACTTGTATATAATTATTACAAATGTACAATTAAGAATATACAATCATATTTCGTTTGTTCATTATAGGGATGGCGCCGGCCTAGTGGTTATAACCTAATTTTTCGGCAAATGTGGTCCTGAGTTCGATCCCTATGATGCTAAACAGATTTTCCTTGTGATTTTTTCATTGGTATTGTCTTGTCTGTGGTGCAAGCCGGACATAATACATATCCCATCCACCATTAGCTTAACCAAGAACAATTGACTCCCTAAATGTGAAAAAGGTGTCACAACCTTCTGTAGCATGTTAAAATCGGAAAAGAAGGATATCAAACTGATCATAATTAAATTTGTTTATTTTGTAAAAAAAACGGTTTTATCAAATTTATACACAGGTTATGTTACATTTATTATAAGGCAATTTCTAAATTGTCCAACTAAAACATGATGTAAGCTTTAAATTTAAATTTCATATACTTTCAAAAAACATATTAAGTCATTTATATTCTAAAATAAAATTAGAAAATAAATATAAATATAGGCATTCTTACTCGGGTGTTTTGGGATTGAAAAATTTTTCAAAGCCAAGTTTCTTATACCAAATTTCTATGTTTTTATTATAAAACGATTTAAGTTTACTACATGTTAAATAGACAAAGTAAGAGTCATCTTCATTAATTTGAATTATTGTCGAATTATTTTTTATAGAATTGTCGATGATATTACTATTTTGATAGAGATTGTTTATTATTTTTGATGCTACTGTACGAAATTCATTTAAACTCATAAAATTCATTTCAGAGTCATGAAAATTTGGTAAGCAGTTCAAATCAAAATGTCTGTTAAGATCTAAACGGCTGTTCTCTGATATTTTTTGAAGTACGTATTTTAGAAAAAAGTTGATTTCGTTATTAATAACATTTGGCACAGTAGATCCTTGGAACACAAATCTTACATCAATGTAGCTAAAAAAATTCATAGCATTGTGAAGATTTTCAAACATAATCTTAGAATTTTTCACCTCTTCAACGAGTGATGTTACACAACAAATAAAATTTTCTTCTAAATTTCTTTCATGAAATTGCTTACACTTTTGTAGAATAACATCTATGTAATCGAGAAAATTTTTTAGTATTTCAGTGTACTTGAAATTTAGTAGACTTATTGTATAAAAATAATTAGTTTTGAAATTATGATAGTTTGTTTCAGGTTTGGAAAATTCCTCTATACCAATAGCACTATTTGAATCTTGTATCAATTTTAGATTTAGTATTTCATTCGATTCAATATGTGAACAAATGTGATTAATCACTGTTTTGATGTAATTTCTATAATCTTCGCGATAATTGGTAAGAGAATTACAAATGCAATTTACACCTTCATCTAGTTTTATAACGAAAATTCCAATAGACATTAAAATCAACGAATAAAATTCCATTGAAAATAAAATGCTAATATTAATTATGACTAGTCGAAAACTAAAGAAGATTTAAAATGAAAATATGTAAATGTGTTCATTGTTATTTTTTATAAAAATTTTGGTAAAAAATTTAAATAAAAAATTAAAAAGTTGGTAAAAAAATGTGTATAAAGAATATAAATCTTTTTTTTTATGGCGATTTATTTTTATTTTACAATTAAATTTTTACAGGGTATGTAGATTGTATTATTATATGTCCAATATTATGCTGATAAAAATTTTATTTAAATCCTGTATTAATAAGAGTAGTTTCTTTCAAGAATATTTGGGAATATATTTGGTATATTATTTTATTTAACTTAATAATAACCACTGAAAATAATTTAAATTTGAACATATAACACTATTATTTTATAAGAAAATAATAATAATGAATAGTTAGATTATATATCTATAAATGTATAGTTTAATGTTAGCTTTGTTTTGATGACTGTTTTTCGAACAACTGAAACTGAAAATTTTGAATATTCTGTAACTTTCATTATTTGTTTTGTATAAAAATTTATGGGTTTTAATTATCTGTATTTGATAAAATGTTATTGAAGTGTTTGATGTCGGATCAAACAAATTAAGCATGACAATATATATAAATTTATATTTATTTTATTTCATACATTGAATAAAATAAATTTTTTTTTAGTTTATTAGACAAATATTTAGTATGCAATAAAATTATCATACAAGACCAAATTCACTACCGTAATTAACAAGCAATATACGCCACAAACATGAAAAAATATACATTGTCTATTGCTCAACTCATATGTGGTCCTTCTTACTTGAGTACTCGTTTTAGCTTCGATGAGAAGCTGAGAAGGTATTAATTTTACTATGATGTGCTTTTTTTTTTTTTTTGTGTCTGTATACGCTTAATTTTGGATGGACCGATTTTGATGAACAATATGTCAAAAGATCACAAATCGTATCTAGTCGAAGACATTACCTTCAAATTTTGAAAAAAAAATTCCCTCGTTCCCCGTAAATGGAGAAAATCCCCCAAAAAATTACAAATTTAAAAATCGCTAATTTTCGACATTTTTTCAATTTTTTTTACTTAAAATTTAAACTTTTTTAAAATGACCGAATCAATATAATTTTTTTTTTTATAGATACCTTAGGTATTTACCTATCATTTTATATATTTTTGTAAACATTTGATCTTTTACCAGCCCACAGGAAGGGTTTCAAAATGGTAACTTTTTTACAAAAAATTAACTTTTTCAACTTTTGGTGTTTGTATGTGTTTCGAACAAAAGAACACCGTTGAGTAATACAACAATAACACAAACGTATTATGTGTTGGATACGCATCACAAGAGGGCGTTTTTTCTTAGATTTTGTTGTGACTGATAGCGCCACTCGCGCTGCCACCACCGGTTGTGCGAGGGATTAGTCACTACGTTGGATGCTAGTGTACGTGATTATTGTGTCTCGCCAAACTATTATCGGTCCCTTTTGTGAGTTTTGCGTTCTCGCCACCATTGCTAGCCCTTGCTACGTGGTTCTATGGTGCACCTAGCTCATAGTCGCTTTAATGGATTAACCACCCTGGTGATTCGTCGTGGGTATAGAATTGCTATACCAGTCTATGCCTTTGTACGCCCTTCGTGTACATAACAAGTGCCTCCGTTTGTATCGACTACCCTTGTAGTCTTCAACATTTTAATGTAAAGTATTCCAACTGTTCATTTCTCACCGTCACCAATCATCTTTCATCTATTGTACGTTACACAGTTAAGTTTTTATTTGTTTGTAATTATTATATTATATTTTATCTATTTTGTTCAGAGATGCCTTGTTGGCCATTTTAGTATTAAGTGACACTCCCCCAATCCACAATTCTATGATAGTTTATATATATATATATTGTTACTTTAATATATAACTCCTTGTCATGTAATTCGTATAATTTTATTTAGTGTAAATACCATCCTCAATCTTATATACAGTCCACTCGCTATTTCTTTCTCCGGCATAATTAGACAACTCAACCGAACGTTAACTAACCCGCACATTATAACCGGGCGTTCCGTTCAAACATTATGATTTATATCACTTATCTTTATTGAATGATATACAGTGATATAACTTAATAGGCTCGAGTGAAAAATATGTGTACAAACACGGTAATTTATGTGTAAATTATAATTGTATTTTACGTTAAATCTTATTATATAATAGAACAAGGAAAAAAACCCAGCACAGGGGGGTCGCGGCACAGTGGTGACGTAGCATAGTTGGATCAAGTATAATGATATCTGACAGTGATTAAAATCATCATCAAAAATAAACGCTTCGATGCAAATCTTTAGATAGTGTTTAATTTTAAAAAAATTGGTGTTTTATTCCAAAAGCTACTTGATCTGCTGGTTCCTTATTAATATCTCGATTAAGATAAAGTATGTCGAATGAAAAAAGGTTTATTAAAAAATATTATTTCTCATAAAAAAATTGCATTCGGTAGCCGTTTTCACCATGAAGACAAGTCTAGAAGTCAAATTTTTTTTTTCAATTTAAAGTACATTACATTAGCTTTAATTTAAGATATATATATAAAAGTATCAGACCTTCCGGAATATTTTCAAAAGTTAAGTTGAAAAAGTTAATTTTTTGTGAAAAAGTTGTCATTTTAAATCCCCCCCTGTGGGCAGAAAAAAGGTCAAATTTACAAAAAAATATACCAAATAATAGGTAAAGACATTAAACATCTATAAAAAAAAAAAATATATTCATATGTTCATTTTTGAAAAAGTTACGGCAGTTTTTAGTAAAAAAAATTCAAAAAATTTTGAAAATAAGCGATTTTTAAATTTGTAATTTTTTTGGAGGTTTCCCCCATTTACGGGGAACGAGAGAAATTTTTTCAATTTTTAAGGGTAATGTCTTCGACTAGATACGATTTGTGATCTTTTGACGTATCGTTGAAAGAAATCCGTTCGGTGAGAGCTGAGAAAAAGTGGTAACAGACACAAAAAAAAAAAAAAAACTCATCATAGTAAAACCAATACCTTCTCAGCTTCGCATCGAAGCTAAAACGTTTTTCTGGGTAAATTACTTAGCGTGCTTCGATTTTCAAAAATTTTTTTTTCAATGAAGGTACTCGGTCACCAGACTCCAGGAAAATTATTGGCGAAAGTCGAAAAATTTTTGCCGCTCGCTGACTCCCGTTTTAAAATTTCGACCGTTTTCGAGAAAAACGCTTGCTGACGCCAGAGTTTTACGGCTAAAGGTTTGAAATTTTCATCAGACCCGCCCAATGACATTCCTGAGATATGATAAAAAAATTAATTTAATTTATTCATTTTTCATTGTTTTACGAGCTTTTTTTTTTTTAAGTTCACGCGCATGGTTTTAATATGCGCATTGATTCATTTCTACTCATACGTTTATTATGAAACTTAGTTATATGGTGAAATATGTATTTTTATTAGGACACTATTTTGCATTTGCACATAACACTATATTTTATCGAGTAATAATGTATGTTATATATAAATTTCAAGACGGTTATAATTATATAAGTTTGTACTTTCATTATCAGAACAGTACATTATTAATAATCTTTTTTTTCTCATATATGATGTATGAGTCTATGAGTTTATCGTATAAATTGGGATTCATCTTTGACAACTATGTTGTCCAACGTTAAATCGCAGTTACCAATATTTTTATCAAAATTAAATTTTTTTAAATTCTATAACATGTTTAACAAAGTAAAAAATATTAAATACCCTCCTAAAATAATTTTTGAATAGGCCTAAAGGGAATACCTCTTTAAAAAACGTCAACCTTATACTCAATACATTTTACTATATTCTCTTTTTAAATTTTTCTGATTTTAATAATAATATTTTTGTTACACTGATTCTGATGTTATATTTTTTCTACAAAACACTTATCGTGCCCGGCGTAGCCGGGTACCCCTACCGGAATCAGTGGCCTACTTATGATGACGGCTCGTAGGGCTCCGGGTCTGGGGCGGAGCCTAGTAATTTATATAACGTTTACAAATCATGTTCTATCAAAAATTGTAATTACAAAGAATTACAAATTATTTTGTACTTTTATATTTATTTAATATAGTCGAGATGATATTTAAAAAAGATTTCAGAACGAATTATATCAATAACGACTAAATATAACAGACGCGACCTACCTTTAATATTACACTATCACTTATAATATTATATTATGTTATCTTTTGTACATGTATGTCATATATTATGAATTCACAAAATCACCAAAACAGGATTTCCCTATTTAAAACATAAAATAATCAATAAATTAAAGAATTAAATCTAATTATTGCACAGATTCAAATTAATACCTATGTGTGGGTTCTCAATTAAGTCCAGCCAATCGCATTTAACTATTAATTAAGATTTACAGTTTCCAAGATCACACTAGGGATCACTACACGACCCTCGTCTATTATAAAAACCCATTTTCCTATTAAAATCAATTTTTTCGGTGATTTTAAAATACACAAAATCTGCGACACTCTACTTGAGATTTAATTTGGACTTAGAATATTTTTTCAAATTAAACAGAACTTAGAATAATTTTATAGTGAATTTTGTTTTGATGAATCTTTTTATTTTTAAATTTATTTGTTCATTAAATAATGATGTTTTATTTTTTTTGTTTTATTTTGGAAATAAATGTCAATTAATATTTTAAACCTCAAAGATTTTAAAATTATTTTTTTTTTAATAAACCCGAATCAACTCTAATTTTTCATTTAATAATAAATATTTATTATGTGCTGAAGGTTACAATTATTTCAGATTTAAACTAATTTAATAATATTTTTATTGAACTAAGTGTATTGCAACTCTATACTTATTGGGTAGCTAGCCATTGAGTTTAATGTCTTTGTTCTAACGAACATCGCGCTAGCAGACAGAGTAAAGGTTGCAATTAAAGATTTTTAAAGTTAGGTGTATTAGGTTAGAATATATTTGTAAGCCTATGTGTATTAGGTAGCTAGTCATTGAGCTTAATGTCTTTGTTCTAACGGACATCGCGCCGGCAGACAGCACAGATAAACTTACGAATATATTTTTTCGTGTTTAATTTTTGTCTTGGTGATTATTGATCCGCATCCTTTTAAGGCGATACCGCCGGGACACATTGGGCCACCACAATTCCGCCTTGATAAATCTTTTACACAGATATTAATATTTTTGAATCTTATTTTGGCCAGACCAGAGGAATATTTAAAAAATATTAATGTCAATCACTCAATAAAATATACTCATTCTACAAAGTCAAATAAAGGTACATTGTTTAATTATTATTACAATAAAAAAAACATAGAGTGTGTAGAATCTTTTACATATAATAATACAGTCATAGATTTTGTGTAACGGTTTCGCATTATTTATAATTAAACGCTTTACTTTCAAACGGTCATATTAACTGTCGAACTCGTAGTGTACAGCGTGTGAAATACAGTGTGAATTCATCATTAACATTTGATTGTTTGAAATAATCGTTACAATACATAGGATACGAGGTAAGTACAAATTTCAATTTTTGCTTTCAAACTACAAACATTCTATCGTGTAATAAACCATTAAGATAGGTAATAAAGTTTTGCGGGATAGTTAACATCATTTATTTAATATTATTCAATACTGAGATCAATCAGTTATTTTGTCATAACATCCGTATACATTTTTATTTATTTGACTATTATCCTCGTGTATTTAAACTATGTTTATTCATCCTTCTAAATCCCTCTTTATTCATTTATTATACTCTTACACCCTTACACATTTTTGCCAGATTTAAACACATATCTACCGCCATTTATTACCTTGTTTAATTTTCTATTATTCGGCTATATATCCGCTACATTATATTTTTATTTCCCTTAAAACCAGCTATATCTATCTATTCAGCCAATCCATCATTATTATTATTATTTTAAACCTAACCATTTTATATTTTTATATTTTAATACGCCCATTTAGCTTCGATGCGAAGCTGAGAAGGTATTGGTTTTACTATGATGAGTTTTTTTTTTTGTGTCTGTTACCACTTTTTCTCAGCTCTCACCAAACAAATTTCTTTCAACGATACGTTAAAAGATCACAAATCGTATCTAGTCGAAAACATTACCCTCAAAAATTGAAAAAATTTCCCTCGTTCGTCGTAAATAGGGGAAATCTCCAAAAAACTTACAAATTTAAAAATCGTTAATTTTCGAAATTTTTTCAATTTTTTTTACTAAAAACTGCCATAATTTTTTTTTTGAAAATGAAAAAATCAATATAATTTTTTTTTTATAGATACTTGATGTATTTACTTATCCTTCGGTATATTTTTTTCATAAATTTAACCCTTTACCAGCCCACAGGGGGTAAAATGACAACTTTTTCACAACAAATTTACTTTTTCAACATAACTTTTGAAAATGTTCCGGAAGGTCTGACACTTTTATATGTATCTAAAGTTAAAGCTAATGTAATGTACTTTTATTTGAAAAAAAAAAATTTGACCTCTGGACTTGTCTTCATGGTGAAAACGGCTACCGAATGCTATTTTTGTGTGAAAATTTTCGATTTTATTATTTAATATTTTTTACTTTAAAATGCTATAACTTTTTAAAAAATGTATAGATCAACACAATTTTTTTATGAGAAATAATATTTTTTAATAATCCCTTTTTCATTTAAGATTTTAATAAGGACATAGCAGATCATGTAGCTTTTGGAATAATCCACCACTTTTTAAAATTAAACACTATCTAAAGATTGGCATCGAAGCGTTTATTTTTGATGATGATTTTAATCACTGTTAGATATCATTATACTTGATCCAACTATGCCACGTCACCACTGTGCAGCGTCCCCCATGTGCTGGGTTTTTTTTATATTTATTTTTGGTTTATTACATACCTATTGATTATATTTTTTGCCCATGATATAATTTTATTGAATTCGGCTAAATTACATATATATTACAATTTTTTTTTATACATTGTGTTAGAATTACACTATTTATTTAAGAAATCACTACAAGATACTGAAATTATAATAATATATATTATTTAATTTAAAGTCTCCAGGATTTTTTATTGTGTAGTCAACTGTTAAATTACCTAAAGTTTTATAAAAAATAAATAAAAAACGATTATTTTTATATTGCTGATAGTATACAGAATGATCCGCTAACTATGTCTCACGTAATATGTTAAAAAATACGAGTGTTATATACAATTTTGTTTTATTCATTATGGATCTTTGATGAGCTGTTTCACAAGAAAAATTAAAATGTTATCATCATTCCTTATACATAAAACTTGAATTAACTTCAGATTTTCAAATGGCAACCCGTATTATTTTTGTAAGTTTAAGTTCTGTAAATAATGATCAAACACTAAAAAATTAACCTTTTAAGCGAATTTTCAACCCCGGCACTTGAAGAGGGAAGTTATCAAAACCAAATTTTACCCAAATGACTTTCATGTAATAATGAAACATTGGGGGTACGGAAATGGATCAGTAAAAGTTTATAAAGTAAGATCCACCCTAATGTATATAGCCCTGACATTAACATTTAATCAATATTTTAATAAAAAAAAAAGTTAGTAATTTTGTATACTTAGTTCTACCAAAAAAATAGAGTTTCAGACCTAATCAATAAGAATTAATTTATGTCTTCTTCATTTAAATTAAAAATATGTTTATAGTTTCAAGTTACATTAAAAATATTATATATTCTAATAAAACAATTAATAGAAAACATTATGCAGTACATTTATTTTAAATATCTATTAATATATCTATACTTCAATTGTCTTTTGAACCAAAAGTTTTTTTAATTACAATTAATTTCTGCTGAAAATTGTTTTTATTAATTTTGAAATCTGAAAAATAAAATAAAAGCAAATTGAGGTATAATTCTTATATCGGTGTCTAAGAATTTATAATTACCTAGATTTTCATAGATATTTTATTCATTTTTTAATACTATAAATTTCATATCCAAGAGTAAGCTAGTGTTCCGATATATCCTAATCTTATTTAAAAATAATAATTTTGATTAAAGTATGCTAAGTCTAAATCCAACAAAATATATTTTATGAATCTCACCAAAGATTGCTTAACTACTTTTGCGGACTTTAAAAAGACCATTTTCTAAATTAACGTGTTTGTTTATGGTTACAATTCTATATCATATATACTTCGCTATATATTCCATTTTTAGTTGCTGGGACTTAGATTAGCTCTTACACATCTTATTCTCGGCTGAACTCTTTTTGATGATACAAATATTTCAATTCATAAAACAGTGGTATTTAATTATTTATTTTTATAATACACCTAACACATGATTATATCGCATTGAGTCTATTACTTATTGAAAGACTATAACCTGGCTGAACAGAGTATTTGCATAATAATATCATAATTGAAGTTTTAATTAATCATAAGCGTTTTCCGAAGTGTCTCTCCACTTATCGACTAGCCAGTCTGATCTCTGCCACAATGCGACCAATTAAAGTGTATGTCACTAACATAACTTATTGTGCATAAATTAGTAGCACATTTGTATCTAACCTAAGATGTCTCTTCAAGTAATTGAAAAGACGAAGGCCACATATCATAATGATAAAAATATAATTTGAGATTTCATGCTGGCACAACCAGCTACGAAATACATAATTACTGGAGTCAAAATATTATACGTATTACCCAAGAATATGATTCATCGCAGCCGAATATTTACTTTTCAGGATATTAAGAGGTGAGTGAAAACATTTATTTATATGATAAATCTATAATAACACCTTCACTGTATTATTATTAGTAATAAGCAATTAAAATGAGGTAGGTCGTCGGAAATGAACTGATTATAATAATTGCTAAAAAAAATTCAATACTCACAACTCATATAAATTTTTGTGTACATTTTTGCGCAAAAGCTAAATAGTAACCTGTCTTTGCCCTTTTATTCTGTATTCACATATATCAGACATACATCTGTAGGCCTACATAACCCGAGTTCCTTTCACTCTTATTCTGTTATTGTTCATGTACCGTATACTGACCCTTTCATTCATTAGAAAGCCACTCTTACTTTTTATTTATACAAAACAACCTCTTTATCTTTTTGTTTATCACGCCAGTCTTTTACAAAATATATAAATATTAAATATATCAGATGGAAAATTTACTATTTTACTAACTAACTTTTGGAGATGATGTGCGAGATGGAAATTTACGGTATATACCGTAAAGACCAGTTGAAATATTTTCCAAAACAACCTTATAGCCTGAATAACTATGTACATTTCTAAAGAACGAATTAGTTTTATTCCTTATGTTGCTCTCGTTAATAACGGCCTGTAAGTCTACATCTTGATTACGTTTAATATTTAAAAGTGTCGCCTTCTTGTCCATTGATCTCCAAAACCGATAGTCTTTTTCAATACAATGCTTTTATGTACGCCATTTGTTAACCTTTATGTGACTGAAAAAAAAAACAACTTCTTGTGACGGTGTAGGTACCCGGGTACCTACAATATAGTTATCTGTGCTTTTCCGGTAAATTATTTCATTGTCGTCAGTCTATCGCTTTTATACCTTATTATATGTAATTCTTCTTGTATCTGGTGTACATAGATCTAATAAAGAACATGTATCAGAAATGTGGAAATTAGACTCGTTACCTCTCATTCGAGCTGCAATGTCTCGAGATCGATTCAAAATGTTGCTAAGGTTTATTTGTTTTGATAATGTAAACACTCGTAATATACGTATTACAACAGACAAAGCTGCACCGATTCGTGATATTTGGACATGCTCAATAAAAACTTATATAAAAATTATAAACCTACAGAAAATATAACAGTAGATGAACAATTATTTCCTTACAGAGGACACACAAAATTTACACAGTACATTCCATCTAAATCTGCAAAATATGGAATAAAGGTTTTTTGGGCTTGCGATACAGCAAATGCTTACCCTTTGCATGGTAAAATTTACACAGGCAAATCACAAGATGGTAAACGTCAAGTAAATATTGGTGAACGTACAGTTCTAGACTTAGTTGCGATGTATAAAGGTTCTGGACGAAATGTGACTACAGACAACTTTTTTACAAGTATGCAATTGGCTACTACATTAAACTCTTGGAATATGACATTGGTTGGTACTGTCAGAAAAAATAAAAGATTCTTGCCTCCCAAAATGCTTCCATCAAAAGCCAGAGCGTTACATTCTACAAATTTTGTATTTAGAAAAGATATAACTCTTTGTTCTTATGTTCCAAAAATAAATAAATCGGTTATTCTTTTATCTACAATGCATATGACAGCCGACATAATGCAAGCTGCTACCGCTAAACCAGAAATTATAAAATATTATAATTAGACAAAAGGAGGAGTAGATACAATGGATAAAATGTTAACAGAATACACAATAAAGCGAAGAACTAATCGTTGGCCACTTGCATTTTTTTTCAACATGATTGATATTGCTGCTTTATCTGCATATATTATATATATGGAACACAATCAAAGGTTTAACACAACTGATTGACGCCGAAAATTTTTAAAAGAGCTTGCAAATCAGTTATGTATGCCTGCAATAGAAATTCGAACCTCCATACCCAAAGTAGTAGGAAATCGATATACTCGTAATTCAATGGAAATGGTTCTCGGACGGCCAATACAACAGATAATTGCTATTCCTAAAAATGAACCACCTCGTGATGCTTCAGGACGTATTCAAATAGTTGGAAGTTGCTTAGTATGTCGAGAATTGGGTTATAAGCCACGGAAAACTCGAAAAGCTTGTTCAACAAGCTCAAAGCCTATTTGCAATGAACACTCAATAAACAAATCATTTTGCGAAACTTGCAATCAACAAAAAACCTAACTATGTTATAATACTTACTAAATATGTAAAAAATAACATTTTTGTTCTCTTAATATTTGTATCTATTTTATTGATGTCCAGTAAAAATATTTATCAATGGTAATTTAACTTTTTTTTATATCAATAAAACCTACATTTAAATACAATATATAGAGGTACCCAGGTACCTACTACGTCCTTATAAGGTGTAAAATTAACAACGCTATTTTAAGTATAATAAATTATATACTTTTCAAATACAAAATATAAATTTGTTAACTATACATGCTATTTAGAGATGTCACAGAAGGACTAACCATACATACTAAATATTTAGAAGGAAAATAAATTTAAAAACTGAAAAGGTACCCGGGTACCTTTCCAGTCACATAAGGGTTAATAAAACTTAGACTTTTATCATAATAGAACTCGTCAAACTTTTTTATGAACTCTTCTAAATTGTTGAATACATTGAAATAATAATTTAATTTAATTAAAGAACATAGTAATGAATGTTCCTACAGTGCCAACAAAGAACAACACAGGTGAGATGCAGTTTCATCCCTTAATCCACCGTCGGGTCCTACAACCTGCAAGTCAATATCGTATCAGAAAGAAAAAGTCAATTTTCAAGTATGGGGACACACCAACTGTTCCACGTATGAATAGAACGCGTCGAGTCCGCGCGTTTGAAATGCCACATTGTCATGTCGCATCAGCTGTTTAAGTCGTGTTTAGCCTATAGACTTATCCCGTTAATTCAATTCCATCGGCGAGTAACTCGATCTTGAGAGATTTTTAAATTTCATTTCCTACATGCAGGCCAAATCATAGTATTTTTTCGCATTGTATACTGTATATATACTTCAAACTGCCGTTCCTAGGTGAACATCGATTTATTTTAAAAATCGATATACTGATGAAATTTTACCAAAAAATTGTTTCATTGAATAAATTTATTTATTATTATCTAAAATAATTCTGATGCCGCATCAGATGTTTAAGTCATGTTTAGCCTATGGCCTTATCCCGTTAAATCATTTTAACGTCATCGGCGAACAACTCGATCTTGTGAGCTTCCATATTCTATTTCCCCCAGGCTGGTAAAATCATGCCTATACGTCGCTGCTTAAACAACCTAAAGTAACTAACCAAAAATTACGTATATTGAGTTGTACCAAGCAAAATTATCGTATGTCTGACGAGCTACTACTTTTCCCTTAGTAAGAGACTTATATTTTTTCTTTTCGGATTTTTTCTTTTGCAGTAAGTGTATTTTTTACAAAATCGGTAAAAAATAAATTTCTTGATAACTTGGCCACTAAGATGGTGTTTGGTATATTTGTCTAGCTCTAAAAATGCGTTATTATGTTCTCATTATTTCATAAATATTTTTTCTTCAAATTTGGCGTCCTTTACTAGTACATATGTAAAAATAAAATAGAATTCGAAATACAATTAACGGTTGTTATTGTTAAGAACCCCTGAATATTATTTTATAATTGTGTGGAGTATATAATACATGGTCGTCCGACTGTCGTCGAACACAGGAATGTGCTGACCAAGGGTTTTAGGGCAACCATGGGCAAAGGACTCCCACTGTAGGTACCCTACAGTCAGTCGTGGTTTAGTATGCGCTAGTTACACTCATTCTATATCATTCTAAATCATTCTATATCATTCTAANGTCAAAAACATTACCCTTAAAATTTGAAAAAAAAAATCCCTCGTTCCTCGTAAACGGGGGAAATCCCCCAAAAAATTACAAATTTAAAAATCGCTAATTTTCGACATTTTTTCAATTTTTTTTACTAAAATTGCCATAACTTTGTTAAAAATGACCGAATCAATATAATTTTTTTTTTTTATATAGATATCTTAAGTATTATTTTGTATATTTTTGTGAACATTTGACCCTTTACAAGCCCACAGGAAGGGTTTCAAAATGGTAACATTTTTACAAAAAATTAACTTATTCAACTTTACTTTTGAAAATGTTCCGGAAAGTCTGACACTTTTATATATACCTTAAATTAAAGCTTATGTAATATACATTATTTTGAAAAAAAATTTTTGACCTCTGGACTTGTCTTCGTGGTGAAAACAGACATTAAATTTAAAGAAAAACGTACGATTTCTGTGAAAAAATTTATGATTTTATTTTATTAAATTTATATTGCTATAACTTTTGGAAAAATGTATGGATCAATATTATTATTTTTTTTATATACCTCTTTCATCTGACACACTTTTTTTGTAAATCGGATCATTCCTCTTTATACAATGGGGGACAAAACTTTAGACATGCGTATTGAAACTAGGACATTTTCAATTTAATTTTTGAAAGTTTTCCAGAAATACTGACACTTTTATATATACCTTAAATTAAAGCTAATGTAATATACTTTAATTAAAAAAAAAATTTGATCTCAGGATTTGTCTTCATGGTGAAAATGACTACCGTATGGAAAAATATGCTATTTTTGTGAAAAAAGTCTTAATATTATATTTAACATTATGTTGCTATAACTTTTTAAAAAATGTAAAGTGACTATGGAATGATCGAGAATCTTTGCGACGGATAGGCAACACAAAATTCATATACGCGCGAATGTTCTCGATCGCTCCGTAAGAGAATCTTTTAGAACTCATAACAATATAAAACGGCGCGACGTAACAATAACGTCAAACAGTTAGTTAGCCAGTCGTCAGTTAATCGGTAAAGTAGTTAAGTACACGTAGTGCACTAATATAATTTTTATATAAATTTTTTTAGTGTTTAAACAATAAACCGTCTACATTTGTTCTGTTATATAAATTAGACTTTTTATTTATTTCAAATCTATAAGTGAAGCACTAAAAATTGGTGACCTCGACAAAGGAAAAATGGTAGACAAAACAACAACAGAAACAGAAGATAATATCAATATAGATGGTGTAAAGCTGCCATTATTTTGGAAATGTGACCCAGCTGCATGGTTCAAAAGAGCCGAAGCTCAATTTAAACTATCACACATAAGTAAGTCTCAAACAAAATTTGACAATATCTTGGCCATGCTAGATGTAGACATAATAGGAAAACTAAGTGACATTTTAGACTTAGACAATACCGAAAACTGTTATTAAAATTTAAAAGATAAGCTCATTAACACATATGGTAGAACTAATGAAGAAAAATTTCGCGATTTAATTTCCGGAATTTCAATAGGTGACGAAAAACATTCATTAATGTTGTCGAAAATCAAATCTTTAGCCGGATAAAATTGTTCTTCTCACTTAATAAAACAAATGTGGTTACAACGCTTACCTAAACAAGCCTAAATAGTACTAGCAGTAGCTCCAAAAACAGTAACTGTCGAACTTGCAGAAATGGTCGACCGAGTAGTTGAAGTCTCTATAAACACAGTGAACCAGATACAAGAACAGCACAAACCAGATAAAATAGAAAATAAACTAGCGGACCTCCAACAACGAATTAAGCAACTTCAATTACAGCGAGGACGAACTTATTCAAGAAATACATGGCGGAACCACTCACGTTCAAAATCTCGGTCACATTACAACTCAGAAGGACCATTATGTTATTTCCATTACAAATTTCGCGGTAAGACACAAAAATGTGTTAAACCATGTAAATGGACCACAGAACTGCCAATCAAAACGGAAAACTAAAAATGCCCTCTGTGCCAGCAATAGAGACACAGAGGGACTCTCACTGCTTAGAAATCCTAGACAAAAAATCTAATCAAATATTTTTAGTTGACAATGGAGCCGAAGTTTCAATAATAAAACCTAGCAACTTAAACAAATCTAACATTTCAACTTGAGTACTTTACACTGCAAAAAATCAAATTATAAGAACCTACGGAGAACGAACAATGGTTTTAGATCTAGGACTTCGTATACAATTTCGCTATACATTTATAATTGCAGATGTAACTCGTTGTATTCTAAGAGTGGATTTCTTAGCAAAATTCAACTTGTAAATCAACCTTAAACGCAAACAACTTCTTGAAGATGGCGTTACACATTTAACAACACCACTAGTTACCTCGCTCAAGGCAGAAAATATACTGAGTAATTCATTAATTGAGCACAACTCAACCTATTCAGACATATTAAAAAATACTCTGAAGTCATCAATCCAGCTTATCAAAAAGAATCAAAACGCTCAACTGTCCATTTCATTCAAACAACCGGACTGCCAATATCAGTCAAAGCACGAAGGTTATCACCAGAAAAATTACAAATAGCTAAACAAGAATTCAAAAGAATTTGTGAAGAAGGCATTTGCCGCCCATCAAATTCCCCTTGGAGCAGCCCACTTGTCATGGTAAAAAAAACGAAATGATTAATGGAGACTATAGGGCACTTAACAGAGTAACTGTCCCAGATAGATATCCTTTACCGCACATACGTGATGTAAACATCCAACTTCCTAACAAAACAATTTTCTCAATACTGGACTTGGAAAAAGCTTCCAATCAAATAAAAATGGCTAAAGAAGACATTTCTAAGACCGCAATAATAACACCATTTGGCAGCTTAGAATTTTTAAAAATGACATATGGACTAAGAAACAGCACACAAACATTCCAAAGGTTTATAAACGAAATAATCCGAGATTTACCGTTTACAGTAGCGTACATATATGACATATTGATTTTTTCAGAATCCAAAAAGGAACATTTAAACACAGTACTAAAAACACTTGCCCAACATGGTATTAAAATCAACCTAGAAAAATGCAGTTTTGGACAAGAATCAATAACCTTTTTAGGACATCAAATTTCAAAAGAAGGAACTATACCTGATCCAGAAAAAGTCAAAAGTATAAGAGAATTGCCCAATCAAATAAAAGATCTACGGCGATTTCTTGGTATGATTAACTTCTATAGACGTTTTATACTACAGCTCGCACATCACCAACTACATATGAATGAGCTGATTCCAGATAACAAGAAAAATGATACGTGAGTCATAAATTGGACATCTGAAGCAAAAGAAGCATTTTATTAATTATAAATTATGATTAATTATAATTATAAATCGGGATAAAATTAAGGGAATAAGTGTTATTATTGTTTATGAAATAATTTACCAATTTCTTAAAATTAAACACTATCTACAGATTTGCATCAAAGCGTTACTTAAGATAGTGATTTTAATCAGTTACCCCACTTGACCCTAAATATTTTAATTTTATAATTCATTTTAAATTATTAAAAATTCTACAAAGTAAGAAGAGTGGAATTTATAGGACAACTAATAAAGGACAATGTAATTAAATTTACTGATTTCTGGGAGAAGAAGAGGATAATTAAAATATTTCTTTTCAATAATTGTATTTATTTTATGAGTAAATAGTGATTTATAATATACTAATTATCCTGTGTATTGTTTAGAGATACTTACCTTTCAAATAAAATGAAATGAACACAATAATAAAATATATTGACAAAATATGCAATTTCTAAAACAAATTTTCAAATTTTAAATCTATATTAATAAAAATAAAAATTAAATTAATCTTTATTTGTGCCACAATAAAAAATAAATAGAATTTATTATACTAGTAAATTAACAACTAAATTTGTTTTATAATTTTTATAAAATTTAATTTATTAATTTATTTTATAATTGAAAAATTAAATTGTTTTACATTGCTAGGTATGTAGAATAATTTTACATACCATTGTTCTTTTGTGTACCAACAAATTTATTGTATGCCGTAATACAAATTTTTTGAAACAGACATAATTTATAAGGATTCGAAGTAAAATATACGTATTGGCAAACAAGAAATACTTGAAAAAATAAACAAAATAAATCTAGTATGTTTGCAAAAATAATGAAATATTGAAATGCATTATATTTTTAACATAGAATGTCATTTATATTTTTAACTTTATAAAAATCACATTAATTATATTAGATTATATTTTAAGACTACTAAATAACGAACGACAGATACGTATTTTTACAAATATACTTGAGGACAATTAAAGATTCAAATTTTAAAAAAGGTTTCAATATAAAAAAAATTATTGTAATTTGTTAATATTTCAATAAGTTATGGCAGCTTTAAGTACAGAAAACATCACATTAGAAGGGTTTTTTTCGCAAATATTACATTTTTTGTTGAATTTCAGTGATCATTTACACATAGAAGACAAGGTATAGGGAAAAAATTTTTTTTCAATATATAGTGCGTAGTATAAACTTTAATTTGAAATGGGTTTAAAAAGCGCAGTATTTCCAGAACATTTTCAAAAGTTAAGTTGAAAAAGTTGCTATTTTAAATCTCTCCTGTAAGCAAATTGAGTATTAGATTTTCAAAAAAATGATATCAAATGATAGGTAAATATATAAGGTACCTATAAAAAAAAATTAAGTTGATTTGTTCAGTATTGAAAAAGTTATGGTAGTTTAAAAAAAAAAAAAGTAAAAATTTACTGATTTTTAAAATTTTAATTTTTTTGGAGGTTTTCTCCATTTATGGTGAACGAGGAAAATTTTTCAAGCTTAAAGGATAATTTCTTCAACTATATACGATTTGTGATCTTTTGACATATTGTTGAAAGAAATCGTTCCAGAAAGAACTAAGAAAACGTGGCAACAGGCACACACTAAAAAAAAAAACATATCATGGTAAATTTAATACCTTCTCAGCTTCCCATCGAAGCTAAAAAAATGGATTACAGAGTAATCGGATTATCATCAATTAATGACTGGTTGATTACAACTTTTCGACTAGTATTTCAGAAGTTTTTAATAATTTAAAGTATAGACTAGAAGTTAAGAGTTGATGCTACTAGTTTTATCACTAATCATTTCCCGGTTGTACTCAACGTCCCGCTTACGTATAAAAATGAAAATAACTTCTGAAGTGCTGGTTAAAAAGTTGTTACCGATGATAAATTGTCTTAATTAAATTATTTTCTATTTTATAAACTAGTTAAATATGTATGTTGTCTTTAAAAAAATAAAGTTGACATCCCTTCAAGTTATAAGGGATGATTCTAAAAAGTAATTATTATCTAATAAATCAAGAAATATAATGAACTAAAAGAAATAAAAAATTTTTTTCCAATATTGTATTTATTTTGTGAGTAAACTGATCACTCTGTATAGTTTTACCTTCTTTTTTTTCCTCGTCTTAATCCCAACTACTTGGGGTCGGCCATAATGTATAGTTTTATAAACGAGTTAAAGACAAAATATTTTATTTGTGAGGACAGATCTAATCAAAAGATACACGTGAAAATATATATTTGATTGATTATGATTACTCATAAATAATAATTGGAGTTAAAATGGAAATATTTTTAATCCGATTAATATATTCAAATGGTCTTTTAAAATTATATGGCATTTTATTATCCATAAATAATGTGTCATTAATAATCATAAAACAAAAATTTTTCTCAAATATAATTCTATATTTTTCCATCAAAAATTTATTTTCCATTAATCCAATAATTTAACTAGAAACTTAATTGACATATGAAGTGGGCCGAAGGACTCGTGAAAATTCAGATTACTCATACTTAAGTACTAATGTCTTACATAACTAATTATAAAGAAGTAAATATTTGACGTGTTTAACTACTTATCAAAATGATATATGGTAAGTTAACCAAAGCAATTTAAATATTAAATATCAATCTATACTTAATTCTCGAAATTTGTGCAAAACGTTACTCGGTAAGGCAGAGCAGCATTGTAGAGCCCTCAGACATCTTATTATTTAAGAGTTCACTCATTGTCAGATATGTAGTAACTCAAAAAGTACACTTGTAATAATTAAAAAAGAAATAATTAAATATATAAATATGATTTTGGGTTGGGTGTTGTTTGAGCTATTACTTTTATTGTATTAATAATATTACTCGGGGTACGAGTATGAGGGTCTGTAAGAAAGATAGAAGATGATAGAAAAATAAAGTGATCTTTATTTTATTAATATGAAATTTATTGTGATTAATTGTCAATTCATTAATATCAATAATGCCACGAGTTATCGATGATAGGTGGGATTGAGTCACTTCGTTTGTCTACCAAGAGTGGTATATATGAACCTCCAACCTAACTCCTGAAATAGACACTTATCAAAGATATAACTCTGCGAAATAACTCGGTACAAACATTATCGATTTATTAAATTTACTTGGTATATTTCTTATTTTTGATGATCACTTAATTTTCCTGTATGCCTACTTAATCTATGTACTCATAAAATTTAATTTTAAATCTTATATATTTTTGGAGAAATTATTAATTTCCAACCTTGATATTTCTAATGACACGCTGAAATAAATAAATATTGTTTTTTTTGTATGAATATAATTGTAGAAACGGCGGATCACTTTTCGTATATATTTCGTTATGAAGGTGTGGAATGATTAAGCGTAATTCAACGTACTGAGCTCCTCTGTGAATATCTGATCGCATCTGACCAAGTGAGAGTATTCTGACCAGCATCAGAGTAACACCTGAGCCAGAATGTTCATTATTTTGGGCTTTTCATATTAATTTTGATAGTATTTTCAAAGGCAAGAAGTGATCACCGACGCTACCATTATTTCTTTATTAATTATAATTTATTACATGTTATTTATTAAATTTTCGTCAATAATGATTTACATTTTATAATATTCTACCGTTTCTTACGGTATAAAATCTTACACATTATTTATTACCTTATGTCTAACACATTATTATTACATATTGTTTATTATTTCTTGTTTCTTTATATAGTTAATACATGTTTTTTTCTACGAAATTTCATTAGTATATTTAAACATTTAAAAGGCTATAAATATATATTTTTTTTTATATTGGTATATATATAATATATTATATATATATATCATTTTGTGTGATTGATTAATTGAAGTCTTAAGTAATACATTATGTCATTAATGACATTAATTAGGGTGGATCAAAAAAAGTCGATCATCCAAATTTTAATTTTGAACCATTTTAAATTTATTTTATACATAAAATAGTCATTTTGTGAAAATTTAAGATTTTTAAAATTATTTTTACTGGTGGCTCAACATGTTTTTAGTATTTTGACCAAAAAAAAACAAAAAACGGCCTCTGTTATTCAATTTTTGGTCGAATATTATGGTTAGTATACCAAAATAGTTATATTTTTACTGTAAAATACAAATCTTTAGTTTCAAAATTCTAAGTCAAAAATTGATAGCGTGGATGTCATAATTAACGTCATTATATGGTAAATTTTTAGTAGGTCTCGAGTAAGCTTAAAATTAAAAAAAAAATTTTTTTTATGCAGTTTATGTATATTATAAGTGAAAAAAAATTCTTCACTAATTTTATATCGTATACCTTTTTTATAATCAATACTAGAATTTACAATATTCTTGAAAATATGAATAACTGACGATTGTCTTTACATAATTTTCAAATATTTTTTTTTTTTTAATTTATTTTTTATTAAATAAGAATACAGATTTATGTTATGATAAAATTATACATCAATATAAATAATGTCACGATTTCACTTATAAGACACGACAAATTATTACAGAATGTTTAAAAATGCACATTTCAAAACTACAATAAAATAAAATCTTTGTCATCACGATCAACAGAGTCCTTCTTCATCATCTTTTTTACTAAACTTCCATGAGCTCAATTTTAAAAAAATTTTCTAGATCGGATAAAAAATATATAAGAACATAGTAGTTTGTAATTTTGTTTTTTTATCATAATTGCAATGTAAAAATAGAGATTCTAATTAAAAAAATTAATTTTAAGATTTTTTACCCCTGAAATGATAAAATAAAATTTATTAAACTACATATTATTGTAAGATCAAACAATATCTTCTTTTATAAAAATTT
Organism: Daktulosphaira vitifoliae; assembly: GCF_025091365.1. NCBI lineage: Eukaryota > Metazoa > Arthropoda > Insecta > Hemiptera > Phylloxeridae > Daktulosphaira > Daktulosphaira vitifoliae. Next base: position 59,359,365 of record NW_026099572.1, read on the forward strand.
AAAATTTTCCATAATTTCCAAAAAAAATAGTGTTTTATCCTTAATGAACACTCTAAAAAGGGGAAAAAATTATACTAATAATTTTAAATAATCAAGATCATAGTATAAACAATAATTAATTAACAGAAACATTAAAAACCACATATTACTATAAATAAATAAAATAAATGAAATAGGAACTATTTATTAATTAGTCACATAATCAGTCGATCACCTATATTTCTTCTTCGCCCGCAGAAGTTGGTATATCATAATTTCATTTTCAGCAGGATTTAGCGTCTTAGATAACAGAATAGTGTGCTTCTACTCACCTTCTTTACTAAACTTCCTTAAGTTCAATTGTGAAACATGAGTGGTAATCATTATAGAACCCATCAACGAAACAATACTCCTTGAATACTTTTGCAGTAAGACATGATCTTCGATTTAACATCAGCCTTCTGGGCAATACAATCCTTTGTTCGAAAGTCTGCACACATGGTAATACCTTTTTAGTTGAAGTATCTGGTCATGTAAACATCAACACAAATTTAGTTAGTTTAACAAACATTTTAAACTTTCAACTATTTATAAAAAAATTATTGTCTTATCATCATACTTAATTTAAAAATATATACACAAAAAATGTTCAGTTATTACTAAATTTTTTTAAATCCAAAAAGATCACATTGTACCAATTATGAACTAGGCTGAGAATTTAACGTTAATTTAAATATTTTATTTATTGGTAACACTTGATGGCTACTAATTTTTTAATAAAATTAATAGACTTCAAGGTCTGTTAGACAGTGATGTAGTCAGGGGACATAAATACTAACGGCGTATACTAACCTGCTAACTTTCTATTTATACTTGTATTAAAGTGGATCAAAATATAAAATAAAGAAACCCAGTAGAGTGGCGTAGTGACACAGTGAGGACGTGTTATAGTTGGATCCAGTATAGATGATTTCTCACAGTGATTAAAAACACTATCATGAAAAACGCTTCGATGAAAATCTGTAGATAGTCTTTAATTTTAAGAAATTGGTTGATTATTCTAAACGCAGATTAACTCCTATTTCTATCAATATTCTTGATTAGTAGTCGATTTATAAGTATAATTTATGAATAAATATCTATTAAAGCAATTCAACATAGTACAAAATTGATATTAGTTTCAATACGAAGCTGAGAAGATATTAATTTTACTATGATGTGTTTTTTTTTGTGTCAGTTACCACTTATTCTCAGCTCTCACCGAACTTATTTCTTTCAACAATATGTCAAAAGATCACAAATCGTATCAAGTCGGAAACGTTACCTTCCAAATTGAAAAAATTTCTCTCGTTCCCGTAACTGGGTGAAATGTCCAAAAAAACTACAAATTTAAAAGTCGCTCATTTTCAACATTTTTAGCACTTTTTACTTAAAGATGCCATAACATTTTTAAAAATGACTAAATCAATATAGTTTTTTTTTATGTATAGATACATGAGGTCCTTACCTATCATTTTTTTAAAAATCTGACAGGGAGATTCAAAATGACAACTTTTCACAAAAATTTAATTTTTGAAAGTGTTCCAGAAATACTGACACTTTTATATACATCTTAAATTAAAGCTAATGTAATATAATTTATTATAGAAAAAAAAATGTCGGACTTTATTTTGTCTTCACAGTGAAAATGGCCAAAAATGCTATTTTTGTGTGAAAATTTTCGATTTTATATTATACATTTTTAACTTTATATTTATATAACTTTTTGAAAAATGTATGAATCAATACAATTTTTTCATGAGAAGTAATATTTACATACATCTTTTATTCGAAATATTTTTTTTTAACACGCTTATATTAGTTTCACATGTATGTTTGTTGTGTGTAACTCTCCACGCGCCACGTGTTATTATTCTCGCGTATCCCTTTTTGTATGGCCTTGAGGCTAGAATGTCGTAATGCATTCACCCCATCTCGCTCACCACTCGACTACAATAATATAATCCTGTATATATACAGGGTGATTTTTTTATCATAACCCACTCAATTACTTGCAGAATAATAATAATTTAAACATTTTTTTTTTATCTTTAGTTACATATTATTCTTGAATTTTAACTATATAATACTTTTTAAGTTCATCCCTTATGCCTTGGAAAGAGGTCAACTTTGTTTTTTAAATGGTAACACATATTTTTAATTTAATAAAATGTTTGAGTTTTTAATTTAATAGTAAATGGCATTTGAATTTTTAATATAACTTTATTAGCTTATTAGATATAAACATTTAAAGTTTCAAAATTTTGAGTTAATATACATGTATAATACACATGGGATTGTAAATACAGGTAGCTAATTGGATTTTTATGNAAGGTATAATATACAAGGGATTACAAATATAGGTAGCTAATTGTTTTTTTATAACATCGATATTAGCAGGTACACATCATTGTTATTATCAATGATAGTAAGGTACATTGTTATGAGTTTATAAATACACTAACTGACAATACAGAAAGTATATCTATTGATAATCATAATTGATAATAAACAATCCGTGACTGAGACAGCAATGTCATAAAAATCCAATTAGCTACCTGTATTTACAATCCCATGTGTATTATACATGTTCATACTATTTAAAAAAACAAAGTTGACCCCCCTCCAAGTCATAAGGGATGAACTTAAAAAGTATTACATAGTTAAAAATTCAAGAATAATGTGTAACTAAAGATAATAAAAAAAAAATGTTTAAATTATTATTATTCTGCAAGTAATTGAATGGGTTATGATAAAAAAATCACCCTGTATATACAAACAAATTTTTATTGTTTATTATGAGAGATATAACATTTAAAGATTCAAATTTTTTGAGTTAATATACATGTATAATACATAAGGGATTATTAATACAGGTAGTTAATTGGTTTTTATGACAAAATTCGCAGGTATATAGCCTTTATTATCAATGGTAATAAGACGCATTGTTGTGAGTTTATAATCACACTAACTGGCAATACAGATATTATATCTATTGATAGTCATAATTGACAATAAACACTCCGTGACTGTTTCAGCGATGTCATAAAAAACTAAAAAGTAAAAAATAAATATAGTTAAAAAAAACTGAAAAACACGCTTTTAAAGCATATCAAACTAAAAAGTTAAAAATAATTTTTAATATAAGCTTAAAACAATAATGAACGAAAAATACTAATATTATTGTGAAAAAAGCCTGGGAGCTTTATAATAATATAATAATACTAGTATTTTTTGTTCATTATTGTTTTAAGCTTATTTTAAAATTTATATTTAACTTTTTAGTTCAATGTGCTTTAAAAGCTTTTTTTTAAGCTATATTTATTTATATCGGAATTTTTAAAATTAAAAACTATCTACAGTTTTGCATTGAAGCTTTTTTAAGATAGTGATTTTAATCACTGTAAGACATCATCTATACTGGACCTAACTATGACACGACCCCACTGTGCTAAGTTTTTTTCAGCTTATTCTAGGCCATTTAAACCTATTCCTGCTTCCGTTATTTCCCTCCTTGCTTCTCTGTGCTATGCCAGATTTTCTACGTTCAGAACTCCCAACAACGTGATGTCTTCCTTCACTGGATCCCCCCACCATTACCAGGCTTTTCTCTCGGTCAACTTTTATTCGGTTTCCAATGCGTAATGGTCAATATAAGTTGGTATTCTGCTTATCAGACGAGGACCATCTTATTTTCTGACTCTTGAGTGTGGCAGGTATATTGGATTCGTTAAATAAACTATTAAGTATTTCATAGTCACCTTCATAATTTTTTTTTTAAGTTCAAATATTCTTTGTAGGATTTACCTTTCGAAAATCATTAATTTTTTTTCGGCAGATTTTTTAGATCCCATACACCACAGGCACACAATACAGTTGGTCTAACAAGGGTCTGATATAATCTTATTTTTGTTCTTCTTTATAATTTATTGTGACAATTGACTTGCTTCCTTAATATTTTAACACTCTATATATATTCATATAAAATACATTATATTAACAGTAGTTTTATATCAAAGTAACTACTATAGTGGTTATTTCAAGTGGATAGTTCATTCCGCGCAGATAGTGAAAATTCAAATAAAAATATCTAAAAAAGAAGAATTTAAGCATTTGCATTTTAGTAACTATAGACCATTTAGATAAAGTTCAATTAATTTCATGCTCTTACTATTTCAAAATAAAGTTTTATCCTGCATATTTTTTTCAATAGGTTCTTTTTTAACATTTTTTCATTAATAACTTTTCAAATACGAAAATATATTGTAATATCATAATTAAACATGCTAAAATATACATACATTATGTTAAAAAATATTTTCATAAATTCGTTGTGCGCTCTTATTTGGATTCCAATATTTCAGTTGCAAAACGTGGGCGTTAATTATTTTTCTACGAATTGATTTAAATGTACAACCTTAGATATGACTAGTTAATTTTATTGGAGTTTGCTGTTTTTAAATAAAAACTCAATATTAGTCACTATATTATTTTTAAAAATTTAATATGTGTCTGGATATGAGGATATGGTTCAAAACTTTATTGCGAAAACTAATTAATTCATCACAGATGGTGTCTCTTGAAAATCGAGATCTTTCACAAAAATTATTCTAATTAAAATATTTCCATAAAAACTCTCTCAAAAATTATTGCCAGTAGTCCGTTCGCGTACAAATCGATCAAGCATTCTCTTTTTTACTCAACTCGATTATCAAGGCCTGGAAGTGAAAACTAGAATTTATTCAGAGTTAAAATTTATTCAAATTCAACTACCTTCATATTATAAAATCCTAATTCACACATGAAACCTCAGGTCTATAGAATAATTATTGTTGAGTTTTCTTCAACTATTATACGCTAAGAAATGTATAGTCTATATTTTTATTGCATTCACTTACACAAATATTCTAACAAATCTTGACTATTCGTAAGTTTAGTTCAGGTCTGTTTTTGATGAACCCTTTTATTCCCATCCCGTCAGAGATAATTTATTTTGTTTAGTAGTAACTCAATCACAAAGAGTCTCATATATTTTATTAAATAATACTAGTTAAAGAAACTTCTCATCTACACCTTGACGCGGTCGCATTGCACTTCCGGCTTTACCGTTGGATAGCGACTGCGACACAGCTGCCTCTCCTCGTCCGACAGGTCGCGCGACGCCGAGTGACCGCGGGTGACGAAAACCGGTCCAACCCTGCGGCGATAAAATAATTATTATTATCTTCTCATTTTGACCGTTTAGACACACATACGAACAACAAAGTTTAATTTTCATTCTGTATTTTGATATTGTCATAAAACGGAAAATATACGCCAAATAATATTTATTTGACGGAGTAATTATTTATTTATTTAATAAACAAAACACCTTAATCACAACAACCTATTTAACAACTAACTATATTCTGCTTTTTGAGTTACTAGAAAATAGAATAATTATTTATTTAAACACCAATAAAAGACATAATAATTTTATAAAATAATTTATTAAGATAATTTTATAATGGTGGTCACGATAATTAATTTTACTTATTTTATGAAAACATTATTATTTAATTTTAATGTTAATCCCTTAGAAGACGTATATTTATAAATGATATATCTTATATTCTGATAAAGTAATAAGTAATTAAGACATTATACCATCAATATTATGATGCTATCACACGGGTAAAACATAAAATATTAGCAGATAGATAAAATCAAATAAAGATATAAATGAAACAAAAATTTTTAATTTTTATAATTGTAAATTATTTAATAAATAAATAAAACAGTAAATTATAAATTAAATTAATTAACGATATAAGAATTGTGTATTATTCTATTGACAAACATTCTTCTGATTGGATAGTTTAGGTATATTCCTTTAATTATAACAGTTGATTTTTTTTTCATCATCAATTGATAGTAAGTCTTTAAATAAAATTATGAATAAAAGAAAATTTTTTTCAAAAATTTATCACAATTAAATTTTTATTTCCAGATAATAAGAAATGTCTTCAAACTATAAAAAGTTTTATATTAAAAACAAACTTACCACATTACATTTGCAGACAATTATCCTCTATAACGGTTTTTATAATTAATGAAAATGTTTTTGGTTACAAGTGTATATTTATTTAATATGGTAAAAATATTATCGATATATTAGATACATGGGGCGGTTTTTAGTAAGAATTAGAACAATTCAATAATGGTAAATTTTCAAGAAACATTAATTACGAGTTAAATTTTCCTAGTGGTATATAGAAATACTAAAACTTAATTCTATACTAAGTAAACTGCTAATAGAAACAACATATAACAATACATAACACATTATTAAATTGTTAAGTAACTTAAAATAACAAAATTTTACTTGATAAACTCTCACAAAAGCTTTTCACACATAATATTCATATGATATATTATATCTTGTATGTGTAAGGATTAAAATGTGTGTACACAAAGTACATAATCAGCGTGATTATTGAAAATCATACTATCCCCTATTTTAGCTTCGATGCGAAGCTAATAAGGTATTGGTTTTACTATGATGTGTTTTTTTTTTTTTTTTTTTTTTTTTTTGT
>NW_026099572.1:59365971-59378383 GCF_025091365.1 Daktulosphaira vitifoliae
GAAGATATTAATTTTACTAAGATGTGTTTTTTTTTGTGTCTGTTACCACTTTTTCTCAGCTCTCACCGAACGGATTTCTTTCAAAAGATCACAAATCGTATCTAATCGAAGACATTACCCTTCAAAATTGAAAAAATTTCCCTTGTTCCCCGTAAATGGTGGAAACCTCCAAAAAAATTACAAATTTAAAAATCGCTAATTTTCGAAATTTTTTCAATTTTTTTTACTAAAAACTGCTGTAACTTTTTCAAAAATGAACATATCAATATAATTTTTTTCTTTTAGATGCATGATGTTTTTACCTATCATTTGGTATATATTTTTTTATAAATTTAAGCCTTTACCTTTTTTTTATAATTTGACCTTTTTTCTGCCCACAGGGGGGGATTTAAAATGACAACTTTTTCACAAAAAATTTACTGTTTTCGACTTAACTTTTGAAAATGTTCCGGAAGGTCTAACACTTTTATATATATATTAGATTAAAGCAAATGTAATGTACTTTAATTTGAAAAAAAAAAATTTGACCACTGGACTTGTCTTCGTGGTGAAAACGGCTACCGAATGCTATTTTTGTGTGAAAATTTTCGATTTTATAATTTACATTTTTTACTTTAAGTGCTATAACTTTTTAAAAAATGTATGGATCAATACAATTTTTTCATGAGAAGTAGTACTTATATACATCTTTCATTGGATATACTATTTTTTCAAATCAGACTATTTCCCTATATATGGGGGGGCTTCAAATATAAAAAATGCATATAGAAAGTAGAACTTTTTCAACTTAACTTTTGAAAGTTTTTATATAGATTTTTGATATCTATACCTATCATTTTATATATTTTTTTTGTAAATTTAACCCTTTATCTGCCCACAGGGGGGGATTTAAAAAGACAACTTTTTCACCAAAAATTAACTTTTTCAACTTAACTTTTGAAAATGTTCCGGAAAGTCTGACACTTATATATATATCTTAAATTGAAGCTTATGTAATATACTTTAATTTGAAAAAAAAAATTTGACCTTTGGACTTGTTTTCGTGGTGAAAGTTGACATCAAAGTTAATAAAAAATTACGATTTTTGTAAAATAATTTTTTTTTATATTTTTAACATAATAATGCTCTAACTTTTTCAAAAATGAACATATCAATATAATTTTTTTTTATAAAGATGTTCGATGTCTTTATTTATCATTTGGTATATTTTTTTCAAAATATATATAATGAGATGAGTTTTATTGGCAAATGATTTAGGATTTTTGGAACTTCAAGAAATCAATGAATGTATTATAAATATAATATACTTTGTTATTAGATCACTGAAACATTTTAAAATCTGTAAAAATTATTTTTTTTTGTTACTTGCTTTTTATGCAATATTAAACGTTAATTTGTGTTGAGAAAAATTATAGAAATAGAACTTATTCTATTATTTAAATATTAATTAAAAACTTTACCTTCAGAACTTGCGCTACCCGAGCCTATGAAAGTAAACAAATGTGTATACATTTTGTTTAAGAAATTATTAATATTTTTATGTTATGGTGGGAGGACGAGTGAGGTCGAAAAATGTTTAGTGATAATAATAGAAATAGCCCTACCTCACCTTTTGCCATTTTAAATTGATTGAAAAAACCTTTCTTTTATTGTTATATAAAAATTGCTTATTTTAACTTTGCTTTTTATTTTACATGTTTAAATGATACCCAAATAAACTATTTTGGGCGACATATAATTTTCTTTCAATGATTAAATATAAGAAAACAATTATGCTATAGAAACTATGCTATATTTTTTTTTTAGCTTCAATGCGAAGCTGAGAAGGTATTAATTTTATTATGATGCGTTTTTTTTTTTGTGTGTCTGTTTTCACTTTTTCTCAGCTCTCACCGAACCGATTTCTTTCAATGATACGTCAAAATATCACAAATCGAATCTAGTCAAAAACATTACCCTCGAAAATTGAAAAATTTCCCTCGTTCCCCTTAAATGAGGAAAACCTCCAAAAAAATTACAAATTTAAAAATCGCTAATTTTCGAAAATTTTAAATTTTTTTTTACTTAAAACTGCCACAACTTTTTCAAAAATGAACAAATCAATATAATTTTTTTCTTTTAGATGCATGATGTTTTTACCTATCATTTGGTATAATTTTTTTTATAAATTTGACCCTAGACCTGCCCACAGGGGGGGATTTAAAATGACAACTTTTTTACAACAAATTTACTTTTTCAACATAACTTTTGAAAATGTTCCGGAAGGTCTGACACTTTTATATATATCTTAAATTAAAGCTAATGTAATAAACTTTAATTTGAAAAAAAAAAATTTGACCTTTGGACTTGTCTTCGTGGTGAAAACGGCTACCAAATGCTATTTTTGTGTGAAAATTTTCGATTTTATTATTTATATTATATTTAACTTTATAATGCTATAACTTATTGAAAAGTTTATGGATCCACCACACAATTTTTTTATGAGATATAATAATATTTTTTAATAAACCCTTTTTCATTCGACATACTTTATCTTAATCAGGATATTAATAAGGAACCAGCAGATCAAGTAGCTTTTGAATAAAACACCAATTTTTTTTAAATTAAACACTATCTAAAGATTTGCATCGAAGCGTTTATTTTTGATAGTGATTTTAATCACTGTCAGATATCATTATACTTGAATTAACTATGCCACGTCACCACTGTGCTGGGTTTTTTTATTCTAAAAATATCCATGTTTTAATGATTAGAAGGCATTATGGATAGTTAAAGGTAACTACATACAATTTTGCTAATTTTTCTCAGAAATTTTTTAAGAACAACGTATATGACATCAGTCGATTAAAGAATTCTTTTCAAAATGACTATCATAAGGAACAATCAAAAGTTAAATCTATTAAATGAAAAATACCATCACAATAATTATTATCAATTATATAATTAGATTTATAAGTAAAGCCTACACGCAGGGCCCCCATTATAATTAACCAATTAGATTAAAAATCCTCAACTTCCAAGATTATGCTAGAGATAGCTAGACTACCACTGGTGACCATAAAAAAGATATTTTTTACCGTTTAAACCAGTTCTTTCGGTAATAAAATGGTTTTCATAAGTAATTATATTGACTATATTATATGTAGTGTAAATCATACGTAATGCATTTAATACCAGAATCGACGTTGGATTGTTTAAAATATTATTACATTACATAGGACGTAGGATAAGTACAATTTAACCTATGCTTTCGAACTGACAACAATTTATTGCGTAATAAACCATTAATAAAAAAAATTAAATAAAATTATATAAATAATAAAAAAATTATTTAACTTCCTAATATTTCATTATCCTTGTCAAGCCTTTTTATTATTTATTTTATTTTTGGTTTATTACATTACTTTGAGGTTTCCTATATTTTTATTCGAACTCTTAGTGTAAATTTGATTTTAAAAAACGAAGATTTCGTTGAAATTATCCTTCCTATTATTTAATTTTTGTTTATTATACAATATTAATAATTATTATCAATATTTTAAAAGTCATGATTATTTAAAATTGTAACTATTTATTCACATTAAACTGAATGTTAGTAATTTTTGCTTACCACTATTATCATCAACTACACCTAAATGTAGTAAATTTATTATTTTATTTTATATATTTAAAAGTGTTCAAATTTATGAGTACATGAAACTTATTATTTGTATATCCATAATAACAAATGTTAATTACCTAGAGCGTTTTTTATTAATGAAATGAAATCCACATCTTGAGAATTATCTAAAAAATTATTTTTTTTAATATTATTGACTTATTAATATTTATTTATTATTTTTATTAGAATTTACAAAAAGATTCTTATATGAAGCACGATCGTATAGAGATAAAACATTTTCCAAGCGTATTCAATTATAAAAATAATAATAATAAATGTGTCTTAAGTTAAAAACCTGATTAAATATAATCATGTATAATTTATTATCCTAAATTGTCTCTAAAAACCTTTGTTTTAAGAGACAAAACAATGTTAAAATACTATATTATGCTATAATATTAACTAATTTTTTGTGTACCACTTGATAAACTGCTATCATCACCATCACCTAATTATAAAATAATTGTTTTTTATTTTATACTGCTAAATAAATATTTATATTTAAAATACATACATTTATTCATTATATATCCTTAGCAATTTTTATTACTTTGAGGTTTCCTATATTTGTATTCGAATGCTTAGAGAAAATTTATTTATTTTATAATAGTAAAAAGGAATGCCGATAATTTGGACCAAATTATATCCAAAATAATTAAGTCATATGTAATTTGCAAAAAAAATAAAAAAGATTGTTCTTTTAATGATATTCTAAAACATGAACGTTTAAATAGAAAAAATATATATAATGAGATGAGTTTTAGTGGCAAATGATTTAGGATTTTTGGAACTTCAAGAAATCAATGAATGTATTATAAATATAATATACTTTGTTATTAGTTCACTGAAACATTTTAAAATCTGTAAAAATTATTTTTTTTTGTTACTTGCTTTTTATGCAATATTAAACGTTAATTTGTGTTGAGAAAAATTATAGAAATAGAACTTATTCTATTATTTAAATATTAATTAAAAACTTTACCTTCAGAACTTGCGCTACCCGAGCCTATGAAAGTAAACAAATGTGTATACATTTTGTTTAAGAAATTATTAATATTTTTATGTTATGGTGGGAGGACGAGTGAGGTCGAAAAATGTTTAGTGATAATAATAGAAATAGCCCTACCTCACCTTTTGCCATTTTAAATTGATTGAAAAAACCTTTCTTTTATTTTTATATAAAAATTGCTTATTTTAACTTTGCTTTTTATTTTACATGTTTAAATGATACCCAAATAAACTATTTTGGGCGACATATAATTTTCTTTCAATGATTAAATATAAGAAAACAATTATGCTATAGAAACTATGCTATATTTTTTTTTTAGCTTCAATGCGAAGCTGAGAAGGTATTAATTTTATTATGATGCGTTTTTTTTTTTGTGTGTCTGTTTTCACTTTTTCTCAGCTCTCACCGAACCGATTTCTTTCAATGATACGTCAAAATATCACAAATCGAATCTAGTCAAAAACATTACCCTCGAAAATTGAAAAATTTCCCTCGTTCCCCTTAAATGAGGAAAACCTCCAAAAAAATTACAAATTTAAAAATCGCTNCCCTCAAAAATTGAAAAATTTCCCTCGTTCCCCTTAAATGAGGAAAACCTCCAAAAAAATTACAAATTTAAAAATCGCTAATTTTCGAAAATTTTAAATTTTTTTTTACTTAAAACTGCCACAACTTTTTCAAAAATGAACAAATCAATATAATTTTTTTCTTTTAGATGCATGATGTTTTTACCTATCATTTGGTATAATTTTTTTTATAAATTTGACCCTAGACCTGCCCACAGGGGGGGATTTAAAATGACAACTTTTTTACAAAAAATTAACTTATTCAACTTAAATTTTGAAAGTGTTCCGGAAATACTGACACTTTTATATATATCTTAAATTAAAGCTAATGTAATTTACTTTATTATGCAAAAAAAAAAGTCGGACTTTATTTTGTCTTCGCGGTGAAAATGGCTACCGAATGCTATTAATATGTGAAAATTCTCGATTTTATTTTTTACATTTTTAACTTAATAATGCTATAACTTATTGAAAAGTGTATGAATCAACACAATTTTTTTATGAGAAATAATATTTCTTAATAATCCCTTTTTCATTCGACATACTTTATCTTAATCAAGATATTAATATGGAACTAGCAGAACATGTAGCATGTAGATTTTGGAATAATATCGACTGGTTCAATGTTTAAATCTTTATGTAGGGTAAGATTGGAGACATACCAAGGAGCGGACGTGATTGTACGAAGGGAAATCGCTTGGAAAGCTTCAATTGTTTTAAGCTGTAATGTTTTGGCACAACTCCATATTTGGGCTCCATAAGACCAAATTAGTCTTAACATTAACATATAAATGATTATTTTGTTATGTATAGGAAGATTTGATTTTAATACAGGACGTAATAAGTGAGATCTAATGTTTAATAGGTTTCTTTTGGATTTGAGATGAGGACCCTAGGTTAATCTTTTATCAAAGGTAATACTAAGAAAATTGACTTGAGTTGAAGAAGGGAACTCCTTGGAAGGAGAGAATATTTCAAATAGGCATATTTTTTTTATTGAGAGTGAAAGAAACATTTACTGATTTGTCTTCATTGATTTTAATTTTCCAATTTGTGGACCACTTATCTATATAGTCGAGGTGGAGTTGAAGAGCATTATAAACTGCGATTGGGTCTTTATTGGAAGATAAAATGGCTGTATCATCAGCGTAGGTAGCCATGGAGGTGTTTTGAGTTTAGGTGAAGTCTGAAGTGAAAATATTGTATAAATCGGGGGGGAGGTCACTACCTTGCGAAACTCCTGCTAGGATGGTAAAAAGAAAGGAGTAAGAATTATCGTAACGAACTTTAAAGGTTCTATTTTCTAGGTATGAGCGAATCAGTAGGTATAGTTGTGCAGGGAGGAATGATTTAATTTTATAGAGTAAGCCAGGGTGCCAAACCCTATCAAAGGCCTGAGCCACATCAAGAAAGCCTCCCGATTAATATTCTTTATTTTCAAAGGATGATGAGATTATACAGACTAGCCTGTATATTTGTTGTATAGTGGAATGATTTGAACGGAACCCGAATTAAGCGTTGGGTATTACTTTATGTGATTCTAAGATAGGTATTAATCTTTTCAAAATGATTTTCTCAAATAGCTTACCAAGCACTGGAAGCCGACTAATTGGTCTATATGAGGTGGCTATATCGGGGGTTTTCCCGGTTTGAGAATAAGAATAATAATGGATTGTTTCCAGATGGTAGGGAACTACGAAAGTCTTAACATGGTGCTAAAAATGAAAGTTATTAAAATAATTGCTTTTTTAAGGAGATGTTTTAAAATCTTCTTTGATATCAAGTCATGCCCAGGTGATTTATTGGACTTTAATTTATGAATCACATTTATAATTTCATTTGGAGAGACATATTTAGTAGGGAGAGACATAGGTAGTGAATAATCTAAAGAATTATTTATTTTGATAAATTGAGAATTGCTAGGAATAATAGTGAGGTATGAAAATATTCGAAAAGTGTTCTCCAAAAAGATTGGATTTGTCAAGATCAGATAAGGCAAGCGATCCATTTATTTTTTTAATAGGTCATGAAAAATCTTTCAGTTTAAGCATATTTTTAGTGGTTTTCTATAATGAACCGTCCTGAGAGTTGAGGGATTTGAATTTTGTGTCAAAGAGGTTGTTGTTAAATTTTTTAATTAATTTTTTTAAGAAGTTAGATAGATTATTGAAAGTAGACTTGTCTGAGGGAAGTCTAGTTCTTTGCCAACGGGTGGGTTTTTCAGTAATTAGTATTTTTATATTGGAAGGTAAAAGAAAAGATTTTAATTTTGAGTGGAAGCATAAGAACACTCAAATAAAGCTGATTGAATTGAGCTGACTAATTTTTGGGCTGCGGAGTCAATTTCGTCGCAAGACTTTAGAGGGATTTTTAAGTTTGTACTATTTTCTAAGGCTTAGGAAAATTGAATCCAATTTACAGGACCTTTAGAAAGGGATGGTTGTGAAGGAGATTTTGTTCGAAGTTCTTCAATCTTTAGCAAAACGGGTGAATGATCAGATGACAGATCATATATATTATGAATAGAGTGATTTATATGATCCAGTATTGATGATATAAAAAAATCAAGTAAGTCAGGTAGTCTATTCCTATGAGTTGGCCAGTAAGTAGGACCAGGAGGTGAAATAGTTGAAAAACCTTAAGAAAGAATAGAATTGTAAAATAGCCTCCCTCTAGGGTTTTCAACGCAAATACCCCAAAATGGGTGCTTGGCATTAAAATTTTCCCCAGCGATGAACTTGCGTCCTAATGAAAAAATAAGCTGCTCGAGTGGGGCTGATATATGTTTGGTCGAGCAGGACAGTATATTGCTGAAATAATTATAGGAGTATGATTTATTGAAATTGAGATATTTGTTGCTGTGACAGTGTGTAATAGTACACTTGGTAGAAGGTGGTGTTGTATTAAGGATGAGATAAGAATTACAAAACCCGCATGTACCGTACCATCTGGGTGGTGTGTTTTGTAAATATTGTAACCAGGAAAAAAATGTTTGGAGTAATCTGTGTAGTGTGTTTCAGAGATTAGAGCTATATCAATTTAATTATCTATAAGAAAGTTTAAAAATTCGGATTCTTTTTGTTTAAGACCGTTAGCATTCTAAAAATGATATTAAGAGACTTATTATTAGTTTGATTATTTGTCATTATTTTGGAATTAATTTGTTGATTACAGTAGTAAGTAATTGAATTAAGGATTATGTGAGTTGTTTGAACTCTACTAAGAAAGAGAATAATTGGTTGTTAGATGAATTTTCTGGTGATTTTGTTTGAGAATCGATTTTACTTGAAAAACTAAGGATTTGGGTATTTTGAGTAAGATTAGGAAAGATTTTATTGTCTGAGATGTTGGGTGTGGTGAAATAAGTCCCATCACTGGATTGCAACTCCTGATTTTTTACAATAATGTTAATATTTTTAAGGGGTTTGTTAGATTTAAGATTTAACCATTGTAAGTTTTTGTGTACTGAGCAACCACGGTAGTTTTCTGTGTGGTTTCCTTTACAAAGAACACAAGTAAGAGGGGTATCTTTTGATTTAGTACACTGTGAAGTGGTATGGAAGTCTGCGCAACGAACACATCTAGGAGGATGAGCACAATATCCTTTTGAATGACCGTATTCTTGACAATTGGAACATTGAATAATTTCACGACGTTTGTGAGGCTCTTCTATCTTTATTTTGGTATGGAGCAGCTAAGTTAATTTGAATAATTCATTGTTGATTTGGGTGGGTTCAATATCCACAAAAAATATTGGAAGGGTTGGAATATTTGGTATTTTTATGAGTAATATTTGTAACTTGGCGGACAGAGTAGCCGATCTCTTTGATGGCAGCGCCAACTTCAGTAGTTGGTGTAGAGGGATGCAAGTTACGTATAACGATACGAAAGGCTTTTTGTTCACGGGCTTGATATGTGTGATATTCTGCATCACTTGTTTTTAAATAGTTAATGACTTTTCTGTACAAGTCAGAGTTAGTAGTGTTAATTTTTAGGTTATTAGCAGATGATTTAAATCTAAAGTTTTGAGAATCGATCAGTTTTATTAATTGATTTCGCAATTCAATCAAATCAGCAACATGATGAATGAATATTGGAGGAAGTGGCGGGGTATGTTTTATTTGAATTTATTATTAGGATTTAAATTTGACACGGCACCGCCTTTTGCTCTAGGCTGGCGCTCACCCGTGTCTCTCTCGATATCAGCCGTCCAGCTATTAATATGACAATCGGTTGTCATCGGTCGTCACCCCGCCCTTGACACTGAGATAAGGCTGCCACCGAATATGGATTACCGATATTGCGTTCTGTTCCGTTTTCGACGTACACCTCATCTGGTGTGTGGTTTTCTGTGCGTTTCCGACGTAAACCATACTGGTTGCAGTGTTTGATTCCTTTCTAATTGTGATTATATTAGTGATACTTATTACGATTAACTTGTGTCGAACCGACAAGGAACATATAGAAACATAACGTGTATAACAGTGTAATTTGAATAATTAAATATAGACAGGCGTATTGTTATACCTATAGATACCCTGTATTATCGCTACGACTTGTGGTGTATATTTATATATATATATATATATTGTTATTTAACTTATCGCCCGGTATATCTTTTACTTGTGGTGCGCGCTCAACCGTACTTTGGATACGCGTCAAATTTGATGTATCATTCGTTCAATAGNACGCGTCAAATTTGATGTATCATTCGTTCAATAGATTTTTCTATATCATGAAAATGTAGCAAGTTGAACCTGTTGGTGCTTACAAAGATGGGTTTGGATTTCTTTATTTCGGATTTTTCAGTAGAACTGAATGACGAAAGGTTGCGTTTATAGTTATTTTTCACTGTTTGAAAACCCGAAAGAGTTTCATCATCCGAAAAAACATCGTTAGAAGTGTTTGATAAATTAGAAACGCTCTGTATGCAATTCGCAGTGTTAATATTTGAATTATTTTATTTTTGGTTGTTTGTTTTGATTTAATTTGTGAATTAACCGATAGCGGTTTTATGGGCATAGACATTGAATGAGATAAGATAGGAACAACCGCCAGAAAGACCGTGGAGTTCCGAGAGATAATTGATAGTTATTATGATTTGATGTTAGTAATAAGTATATTAAGATTACCAAATTGTAGTCAGTGAAAGATTTGGAACAATCAGCAAATTCCAAAAGACGGTAGATAAAGCATCAGTGTAACAAAACGGGTATTAATTTTGAGATAATAGCACAATTATTAAGGTTAGAAAAAAAGAAAATAACAGAGAACAATAGAACACGTATATATCGCTACGGAGTACATGCTATAATTATTAACATATGTACTCAAATGTCTCATGTCAAAAATGAAAATTTAGATTTAATTTCAAAGCATAGTCTAGCTATGTCAGCATTGACTTTTGCAAATGGTTTAGGTAGATTAAATGGAAAATAGTCTATAATAATACCTTGGATGATGTTGTTCTACTGCATCCTATATAAAGAATATTACATAGCAAATATTTTTTAGAATATTTAAGTATATTTTAATGTTGCATATATTAAAACGAACATTTTCATGTTGTTGCACCTGTGATTTATGGAAAGTTAAAACTAATGCCTCAACTAAAGGTAATTGCGTTCTATTGACCTTCCGGTTCTCTGAATTTCCAATTTAAAACTCTATAATGTGCATAAATAAAAATAAAGTGCATAATCCCAATAAGTGTCTAGTGATACCAGTCGTCGGGTACTTCTTCATGAGGGGATAACTTTTCCTATTCTAGTTCATAAAAGTTTATCCATACTCTATGAGCAACTTCTTTACTACTAGCAGTTACTGTATGATTGATTTGCATTAATTCACCAATAGTGCTATTAGCAATAATATCTTCTATGCAGATAATTGTAACAATCATATATTNTGACAAATTTACTGGAAAAAAATGAAGTACAGATGTCTTAATAAACCATCATAAACAAACATATAAAAGTTGAGTAGCTATCAGTGGCGGTTCTAGCGTATGGGCAGGGTGGGCAACTGCCCATACCAAAATTTCTGGTGCCTATTATTTTAAAAATGTTATTTTTATACAAAAATAAGATGTTTCATCATTTGATAAATTATAATGATAATTTACAATTATATTATTATCATTACATTGATGACGAACTTACTAATATACGCAATTAAAGGTAAAATAGGTATTATATCTTTAATCGTGCCAATATATTATTATCTATGTGATAATGTCGCTGCTAGAGTTTGCAGCTGTTTTAGCGTTGATAGTACTATCTTAGTTCATAATTGGCGGGAGCGAACGACATCAGACGTTCGAAACGGTAGCTATATTCATAATAGACGGTATATTGTGATAACAAATTATAACATATTATATAGATATAATATGACTATTGTATTAGCTTCAATACGAAGCTGAGAAGGTATTAATTTTACTATGATGTGTTTTTTTTTTTTTTTGTGTCTGTATACTCTCAATCTCAGCTCTCACTGAACCAATTTTGATGAAAAATATGTCAAAAGATCACAAATCGTATCTAGTTGAAGACATTACCCTCAAAAATTGAAAAAAAATCCCTCGTTCCTCGTAAACGGGGGAAATCCCCCAAAAAATTACAAATTTAAAAATCGCTAATTTTCGATATTTTTTCATTTTTTTTTACTTAAAATTGCCATAACTTTTTTAAAAATGACCGAATCAATATAATTTTTTTTTTTATAGATACCTTAGATAATTACCTATCATTTTATATATTTTTGTGAACATTTGACCCTTTAACAGCCCAAAGGATGGGGTTTCAAAATGGTAACTTTTTTACAAAAAATTAACTTTTTCAACTTAACTTTTGAAAATGTTCCGGAAAGACTGACAATTTTATATATACCTTAAATTAAAGCTAATGTAATATACTTTAATTTGAAAAAAAAAAATTTGACCTCTGGACTTGTCTTCATGGTGAAAATGACTACCGTATGCAAAAATATGCTGTTTTTTTGAAAAAATTCTTGATATTAAATTTTACATTTTTTAACATTATGATGCTATAACTTTTTAAAAAATGCATGAATCAATTCTATTTTTCAACAATAAATACTTTATATAAACTTCTTTCATTCGACGTCCTTTTTTTTTAAATCGGACATTTTCCCTTTATACAGGGGGGGTGCAAA
>NW_026099572.1:59378929-59381217 GCF_025091365.1 Daktulosphaira vitifoliae
TTTTTTTTTTCGTTATAGTTATCAGTTTATTTGAGGTGTCGTTTATTGGTGATCGCGTAGTTTGGTAAACATAAGCGTTTATTTTTTACAAGTTGTATTTTATTACAGTTGTGATTGTCGTTTCTGCTGCACATTTTTAGAAATATTAAACATTTATAAATTTAATTAATTAAATCCAATTCGATATTTAACATACTGGTAAGCATAAAACATTTAAATTATAATTAATATTATAAGTAAAATCGGAATCGCGGGGTCAACCGGAACAGTTTAAGAAATATCTGTTTAAAATACACGCAACTTCTTCAATCTTTGATAAAATGATATGGTCGCACTTTTAATAGCTTCTAAATGACATTCAAGTTCACATGCAGTTCTCTCATGCGACAAAAGTTCAATATGCATAAATTATTAACGCGTCTTTTTCAACAAATTTTTTTAAAGAAAAATCATATACGAAAAACTATCAGCTACGAATAAAACGATTTGAGTAAGACCTATAGTAACACTTTTATTGAATAAATATACATGCTATAAAAAGAGTTAAGTGTTGAACCAACAGAGAGAGAAAATAAAAGTTATGAATCAACAGAAAGTGAATTTAGAGCTCAATGTTTTGAAGCATTAGATTCTATACTTTCTAGTTTATGTTGGAGGTTTGAAAAAATGTCACAAATAGCATCTGATTTTAGTTTCTTGTCAGGTAACTCATTATCAACTATGGAGTCTGAAAACATAAAACTTTGGGTTAATGACTTAGCATTAAAGTACGATCGGGATCTGAATGCTACAGAGTTATACTCTGAAATTGAAAGCTTTAAATATCAGGGCCCATTATTAATGACCTCATTTGAGAAGGCTACCCACCTAGATATTTTAAAACATATTCATAAGTACTGTTTCCAAGACTTATATCCTAATTTAGAAGTAGCATTAAGAATATTTTTAACAATTCCTGTGACTACTTGATCAGCAAATTATAAAAATTCGAAGTAGAGTTAAATTTTACATTTTTGTATACATTACGATAATTTAGGAATCTAAAAATATTTTACTTTAAGCTTGGTCACTACAAACTCTGAAATAAATTTTAATTCAATGTAAGAAAAGAAATTCTCTATTTAGTGATGTGTAATGTACTACAATTTATCTCAATAGTTGCTTTAAATTATGCATTCAGGTTGATCAATTTATTTATTATTATTAACTTTAGGACTTGATGTATTAAAAATTAGTATGGTCATAATTTCAAATGTAAAATACTATAGTTTTTCAGTATAATTGCGAAGTTGAGAAAGTAATTAAAATAGTAGTGGTTTGATTTCAACATAAAAGCCCAAAAAACTATAAACTCAAGTTTCAATCATTCAATATTTAATCTTATTTTATTTTCCTTTAGTAAAATACATTTGTTTAAATTAAAAATTAACAAAAAGTTTTTTGGTGATGTGTAAAAGAAAAAATTTTTATTAATAAATTATTCAAAATACATTATGATTAAAAGTCGAGAAATTATTCATAAATTCAATTTACAAATTTGTTTAATGGTCTGAGGAATTTAAATGAGCAAAGCATTTATTTTTAATTAAAAAGAAAATTTGACGTAATTTTGTAACTATGTAGGTAATTTTTAATTAGTATTTCTAACATGTTTAAATTACATATTAAATAAAGAAGTTTTAAATACAATTTTTTTTTTGGAGGAGGTTATTTAAAAAAAAACAACTTTGGTACTTGGTAAAATCAATTAAAAATAATATAAGGAAGTCTAAAAAAATTGTCATCAATCTCTACTTCTAGTAGTATCTCTACTATATGTTATTTCAAAATACTAATAATATGTTTGCATTTTATTTTTTATATGTAAATACTCATTTTTTACTAGCTAGTAATAATATCAAAAATTAGAAGTGATAGAAAAAGTCTAATTTTAGATTTAAAAACATGAAAATTTGAAAAGTTGATTTAAAATAGTATATTTTTGATTCTGATGAATGTTTCTTGTAGTCCAGTGTTTTTATTCATAAGTGACAAAAAATTCATTAATTTGTTAAAATTAAATATTATCTACAAATTTTTTTATATGCAAATACTATTTTTTAATAATATTAAAACTTAGAAGTGATAGAAAAAGTCTAATTGCACATTTGAAAACATTGCGAAAAGTTGATTTTGAATAGTATATTTTTGTTTCTGATGAAAGTTCCTTGTAGTCCAGTGTATAAAACTTATAACTTTGTTAACTGTTATAACTTTAACAAAAATGACCAAATCAGTATAATTTTTTT
>NW_026099572.1:59382491-59702678 GCF_025091365.1 Daktulosphaira vitifoliae
AAATTATTACTGATTTGATTTTTAATATGTTAAAAATAATCAGTCCAAATTTTCAATTTTAACCTATTTTTTTGGTTCTTTAAAGTTGATGAAAAATTTTTGATAAAGATTTATGAATGTTTATAGTAAAATAAATTGAATATATTACCATAACTTTTAGCTCAATTACAAGTTTAAAATTACATCTAGGCCAGTCAACAAAGGAAAAATTGCGGAAAAAATTATGTTTTTTTAAAAGTTGAATTAAAATATGCATAATGACATACTAATAGTCCTCAAGATTGGAATTGAGCTTTTTTTTTACAGCCTCGCAAAAGTCCAAAATATGAGCTTTTTTAATTTTCTCAAAAAATATTTAACTTACAAAAAAAAGTTTCGTACAAAAGTTGTTTAAAAGACAATTATAAACAAAAAAATTATCTTATATTTTTTCATTTAAACAAATATTTTTCGAGTTACATTACATTTAATATGAGTACTAAAATTTATATTCCATTTTTTTCATTTTACGGTTACTTTTTATCATGTTATACTTTCGTTAGACACAATGTTATAAATGCATATGTGTGTATGTGTGAGTTTATTTATTTATTGTATCATTAAAGTGTAGTGTATATTAATATACAAGCGATAGAGTAGGTAATTGATTTGACGCTATATTATTTAAACCCAACTAAACGCTAAATTGTACATTCCGAAACAACAATCATATTATGTCAATTGCCACCGGAATTTCTGGTAATATTTTTCTTTTTCTTTGCCTTAATCCCAACTACTTGGGGTCGGCCACCCTTATCCTAAGCTTCCACTTGACACGATCTCCCACATCTTCTACGCTCACATCAGCTGTCCTCAAATCGCATTCAATAGCATCCCTCCATCTCTTTTTTGGTCTTCCTCTATCTCTTCTTCCTTCAACATTCATTTCTATAACTGTTCTTACAGCTTCCTCTTATATACTTCCTCTTATATGCTCGTTCCTTATCCTATTTTCTCTAGTCACTCCACTCATCTAACTAAGCATTCTCAACTCTGCTACACTTATTCTCTGCTCTACTTTCTTATCAACCGCCCAACACTATGAACCATACATCATAGCTGGCCTCACAATTTCATACTAAATTTAAAAACTATAATTAGTATTTATTCATATATTATATTTTAAAATCAAAGAACTACTAATCAGGATATAATTAAAGAAATAAGAGTTCATGTTGCTTTTAAAATATTTCACCAATTTCTCTAAAGGAAACACTATCTACAGATTTGCATCGAAGCGTTTCTTATGATAGTGATTTTAATCACTGTCAGATATCATCTATACTTGTCCCATCTATGCCTCGTCCACACTGTGCCTCGACCCCACTGTGCTACCGTTTTTTGTATTGTTTTTTTCTCAATGTGAATTTTCGTTGTTTCTATTAATTTAATATAATGAAGAGATTTTTAACTCATTTTTCCAAACATAAGTCCGAAAAAACAACTGAAGAAGACACACCAAAATCTCCATCAGTACATACAAATGACTCTACAGCTAGTGACAACACCAGTGTAAATAGTAGTATTGCTCTTAACCCAGAACCAACCAAACAATTGGTAAAATCTTTAAAAGGATTAGACTTAAGTTTAAACTATGACCAACCTCCTGTACAACCAAATATAATAACAGTCTGAACGTTTTTAACAGTTAAATTTAAATTTATTTAATTATAATTTATTTAATTAACTAATTATACATAATTAGTTCAAAACTATGGATTACTCTATTTTTTAATATTTAAAACCTTTATTACCTATCTATTATAATTAATATGAATATTTTAAGCTATACACTATAATAATAATAATACTATAATTTTATTAAAAAAATGTTATGGGGAAGGGGGGAAAATGAGGAATATTATTTGCAGTTAAAACCTATAATTTTAAATCTACTGTTGCCCATACCAAAATTTAGTCCTAGAACCGCGCCTGGCAGTAATATCAACATATTTGCCTGTCATATCTATTGCTTCAGATTCAAAACTAATTATAATGAAACTATTTAATACTCTCATATTCATGTCATCCACCTCACTGTTATATGCTCATATATGCATAACTCCAGATTGAAAATTAATTTCCAACTGTTTTGCCAGTTTCATAGAATAGTCTATATCTTTTTTAGCTAGTTCTTTTCTTACTAACTTAGTTTATAATTTAGGAAATTCCTTATCATCTTTCTGCCTCATAACTTCTCGTAGTTCGTAAAACTGAAAAGTTTCCCATAATATTTTTGTCGCTACTAATTCGATTGCTGTTGGATATTTTGCAACTATTTTATCAAAATATTTCTAGAGTGCAGTATATAAAATTGGTAGTTATTGGGAAAAATCAACAAAAACAATAACATTTATATCACCAAATTTAAATAAAATAATTACTAATATATTTTGCTATTTGAAAAGTTAAAGTTTACAACCTTATAACGTGTAGAGTATGACACGGCCACGGCGTTGTCACACGTTGACACCCCGCGGTCGTGTCAGCTCCTTCTCAGCCACCGCTTAACTGTAAACCGGACCGTCACACACACGCGTTATCGCCGTGGTGTAAAGTCCAACAAATGCCTAGCGTCGTATACCCCGCCGCAATAATACGTCCAGCCAGTCATCATCGTTACACCAATATCGCTCGTCCGCTCGTTCGCCAATAAAACCGAACCAGAGTGCCGATCTTTTGACATCTATCGACAGGACCGTCTGAACGTGATCTTCAATAATTTGTAGTATTGCTACTTTTGGTTTATCGTTATTCTTTTGTGCTAACATTCTTTTTCTTATTAAACGGCTCGACGCCACTTAGACAACCAATTAGTATTATTTATTTTGGGTGCGTCACCTACTAATATCGCATCAAGTATAAACATAAAAAATACTTTATGATTGATAAAATGAGAAAAACACGGGACTAAAAGAAACCAATAAAAAAATTGTCAATATTATTTTTATATTTTAATAAAGTGATTCATGATAAAAGATCATCGGTATGCATATAACGGTTATTGCTATTTAATGTTGTATGAAACGTGTTATCTAGTAGTATTAATGTAAAGCCGTACTAAAATGTGAATAAAATCACTAGATAGCGCGAAGTATAGCTTTTACCATACATTAAATATATTAATATACAGAGTGGCCCACCACTCACTGACAACTTAAATAACTTTTGATCCAGTTAATATTTTTAGTTGATTTTTTTTTTAAATAATAGTTATACGTTAGGTCTATAGCTATATCTCAATAATTAATTTTTTTACATTTTATTAAAAATATTAATTATTTTTAAATTTTAAATAAAATGTAAAAAAAAAATCTAAGATAGCTATTTTGTAGAGTAGAATTTAAGAAAAATTTTAGTAAAAAAATATCTTATTAATATTCAGTAGTAAATATTCTGTAGCGTTTTGAAGTTTGTGAAAATTTGAATTTTCATGTATTATTTTACGGTATTAAACATTGAAATACGTATTGAGAAAAAGATAGAAGAAAACGCTATCTTTTCATGATTACTGTGTATACATATGATGATAATGTGTACACACTACAAACTTGGCATTAATACCATGATAAGAAATTAGATAAGGCAATTATTACTTATCACTCTCATTCAAAAGTATATTGAGGTATAGCTATAGACCTAACGTATAACTATTATTTAAAAAAAAATCAACTAAAAACATTAACTGGATCAAAAGTTATTTAAGTTGTCAGTGTGTGGTGGGCCACTCTGTATAATGTACTACAGTGGAATATTTACGGGAGGCAAGCAGGACAATCGCCCCTACAACCACAACTACTAGCGAATTTTTTTCACTATGTATATAATACTATGTATTATTATATAATATTAATAAAAATAATTATTAGTACAATTTTTCTTTATCAACTATACAAAAAACTAATTATAGATCTTTTTTAACTACAATTCTATTATCTGATTTTTGTCACAAGTATTTAAACCACGAATTAAATAAAACTAGTCATGATTAAAGCAGTTTACGGTATATCATAAAAAACTATTGATATAACTGCATATATTATACACGATGTTGATAAAATAACTAAACATGTAGTTAAACATGGTAGAAACTTATAATCTTAAACCATGACACCATATCCATATTATTTATGGATGAAAATTAATATTACGTTAACAAAAATGATATCCAATTAAAAAAATATCTAATGACAAAAAAAAAAGATTATGAGAGTAGTAGATTTTGATAATATTTTCCCCGTTTAAAATTTCTTGTCACACTATTATAAATGTTCAGTCAATTATATACATTATGACATTCTTTTTCATTTTTAGTATTTTAAAATGCTATCCTTTTTCTACTCAACGATTCAACTATAGTTATGTATGACCTTTTGTTTAATCATTAAGTTTTTTTAAAGAAACTTTTCTGAAAAATGCATACCTTCTTCCCTCTCTAACAATTTCTAGGCTTCATATTGAGTAAGGAGTAGTGCTTTTATTTAAGCGTGTACTCTTTAATTTTTTTAAAACTACATCACTGGCTCTATATATAATTAGTTTCAGGCTGGTAACATGACTATTAAAGTCCGAAAATTCTAATTAAAAAACTTTGTGATTACTTTTCTTTTATCATTTTGGATAACGAAACAAAAAGGACGTTATGTGCTTATATTGAGTTTAAAATAAGGAAAGATTTCAATTAGCTTAATGCAGACTATAAATCATTTAGTTTCTTTTCTTTGTGCAAATATTTAAAAACACGTACTTACTGAAGTGTACATTTTGTTAACTTCTTTTTTTATTTTAATCAAGTTATATTTTTTAGATAAATTAGTAGATTTTTACCTTAGTATTAGTTGCAATAACAAACATTTTATGTGTGAACGAATTTTTGTTCGAAAATTAATAAGCAACTTATATTTAAATAAAAAATATGCTAAAGAAAATTCATTAAGAAATATCAAACGAACCTAAAAAAATTAATGTTTGAAATTTAAAAAAAAAATACTATAATTAGTATTTATTTATGCATTATACTTAATAATCAAAGAACTACTAATCAAGATATTATTGAGGAAATAGGAGTTGACGTTTCTTTTGCTAGAGATTTTAATCACTGTCAGATATTATCTATACTTATATCAATAATGCCATGTCCACAATCTGCTGCGACCCCACTGTACAACCGTTTCTTTTTAGTATTAAAATGACATATCATACATATTATTGAAACAGCAAAACGAAGTTAAATTATAAATAATTATATAATTTAAATTATCACTGAATAATATTAAATGAAAAAATGATATAGAGTAATGAGGTTGGTATTATGATATTGGAGTATTTTACTTAGTACTTGACTTTTTATAAAAAGTGAAGTAAATAATATTAAGTATATAATCTTTAAAAATAATTAGTTTCGAAATACTACACACTAACAAAATCAAATATAACGCTGAAAAATTCTAATTAAAAACTTTTTGATTAGCTTACTTTTATCTTTCAGACAAAGCAGCAAAACGTATAAATATGTACATTAAAATAAAGAACGAACGCCATTAATTTAATTTATCCCCTGACTTGATTAATCTTTTTCTCTTCTCTCTTAACAATATTTACTAAAAATTATTTTACTGGAAAATAATACTTTTTTGATTCATTGTATATTTGTTAAATGACTGGAAGGTTGATACATAATGTAAATTTAATCAATTATGGTTTTTTTAAACAAAACATGTTCATGAAAGTATTTATGTTTAAGCAATGCAAAATGTAATGTTTGAAAAAAATTTCTATTTTTTATTTTTTTACATCGAAATTTTCTTTCATAGATATTTATTTACAAACAACGTTTATACTTATAAACGTGGTATTTATATATTGTAATATATAATTATTATTCTTATAATAATTTATAAAGAAAATTAATTTGATCATGAAATGTGGTATTTATTAAATGTTGGTTATTTGTTACATATACACATGTCAACATGTATGATTTATTTTAGGCATTTTTTTATTTAAATTTAATATTACACATTCATAGGGTGATTCTTATAAAAATAGCCACTCGATAACTCTTAAAATAATAATTATATAGAGAAAATGATTTTTGATTTTATATATCTCTCGATTTATTAATTACTGTATATATTTTAGCTACGATGCAAAGTTGAAAAGGTATTAATTTTACTATGATGTGTTTTTTATTTTTTGTGTCAATTACCACTTTTTCTCAGCTCTCACCGAATCGATTTCTTTCAATGATACGTCAAAAGATCGCAAATCGTATCTAGTCGAAGAAATTACCCTCAAAAATTGAAAAAATTTCCCCGTAAATGGGGGAAACGTCTACAAAAATTACAAATTTAAAAATCGCTAATTTTCGAAATTTTTTTAATTTTTTTTACTTAAAACTGCCATAACTTTTTTAAAAGTGAACAAATCAATATAATTTTTTTTTTAAGATGCTAAATGTCTTTACCTATCATTTGGTATAATTTTTTTTATAAATTTGACCCTAGACCTGCCCACAGGAGGAAATTTAAAATGACAACTTTTTCACAAAAAATTAACTTATTCAACTTAAATTTTGAAAGTGTTCCGGAAATACTGACACTTTTATGTATATCTTAAATTAAAGCTAATGTAATTTACTTTATTATGCAAAAAAAAAAAGTCGGACTTTATTTTGTCTTCATGGTGAAAATGGCTACTGAATGCAAATATTTAAGAAGATACTTTTTAAGCACATTGTAGAAATATCTTTAATGTAATATTCGGTGTTTATTCTCTTTAATATATTCTCAAAATATACATAAACAAATATTTAAAAAATTATTTTGTTAGCATATTATGAAAATATTTCAATAGAATATATTTTTTATTATATTTATGAGATATTGTCACAATATTTGCTTCAAAATATTTTAAAAATTATTTTGTAAGAATATTTTGATATTATTAATATATCGAAATTGCTATGTGGGCTAACAACTATTTTCACACATTTAAACGTGAATACGTTTTTTGATAATATCGTTCTAATAAGAATAATTTTTCAACATAATTTTTAATGCATGTGCTTATTAAATAACGAGGTGACCGGTATTACCCACTGACCTTAGTTCTCCCAGTATCCCCTATGTTACGATATTACCTATGACCAGTGGCGTTACTGAGAGAAAAGGGAACCATGGCCCCTTCATAGATGACAAGATTCTTTTCTATAATGAAATTATAAACAAAAATAAAAGTTCAAAATATGGAATTTTGTAGATTATTTTTTCACTATGGCACTTATATTATGAAATTCTGGATACGTAACTGTGTGTGATGTTTATATTCATTAAAGAAACTTGTAGTTTTTATTAATTTTACTTTTGTGGGTTTAAATCTTAATATATACTATTTCTCTTATTTTTAATGTTCAGGGCCGTCTTTTATGAAAAAGATAATTTGGACCGATAGAATTACTCATGAAGAAGTTTTAGAAAGGGTATCTGAGAGGAAGTTAATTTGGAAGAGTATACAGAAAAGGCGAAATTAATTAATAGGTCATACTTTAAGACACAATGGATTTCTTATTGGGATTATTAATCTTAAAAGGAATAATCTATGGAAAAAATCATAGAAGAAGACTAAAATTGCAATACATAAGTCAGATAATAGAAGGTCAAGGATGTAATTCATATCAAGAGTTGAGGAGGAAAGCTACTAATAGAGTTGCTTCAAACCAATCATTAGATTGGATAATACAGTAGAAGAAGATAATAATAATAACATAATATTATTATAAGCTACAACGTATATAAAAATACAGGTGACTTTATAGCGTTTGTTATTAATATGATTTATTATAGCGTACTATAAAAAAATACAAATATAAAAATATATAATAATGAATGACACCATAGAGAACATAACATAACCTTTTTTCTCTTATCAGGGAGAAACAGTAGGTGATGTGTGATATCACGCTATATACTCCCCCTTCAATGAAAATGTCACAAAAAAAATTTTTTTTTTACATAATAAAGTAGAAAAAAAATATTATTTTTATAAAATAAAAATAATATCAAGTAGTTAACAATGTAAAATCTTTTCAGTCTCTAAATCTCATTGGTAACTGTATGGATCGGCCAAATCTAGTTCTTTTTGTGTTAATTTTAACTTCAGATGATTTTTTCTTAATTTGGTCTTTCTTAGGAACTACTACTAATTATTAAAGTTGTTGTTGTATAATTGGATTGGAGCTTTAACATAGGCTGGCTTTAACCTATCAGTTGGCGTATCACATATTAAAGGACAGTTTGATTCAGGAAAAGTTATTTTGCTTAGTTTCATGTTAGTATTCCTCTTGAGAAAATGTTGTATTTCAAAATCTTCTTCCTGTGCTTTTGCAACTTCTTCATTAATTCATAATTAATTGTCTTTACATTAATCTGATCAATTCTAGAGAAAAAAATCAATAGTGATATTTTCTTTTCCAGAAATGTTTCTTATGTCAGTAGTATATTGAGCAATGAAATCTAAATATCTAAATTGTCTAGGTGAACATTTGTCTAATTTTTGTTTGAAAGCATAAACTATAGGTTTATGATCGGTCCACACGGTAAAAATCCGACCTTGTAATGCTGCTAATAATATGTTTGAAATGCTTAACAGTCGAATACATAGCAAGGAGTTCCTTGTTATATGTATTATATTCTTGCTGAGTGGCATTCAGTTTCTTTGAGAAAAATGCCAATGGCTTCCATGTTTTGTCTTCTTCTTGTTCCAAAACTCTTCTAACAGCATAATCTGAAGCGTCAACCTTTATACATAAATTGGCTGCACTTTTTGGATGTACTAGTAAAGTGGCTTGTGTTATAGATTTCTTACAGTTTTGGAAAGCATTTTCTGTTTCTTCGTTCCAATGAATTTCTGTTTTATAATTTTTTAGGTTCCCTTTTTGGTAATTTAATAGTGGTATTTGAAACTTAACAATATTTGGTAAGAAATGTCTATAGAAATTTATCATACCTAAAAATTTTTTTAATTCTCTGACAGTTTTGGGTTTCTTGTAATTAAGGATCGCTTGAACTTTTCGAGGTAACGGTTTAGTGCCTGAGCTACAGATACGGTACCCTAAAAAACCAATTTTTTCAACACCAAATACACACTTGGTAAGATTTAGTAACAATCCAAAAGTTTCAAATCGTTTGAAAACTGTTCTGATGTAGTTTTCATGTTCAGCTTTACTGTTTGATGCTATAAGTATGTCATCTATGTAAGGAAAGCAAAAATCTAATCCGTCCAGTACTCTGTGCATAAATCTTTGGAATGTTTGACCGGCATTGCGCAGTCCGAATGGCATACGAATAAATTCGAATAGTCCAAAAGGAGTACAAACGGCTGTTTTTTCGACATCTTTAGGAGCTACTGGGATCTGGTAGTATGCTTTTTTTAGGTCTATTGAGAGAAACCGGTCTTACCTTGTAAAATGGACGATACATCATGTATATGTGGAACAGGATAACTGTCTGGTACTGTTTGATTATTGAGGGTACGATAGTCACCACATGGTCTCCACCTACCGTCACTCTTCTGTACTAAATATAGAGGACTTGAACACTCGCTTCTGGACGGTTGACAAATTCCCAATTCAACCATTTCTTTAAATTCTTTTTTAGCAATTGCTAGTCGATCTGGGGGTAGACGGCGAGGTTTAGAGTTCACTGGATTCCCCACTGTTGAAATCTAATGTATTACATCATGGTTGATAGTCATTGAGTTTGACAAAGGTTTAGTGATAGATGGAAATTCAGTCAATATGCTTGCATATGGGTGGTCAAAGTGAACGGTTTTAACAACAAAATCTGGACATTCAATTATTGAGCACTGTTTAGATAGGTTCGTAATACTATCAATTAGTTTACTATTTTCTAGATCGATTAGTAAACTAAAATTTTTAATAAAATTTGTCCCTATTAACGGTCTAGTGACATCTGCGATCACAAAACACCATTTAAACGGGTGGCGTAGTCCCAGGTTTAGTTCTATGGTTTTAAAACCATATGTGTTAATTGTAGAGCCGTTAGCTGCATACAGTTTTAGTTCTTTTTTTGTATCAGATTTAGTGGGCGGTATGACTGATATTTCTGCACCACTATCGACTAAGTAGGAGATTTTGCTTAAAATATCAGTAACAAATAGGCGGTTCGAAATTGATGCTGAGTTGGCCACCGCCTCGACCAACTCGCTTACTGGTTTTCCGACTTAAGGGTAAAGTGCAACTTGCACCACTCAACTTTGCAAATTCTTGCTCGTTTTTTGAATTTGGCGTGGTAGTAACAGAGTTGGTCTTGTATTTCTTTGTTTTCACGCGATTTTGATCTGTTGGCATGGTGGTAGTTAGGACGGTTTTTACCATGGGTGCGACTTTGTCTGGTAAATTCTTGAACTGCTTTGGTAAGTGAAAAGATATGTTGTTCTAATGTTGATTGTGTGTTACTGTCTTTATAACACTTGTATGGTTTTTCTGATGTAACAGAAACTATAGAATGTGTACCATTGACCTCATTTATTTTATCTGCCATTTTTGCCAGTCCAAACAGCGAATCGGTGCTTGATGTAAGTATAGCTTGGGTTTGACTTGGTAGTCGATGGATCCACTAACTTTTTAAAATGTCCTCTGAAACTCGGTTTCCTCCAAGTTGCTGCATTTCTCGCAATAGGTATGACGGTTTTTTATCTCCCAATTCTAAGTCTCGGAGTAGTTTATTGAGCTTTTTTTCTTCGGATTCCGAGAGGCGTTCAATAAGTATTTCTTTAAGTTTTAAGTACTTGTTGTTTGATGGCGGTTTTTCTAAAATGTTTTCTCCGACGACATGGTGGTACTTAATATCGTCGTTTATAATTTGTGCAGTCACAAAACGTGATTCCAGTTGGAAAAACTACATTTTTGGATTCTGAATCTAAAAAGTTGGCGTTTTGAAATGACCGAACACGTGTTGTAAATCACTTTTCGGATAGGATATTTCGTCAGCGGCCATAGTTATGAAATGTGACACAAAAGAAAAATCGAGGTCACCACTTATAGCGTTTGTTATTAATATGATTTATTATAGCGTACTATAAAAAAATACAAATATAAAAATGTATAATAATGAAGGACACCATAGAGAACATAACATAATCTTTTTTTTCTTATCAGGGAAGAGCAGTATGTGGTATCAAGCTATAACTTAAATACGGAGTATATAGATCGATGGCACGTGCGGTGGAAGTAAGTCACATGTGAACTGGTTTACACAGTCGCCGATATGTCATGCAGTATTGAACCATCTAATCTGTCTTAATAACCGACCGCCGGATAAGACAAACATAGTGTTATCGTCAACATTGACGAGTGCGTATAGCGTGGATAGCTGATAATCACGACCGGATAACGTGCTAATAATATGAATAGTGGGCTATTACGGGTCGTGTCAGACCCCTTGTCATACTGACATTTTGGTCAACAAGGGACGCGTTCCAAGACCACCCCCCGTTATAATTATTATGTTTTTATTTCTTCTTCTTTTGTATTCAACACTGAGATTAGTTTGTAGTAATTTTCCACTCCTTTCCTATTACTTGCTTTCCTTTTTGTCTCTTCGTAAGAATTACACCTTTGGTGTGATTTAATTATTTATTAGTGACAATGTGATATGAATAGAGGTACGTTCTTTAACCCATTGTGTCCCAATGTCTTGCAAGTAATGATCAAACTACAAACAATAAATCGTCAGCTTGGTGCATACAGTCGGCTAGAATATTAGTATACCATATTTGACTTAAATTCATAGTTAGTAAGTAAGAAAAAAATCCTAGTATGTACATACTAGAAATTTCGTCTTCTTTGTGTTTATTTTCATAATTATTTTATATAACTTTTGTATTATGACTAAAAACTGACATGTCAGTTCAAATCGAATACGGTATTACGTTTATTGTTACAAACAACCTATATACCGTGTCAGGTCCAATGAATATAAAAAGATTTATTTTGGATTAAATTTAGACAGCAAAGGATTGAATAATTAAAATGACGGAAAATAGATCAGTGCATAATAAGTTTGTTGCGACAATTTATAGACATTATTAAGAGTCTGAAAAGATGACGTGTTCTATAGATAGATATAGATTTAAGGGAATTAATTATAGCAAGCCATTCAGTGAAAACTATTTTACTATTTAGTACATTTAGAAATCTTAAATATAAATTGAATTACAATATTTAAGCTATAGCTCATAATTATATATTTATCAATAATACACTTAAATATTTCTAAAATGTAAAATTATAATGTAATTTAAAAGTATATCTAATCAAGTTTTACCTTAATTTAAATAAGTGACTGTAAATTTTAACACAAAATGAACTTAAAACATAATGAAATATACAAAAGTTACAAAATAAATTTTTATTTACTTCAATAAGTTTATTTCAAATTTGTCTTTTTTGCCAAAAGTGAAATTATTGAATATGACACGCGTATCGCCTAAAACCAATTATTTCAAAGGTAACACACTTAGGAATAATATTATATTACAATTTAAGATTAATTTAGATTTATATTTCAGTGATTTGCCTAACAAAAAACTCACCGAGCAAAATACTTCTAGATTCAACGTTTTTTGTGGAGTAATATTCATCTTCAATCTGTTTGTGTTATTTAAACTCATAGTCAACAAGAGCATTTTTTTAAATTTTATACTTTTGTCGGTCCAATCAATACTATACATTGCAAAATGTACTTCATTTATCTGAAAAAACGTGTAAATGTAAATTTTTAAATAGAAGCCACTTAAATTTATGAAATAGAGTTAATTATGTCATAATAAATTATCACATACTATGATATCATAATAATTCATTTTATTTATAAATTACATGATTATTATTCCAAATGAATTAAATTATGACCTACATAGCAATTTTAATATATTAAAATTGTCAAAATATTCTTACAAAATATTTTTTTAAATATTTCGACAATATCTCAGAAATATAATAAAATATATAATCTATTTAAAATGTTTCCACACTTAAATTATAAATATTTTTTTATGTATATTTTGAAGATATGTTAAAGAGAATAAATATAGAACATATAACTTAAATTATTTATTAAATATACTATCAATATATATTTATAAAAACGGTAGCACAGTAGGGTAACGGTACAGTGTGGACGTGGCATTGTTGGGACAAGTAAAAAAGATATCTGACATTGATTTTAATCAATGTCATTAGAAACGCTTTGATGCAAATCTGTAGATAGTGTTTAATTCTAAGATGTTGGTGCATAATTATAAGAGCAGCATCAACTCCTATTTCCTTAATTATATCATGATTTTTGTAATAATTAAAGAGCATAGTTAGGTCCCTACCTGGGTCTGTGACCTCATATGGTAGGTATCCTGAAGCTACTATAATATTTTTACCATCATTTAGTGTTATTTTAATAATAGTCAAGTCTGCACTTGATAGATAAAATATCAAGCTGGCTTTAACTTTATTATTAACCAAAACGCAAGTTCTTGGTTTATCTGCTTGTTTATGAAAAAGTTTAAAATTCCTTAGATTTAGCCCCTTAATCTGGTCACCATTTATCCATGGTTCCTGAATAAGTGCTATTTGTAAAGGTGTTGTATGCCTCTAAGTTAGGGACCTTAGTAACACGCTACTGACTCCCTTACTGTATTGCAGGTTTATCTGAGTGAATTGATTTCTATTGTCCGAGGTCTAAGTTTTAAATCCTCGATTTTGTCAGCTACTGATTCCAGTTGATCTTGCGACTCCTGGTCTGCATATTTAAAAATTTAGTATTATAATTATTTACGGAGAAATTATAAAAAAAATTATAAAGTAATTGTTATTTTTATAACAAACGTGTATAAAAATTGAAGGGCTTGACACAACATTTTTCAGAAAATAATTTGTTGTTAATTATGAATAAATGGTCTACAAGGAATTTTCATCAGATTCAAAAATATACTTTTCGTGAGCAATTTTTAAAAAATTACTAATTAGTTAAAATAGAGTATTAAAATATAAAAAAATTAAAAAAAAAAAGAAGGTTAAAATTAAATTCAACAACACAACAGTGGACGAAACCATAGGTAAAACTAGCCACGGAAGATTATAATTATAGCATAGATTTAAAAACCAAGAGTTACATAGAAATTATTACTAAGACTTCTATTTAAATAATTTATTTCAATTTTTCTTCTTCTTCTTTTTCCTCGCCTTAAACCCAACTGCTTGGGGTCGGCTACCCCTATCCTAAACTTACACTTGACACTATATCCTACATCATCTACGCTCACATCAGCCGTACTTATGTGGCATTCAATTACATCCCTTCCACATCTGAAATGTTACAAATATTACAAAAAAAATAAGAAAATAGTTAAGTTAAATTAAGGGGACTTTATTAAAAACAAAAAAAAATTAAGTTAACACGAGGAAATAAACTGAACGGTCAAAAAACGTCGTCTACAAATTAAAGGAACAGAGAGAACAAAAACAGATATTAATAAAAAATAATAGTTACACCTACACTTTTACAAATAAAGAATACAATGAACGTCTTCGGTTATTCACCGGCTATTAAGCACGACATTACCGCTAAGCACAGCGGGTATACGTCCAAGTAAGCGACTGGTTTTAAGCAGTTAGACTTAGCTTGCAAGACGTTGGGATACCCCGGAATAAAATGTCACCACATTGTACTAGTAGAATATAATCATCACACAATATAAAACCTTTATATAAAATAAATAAATATATATACAGGGTTTCCTGACTTACTGAACACTCTGTATATATATATAACATAACAGGTAGTATTGTAACACGTCTGCCATGTTGAGGGACCCAAATAAAAAAATAGGAACACCTACAAAAAAACCCAACACAGTGGGGACGTGGCATAGTTGGGTACAGTATAGATTTAATCTGACAGTAGTTAAAATCACTATCATAAGAAACTCTTCGATGCAAATATGTAGATAATGTTTAATTCTAAAAAATTCGTGGATAAATATAAAAGCAATATCAACTATTTCCTTAATTATATCCAGATAAGCAATTCTTAGATTCAAAAATATCATATAAAATTATATATTATATAATTGTTATATTGAATTGAATGATAGCTACAAAAAAAACCACATAGTAAAATAATATTAATATGAATTTCTTCTCACGAGAGGAGACTATAGTTATGGTATCTATGATATTTATTGAAGTTATTGAATCTAAATGAAATAAAAATCAAATGAGTTAAACATTTTTTTCTAACTCAAAAAGAATTTAAAAAAATTCAGTGCCACGGTGTTACCGTCTCAGAAATCGTACTTCGCATTCGTCACTTAATAAAAATGGAAATTTAGCTAGTTCAAATTTTAAAGTTATTTTTCTCGACTTCAAAGAAACAAAAAAATTTAAATTTGTTTAGCTTTTTATACTATGTCAATTAGATTGATATAATATTTATGAAAATCAGTGTGATCCCCTTATAATGTAATAAAATACAAAACTAAGAATTTTAACACAAAAATAGCATATTTTTGAATACGGTAGCTATTTTCACTACGAAGACAAAATAAAGTTCGAAATTTTATTTTTTAATATTTAAGTATATTATATAAGCTTTAATTTAAGATATATATAAAAGTGTCAGTTTTTCCGGAACACTTTCAAAAATTAAGTTGAAAAAGTTCTACTTTCTTTATGCATTTTAAAGATTTGAACCCCCCCTGTATTAAGGGAACTGGTACGATTTAAAAAAAAAGTATGTCGAATGAAAGAAGTATATAAATATTATTTCATATAAAAAAATTGTATTGATCCATACATTTTTCAAAAAGTTATAACATTTTAAAGTTAAAAATATAAAATCGAAAATTTTAACACAAAAATAGCATATGGTAGCTATTTTCACCATGAAGACAATATATAGCCCGAAATTTTTTTTTTCCATAATAAAGTATATTACATTAAGTTTAATTTTAGATATATATAAAAGTGTCAGTATTTCCGAAACACTTTCAAAAGTTAATTCGAAAAAGTTAGTTTTTTGTGAAAAAGTTGTCATTTTTTAATCCCTTTATGGGCTGGTAAAGGGTTAAATTTATAAAAAAAATATACCAAATGATAGGTAAAGACATTTAGCATCTTAAAAAAAAAATTATATTGATTTGGTCATTGTTTGATTTTAAAAAATTTTAAATTAAGCGATTTTTAAATTTGTAATTTACAAATTTACATACGGGGAACAAGGGAAACTTTTCGACTAGATACAATTTGTGATCTTTTAACGTATCGTTGAAAGAAATTGGTTCTGTGAGAGCTGAGAAAAAGTGGTAACAGACACAAAAAAAAAAGTTATATTGATTTGGTCATTTTTAAAAAAGTTATGGCAATTTTAAGTAAAAAAAATTGAAAAAATTAGCGATTTTTACTTTTGTAACTTTTTTGGAGATTCCCCATTTACGGGGAACGAGGGAAACTTTTTCAATTTTTGAGGGTAATATCTTCGACTAGATACGATTTGTGATCTTTTGACGTATTGTAGAAAGAAATCGGTCCAGTGAGACCGCGTCTCTCTCGATATCTGTCTCCCTGCCTTTGACATCGTGACAATGCCGCCGCCGAATATGCATTACTGATAATGCATTCTGTTCCATTTCCGACGTTAGCCTTAACTGGTTGTTTCGTTTCTTTTCGTTTTCTTTTGACATTGGTTTTTTTTTTCGTTTGCGATTAGATTAGTACCATTAACTTGTATCGAACTAATGGGTTATAAAAATATAACTTCTTGTGCATAAGTGTAAACTAATTAAGAAATATATATAGACGTATACATATACATTATCTAGTTATATCCCTGTGTCTATTGCAGTGCTAAATTTCCTATATATCTATATTAATATAAATATATATATATTGTGTGGTGCTCACTGTAATTACTGGATTACGCATTACGTTCAATTACAATTTACCGCTATGGACGAAAACTAACACAATCAGTTCCGAGTATGGTTAATTTTCGACAAAACATCCGTCATTTGACCCGGCGGTCCGATGGCCTTTAGAGTAGGGGTCCACAAATTTTACTACTCAGTGCCGGAAATTATTTAGCACTATTTGAATAAAAAAAAATATAATAAGGAGACAATGTAGGTTGTGAGCAGTGCAAATGACGTTCAAGATAAGAAAGGAGCGGGTTAAGTGTGCACATAAATGCCGCCCATGAACCGGTCCGAAGTAGTACACAGCTGACTATCTTTCACACGCACAAATAAATCACAACACCTTGTCATGATAATTTATATGACAAACGCCGTCGCAATACGTATTCGGCTCAACAAAATTAATTTTGGATTTACAGGGTGATTTTTTTATCATAACCCACTCAATTACTTGCAGAATAATAATAATTTAAACATTTTTTTTTTTCATTATCTTTTGTTACATATTATTCTTGAATTTTTAACTATGTAATACTTTTTAAGTTCATCCCTTATGCCTTGGAAGGGTGTCAACTTTGTTTTTTTAAATGGTAACACATATTTTTAATTTAATAAAATGTTTGAGTTTTTAATTTAATAGTAAATGGCATTTGAATTTTTAATATAACTTTATTAGCTTATTAGATATAATCATTTAAAGTTTCAATTTTTTGAGTTAATATACATGTATAATACACATGGGGTTACAAATATACGTAGCTAATTGGTTTTATCATCCTGTATATATATATATATATACCAAAAGAAAGAGGTACATTTTGTCACGTTGTTTGGTTTTCCTCTGCATCTTCTTCCTTCTATAACTTATTTCTATAATTGTTCTTACAGCTTCCGATTCCTCTCTCTTAATAACATGACCATACCATTTAAGTTTATTTTCTCTCATTTTATTCTCGATTGACGCTGTACCTAAAATCCCTCTTTTATGTTCATTCCTTATCTTATCTTCTCCAGTCACTCCACTCATCCATCTAAGCATTCTCATCTCTGCTTCACTCATTCACTGCTCTACTTTCTTGTCAACCACCTAACACTCTGAACCATATATCATAGCTCATCTCACTACAGTTTTATAGAATTTACCTTTCAGCCTTTTTAGAATTCTTTTATCACATAACACACCAGATGCTTCTCTCCACTTCACTCACCCGCAATTAGCCTGTATATTGCATTCTCGTCAATACTACCGTTCTTTTGCAATAACTGTTCCTAAATACTTAAAACTTTCCACTTCTCCTATCACGTCCTCGCCTATTGTCACTGAACACCTCAATTAACATACATCGTTTTCTCTTTTTTCAAACTCGTACTCTATATACTCTGTCTTACTACTACTTATTCTTAAACCCTTTCTTCAAAAGTTAATCTTCACACCTCTAGCCTTTGATTAATTTTCTCCCTATTTTCTTCTATTAACACTATATCGTCAGCGAACAACATGCATCACGGCACCTCTCTATGTATTTCTTTAGTTATTTCATCCATCACTATAGAAAATAATTAAGGGCTTCAAGCAATACCTTGATGTACTCTTACTTTTACATTAAAACCTTCTGTTAATCCTCTTACGCTTTTTTCCCAGATCAAGTGCCATCATAAATATCGGCACCACTATACTATTCCTGCATTCACTTTGGATTTTCCCTCCTAATATGATTTTATTTAAAAGATCCTTCAACTAACCACCTTATACCAATACCGCCTAATATTTTCCATACACCAACTAGCACTTCATCAAGTGCTAGTTTTTTTCACAACATCATCACTTGATAGTACCCTATTATCAAAACATCATCCTACTTGGGGTGCATAGGCACTTTCATCGAAAATTAATTTTACGACTATAATTCTGTCACTTTTGCTAGCTACTTCTACTGCTTTATTTTTCATCTCCTCAGCTATTCCCACATAACAATTTCAATATATCAATATTGTCAAAATATTCTTACAAAATACTTTTTAAAATATTTTGAAGTAAATATTGTGACAATATCTCATAAATATAATAAAAAATATATTCTATTGAAATATTTCCATAATATGCTCACAAAATAATGTTTTTAAATATTTGTTTATGTATATTTTGATAATATATAGAGAATAAATACAGTATATTACACTGAAAATATTTCTACAATGTGCTTAAAAAATATCTTTTTAAATATTGGCTTATAAATATTATGAAAATATATTAATTAGAATAAATATAGAATATTTAACTCGAACACATATGTTGAATATATTATCAATATAATTTTTTAAATATTATAAATATATATCTTGTTGACCAACTGAGGTAAATTGAGAGACAGTAAAAAAACCTTGTTGCTATTATTTACAGGCATATCGAGTTAAATTTTTTTTAGTTATATCTTATTATATCTTATTATGTCCTGTGAAATTTAAAATCCAACAAAGTTTTTTTATTATAGTTAGAATATATTTTTATGTTATCAACAATATAGGTCAATTTTTAACTTACAAGGAGCGATCATGGTGATGGGATCGCCGATTTTCAAAAAAATTATATGAATCTAATCTAAATTGAATATAAAGTTGTATTTACTTTGAAATTTTTTAAACGGGAAAAATTACTTAACAGACAAATAACAATTTGAACTACCTTTAATAGTCTTTTTTATCCTCTCACAGTTGCAGCAACCTATAGGTCAATTGATAACGCACGATGCAGAAGCACTTGAAGTACGATGTTCGAATTCTGCGAAGTAGGCTTACTTTTTAATATATTCATAAAACATTTTAAAAATATTATCACAATATTTTTTTTATAATATTTTAGAAATATACCTTTAAAATATTGCGAGAATGTAATATTCACTGCCAGAGTATATTCTGAGAACATTGTGAGAATATTTCAAAATATTCTGGTTATATTCTAGAAATATTTTAGTATCAAAAATAAACATTCTAGGAATATTCTAGAAATATTTCATTCCTATGTGGGCTCTTATCCTAACACCATTCTTTGTTTACCTGAGTATATTATTTTATAATCCTTACATATTTCCCTTGCTTTCTCCTTCTTCCACTTAGTTTCCTACACACAAAAATGTTCACTTTTAAAACTTCTATTTCCTTAATTTTATCTAGATTAGTATTTCTTTTAATTATATATAATATAATTTTTAAAATTAATTGTTTCCAAATTATTATTGATTTTGATTTTTAATATGTTAAAAGTAATCATTTTTAACCTACTTTATTTCGTCCTTTTAAGTGAACGTTATAATAAAAAAAAAATGAATTTATTTCCATAACTTTTAACTCAACTTGCAAGTTTGAAATTGACATTATTAAATAGAAAAAAATGAAAATGTTAAGATTAATATCAGATTATTGATTAAGATTAATGCAATCAGGAAATTTTATAATTACTATTTACAGTACGTTTATCAGAAAAGTTCGATTTTTTTTTACATTTTTATCGTAATAGATCACTTAAATAAAAATCATAGTAATAATTTCTTATTAACTTTTAGTGTTTAAAAAGATTCTACAATGGAAATATTCAGAAATTAATTAATTTTAATAATTAAATATCTAAGAAAACCAATAAAAACATGACACAAGTGTTACCGACTCGACAACTACTTGTTGCTTTCGTCGCATGATAAAATTCGCTATTTAAGCTAACTCAAATTTAAAAATTACTTTTTCGACTTATTAAAAAAATTTAATAAGTTTAATTTCTTATGTCTTATGACCTTTATTCTATGTCAATTAAATGATATAATATTCATGAAAGTCAATATATTCTCCTAATAAGATATTTTAAAATAAAATAATATACAAAACCCAGAATTTTAAAACAAAAATAGCATATTTTTGAATACGATAGCCATTTGCTCATAGAAGATAGGTCGTCGGGGCAAATTTTTTTTTTTAATTTTATAGTACATAACATAACCTTTGGTTTGATATATGTTTAAAGGACGCAATATTTCCGGAACATTTTCAAAAGTTAAGTTGAAATAGTTAGTTTTTGTAAAAAAGTTGCTATTTTAAATTCCCCCCTGTGAGAATAATAAGTGTTAGATTTTCAAAAAAATGATATCAAATGAAAGGAAATTATAAGGTTTCAGTACAAAAAAATAATATTTTGATTTGTTAATATTTGAAAAAGTTATGGCAGTTTTAAGTACAAAAAACATCCCGATAAAAGGTGATTTTAAAAGATCATAAAAGATGATTAAAGGACGCAGTATTTCCGGAACATTTACAAAAGTTAAGTTGAAAAAGTTAGTTTTTGTAAAAAAGTTGCTATTTTAAATTCCCCCTGTGAGCAGAATAAGTTATCTTTTCAAAAAAAAAATGATATCAAATGAAAGGGAAATATCTAAGGGTTCTATATAAAAAAATATTATTTTGATTTGTTAATATTTGAAAAAGTTATGACAGTTTTAAGTACAAAAAACATCACGATAAAAGGTGATTTTTATCGCAAACATTACATTTTTTTTTTAATTTTGACAGCCATTTGCACATAGAAGATAAGGTGTTAGGACAAATTTTTTTTTTCATTTTATATTATATAAAATAACCTTTGATTTGATATATGTTTAAAGGACGCAGTATTTCCGGAACATTTTCAAAAATTAAGTTGAAAAAGTTAGTTTTTGTAAAAAAGTTGCTATTTTAGATTCCCCCTGTGAGCAGAATAAGTGTTATATTTTCAAAAAAAAATGATATTAAATGAAAGGAAAATATCTAAGCTTTAAGTATAAAAAAAAATTATGTTGATTTGTTTTTGAAAAAGTTATGGAAGTTTTAAGAAAAAAAATTAAAAAAATGACAAAATTTATTGATTTTTAATTTTGTAATTTTTTTGGATATTTCCCCTATTTGCGGGGAACTAGGGAACATTTTTCAATTTTTAAGGGTCATGTCTTCAACTATATACAATTTGTGATCTTTTGACGTATTGTTGAAAGAAATCGGTCCAGTGAGAGCTGAGAAAAAGTAGTGACAGACACAAAAAAAAAAATAATAAATTAATAAATAAACACATCATGGTAAAATTAATACCTTCTCAGCTTCGCATCAAAGCTAAAACATCACAGTAAAATTAATACCTTCCCAGATTCGCATCGACATTAAAGTACTCTTTTTATAAAGAAAAATATTTTTCTATAATATTCTAATTTCTTTATATATAATTATTTTTTTTTTTTTAAAGTCATTTGTTCGTTAATACGTTTTTGACAAGAACTAAACAAAGTTGTTTTTAAAAATATTTTAAGACATCATAAATGGAGTATTTATATCAAATTTAACTCAAAATTGAA
This sequence comes from Daktulosphaira vitifoliae, assembly GCF_025091365.1. NCBI lineage: Eukaryota > Metazoa > Arthropoda > Insecta > Hemiptera > Phylloxeridae > Daktulosphaira > Daktulosphaira vitifoliae. The sequence continues at coordinate 59,404,886 of NW_026099572.1, forward strand.
TTTACTAGATTTTGCTCTCTTACTTGATTTTCAAGATAACTATAAAAATAACACATTGAAAATAAATTGAATGACAAAAGTAATGTTGAACATATTAATTTCATTGAATTGAATGACAAAACACGGTCATTTTCAATATAATTCTGGAAACAAATTGTTTATCAATTTATAAAAATTAACTGCAAAAACCCAGGTATTGAAACCGTTACAAAAAAACGTTTTCGGTTTCGAAAAACCAAATCTTACTTTAAATCGGTAACTGATATAAGTATAATGTTATCAGTTTTTAACCGGTAAAAACTGGTTCATAATAAAATAAAATTTTAATTTTTCACACACAAAAAAAAAATTTCTGGAGGCTATTTGAAAGACAATATTTTACTACCCTCTCTATTCAAGAGTATTTTTAACTCATAATTAATTAATTTTAACTAATTTTTTCATAGAGGGTTGACTTATTATTATTAAGTATTAATTTCAATAATACAGTTAACTTTTGTTTTTTGAGGGTTTTTAATTACCGTTGTTTAGAAAATTAAGAAAAAGATAACAGTATCACAGTGAAAATGTAGTTCTATGAGGACATGGCATTGTTGGAATAAGTATAGATGATATCTGACAGTGATTAAAATTACTATTATAAGAAACGATTCGATGCAAATTTGTACTCCATTTATAGTTTTACAAAATTGGTGGATTATTCCAATAGCATAAAAAAATCTTTCTTACTCTACTAAACAAAAACATTGTATATTCAAAGTGTAATAATTTTTGTTGTGAGGGAATTCATCACTCTTCTAAGAAGCTTCTTATTTTATTTGATAATGGCATGACTGTAAAAAAACATTTTTAATTCCAATCAAACCACTTGAAATCAATTTATCATTTTTATATTTACCGGTTAATTTAAAGAGGTTATCGTTTTTTGTTAGAGGATTAATTTGTTAATGTGATCGTTGTTGGATAGCAGTCAATAATTTAAAAAAAACGGTAAAAGACTGCCTTTATATTTTTGAAACAAAAAAACGAGGAAAAACGGTTTCAATCCCTGCAAAAATCACCTAATCGATAAATTTAAAATATATTTACCAAAATACACATATATACTAGAACAATATAAACATTGAAAAAATACCCAAAGCTAAACATTATTATCGGTTTCATGATTTCATAAAATTTCTTAATTGATCTAATAAAAATAATATTATTTAAAGTAGTAACTTCAAATTAGTAATTGGTTATCAACCATGTTATGAATAACATTTTAGAATGCTTTAGAAGACATTTTAACCTGTAATTATTTAATTTCGTTTGATTTTACAAATTTGTATTTGAGAATTAATCATTGTACAAAAATGCAAATAATATTCATAATATGACGATAAGAATTAATGTACAATTTTAACGATATATAAAAATAAACGATAAATATTTAAAAAATTATAATAATCTGGACAAAACAAGACTGGAGGAGGATAATATGGTCGGATGAAACCAAAATGAATATATACTGCTATATACGGTATATAACTATACCGTGGTATAGTTGGATCAAGTATAATGATATCTGACAGTGATTAAAATCACTATCAAAAATAAACGCTTCGATGCAAATCTTTAGATAGTGTTTAATTTTAAAAAAATTGGTGTTTTATTCCAAAAGCTACTTGATCTGCTGGTTCCTTATTAATATCTTGATTAAGATAAAGTATGTCGAATGAAAAAGGGTTTATTAAAAAATGTTATTTCTCATAAAAAAATTATGTGGATCCATACACTTATCAATAAGTTATAGCATTATAAAGTTAAATATAATATAAAAAATAAAACCGAGAATTTTCACACGAAAATAGCATTTGGTAGCCATTTTCACCGTGAAGACAAGTCCAAAGGTCAAATTTTTTTTTTTTTAATTAAAGTATATTACATTAGCATTAATTTAAGATATATATAAAAGTGTCAGACCTTTCGGAACATTTTCAAAAGTTAAGTTGAAAAAGTTGTCATATTAAATCCCCTCCTGTGAGTAGATAAAGGGTCAAATTTACAAAAAAAATATACCAAATGATAGGTAAAAACATCAAGCATCTATAAAAAAAAATTATATTGATTTGTTCATTTTTGAAAAAGTTATGGCAGTTTTAAGTAAAAAAAATTGAAAAAATGTCGAAAATTAGCGATTTTTTAATTTGTAATTTTTTTGGAGGTTTTCCCCATTTACGGGAAACGAGGGAAACTTTTTCAATTTTTGCGTCATTTTTCAGTTGAGATATGTATGAGTTTCTTGGTCTTCCTGGTGGTATTCGTCCTTCAATTGCACCTTCTATTATGCAAAAGTGAACACTAATGAGAAAATTCTGAAAAAAAGGGTTATAAAATAATAACACATACGTTTTAAATTATTCAAAAATGTATATGTGTTTAAAAAACAAAATTTAAACGTATTAGATGAAAAAATACATACATTAAGCAGCGAGTTACTAGATAACGAATTTTTAAAAGTACTCACTTTTGCACCAGAATTTATTATAGTTATATTCCTGTATTAATATTTTGTCTACAATCCTTAAGTCTTTATCACTACTTCCATCCTTCGTGGCATGCTGTTGACCAATGATTCGCAGTAGTTTACATAATTTTTTGCCCATTCTCTAATTCTTTCCCAGAAATTGTCGAGTGAAGTAGGTGGACCATGATACTTACTATACAATTTTCTTTTTAAATATGCCCAAAAGTTCTCTATTGGGTTCAGGTCAGGACTTTGAGCTGGCCAGTCCATATTTTTAAATTGTTGATTGGAAAGCCATTGTTTGACGGATTTCGCCGTATGCATGGGGTCATTATCCTGTTGGAAAATGACTTCATCGTTTGGTATTGGCATTTTTGCAACCACACCTGGCAAATTTCTTGATAGAATATTTTTATACATTTATTGATCCATAGAAAATATAATTTTATGAATGGGTCCAGGTCCATACGCAGTAAAACAGCCCCATAGCATGACCGATCCTCCACGATGCTTGATCGTCTGCTTGACATAGGAAGGTTTGAGCCTCTCGCCAGTGTTTTTCCAGAACCAGGACCTTCCGTCAGAGCAGTATATATTCATTTTGGTTTCATCCGACCATATTATCCTCCTCCAGTCTTGTTTTGTCCAGTGTTTATGATCTTTAGACAAGCCTTAATATTTTTTTTGGAAATTGCGGGTTTTTTCTTTTTTTTTGGCACACACATAATTTTGTTCCTTGAGAACTTTCGAGGCTGTCCACTTGGTCACTTTTTTCGCAATGGGTTGTTGCAATAGATTGGTTGACATTGAAGATGAAGATGCTTCTCCCGCCTGTAAAAAGTGAGCAATTCTTCGTCAATCTCATGGGGTATTACACTTAGGTCTTCCTTTTAGTCGGAACGAAGCGTTAGGACAACCTCTATTTTTAATTTTTTGCGCTGATGCCACACTGTCGAGCCACTTCTCTAGTTGATTGACCCGATTTTAGCATCAAAACAATTTGTGTCATTTTTTGAGGAGTAATTTTGACGTTGGTTCCTTTCACTACGAAAGAATGGTTCATACTGATTAAAATAGAAGTTTCATATTTTCTTTGTAAATAGAAAGAAATGTAAACAAATCTAGAGTGAAAAATCTCTTTTCTCCAGACAATAACAAGTCAAAGACACGCACTCCGCTTTGCGTTTTTTTATTGTTTTTATAGCAGGTGCAAAAGTGAGTATTATTAAACAAATTAACTCTTAGGCCTTTTATCTTTTTCTAAATTATTTTTTGTGTGTAAACTTTTGTTTATATCCTAGAATTTGGATTCAAAAATTTATTAAATTGAATTTATGTTTAGTTTTGAAAATGCCAGTTTTCCAAAAATTTTGGATATTGTGTTCACTTTTGCTCGTCACTGTATATATATATATACACATAATAAAAAAATTACATGTCTAGATTGCATTGTGTTCTATTACTTATTGAAGCTCTACAACCTGGCTGGACAAAGCACTAGCACAATAACATCATAGTTAATATTCTAACTAATTATAAGAGTTCTCCAAAGTGTCTCTCCACTTATCGAATAGCCAGTCTGATCTCTGCCACAGTACGGACAATTGGAGTGTAGGACACTAGTATAATCTATTGTGCAAAGAACCGAAATTGAACTCGCATCTACCCTAGATCACACTTTGTACGACTGAAAAGACGTAGGCCACTTGGAAATAGTTTGTTGCACAGGACAAATATGTTGCTTAGAATTTCTTTATTGGTTTTATAAATTATTAAATAACAAATACATTAGTGTAAAACACTATACACAAGGTTAAAGACTATACTACATAAATATACAAAAGGGTTTTACATATAATACAATTATATGTATTTATTAATTTTAATTTTAATTTATTAATTTCGGACTTTATTTTATCTTCATGGTGAAAACAGACATTAAACTTAAAAAAAAAAATACAATTTTTGTAAAAAAATTCTTTTTTATATTTTTAACTTTATAATGCTATAACTTTTTGAAAGATGTATGGATCAATAGAATTCTTTTTTTTGTAGATGCATGATGTTTTTACCTATCATTTGGTATATTTTTTTTATAAATCTGACTTTTTACCTGCCTACAAGGGGGGATTCAAAATGACAACTTTTTCACAAAAAATTTACTTTTTCAACTTAAATTTTGAAAGTGTTCCGGAATGTCTGACACTTTTTTATATATATTAAATTAAAGCTAATGTAATCTACTTTATTATGTAAAAAACAAATTTCGGACTTTATTTTGTCTTCACGATGAAAATGGCTACCAAATGCTATTATTGTGTGAAAATTCTCAATTTTATTTATACAATTATAAATTTAGGTTTAACCTTGAGTAGATTTAATATAGAATTGTATTAGAAAAGTAGTAACACGCGAGTTAATAATGACATAAACCGTATAATGAAACGTTTCTATGTTTTTACTCTTTTAAATTTATCAATAATAATTAAATATAACGCAAATTTGTTCAAATAATTTATTTATTCTGTTTTATTTAAAAAAAGATGAATATATACTAAACAGCTTACTATCATATCAGTCTTATTTTAGAAACTATTTAATTTAAGGTGAAAGGAGAAGTATAACCCTCTGGATCAAGGTTGGTAACGAGTAGTTACGAACACCGTTGCATAAGGTTAAGGGGATTTTTACAAAAGGACAGTTATCTTGATCACGGTTGATAACACGGAAGTTATGATCACCGTTGAAGATGAACTGTATTATGTAAGTGGTGGAAACTAACCCTTTGGATCACGGTTGGTAAAGCGTTTATTACGAGCACCGTTGCAAAGGATTTAAAAGGGAATATTTAGGAAAAGCTAGTAATCTTGATCACGGTTGATAACACGATGGTTATGATCACCGTTGAAGATTGTACTAACTTTTAATGAAAAGAAAATATACAATTTTGATCACGGTTGGTAACGCTTAGTTACGAACACCGTTGAAAATTATATATGTAATAAAAGTTAAGATATAAGGAAAAAATAAAGAAAACTTATTCGATGGAAAGATGAATGGATGAAAACTAGTTGGCAATTAATATTGCGATTACTATTAAAATTAACAAGTAAAAACTAATGAAAGAACTATTTCAATTCCTAGAGAATAATTGTGCAAGTAGTGACGGTGTACTTTATACTACCCGTCACCACCTGAGTAGTGTAGAACGATTGCCCACATATAATTTTTTTTTTTTTTAAATACCCTCCAATGAATAAATGCGTATTCTAATTTCCTATTTCATTTTCGAGTTCTCGTTAAGACTGATATGTAACATAAAATAATCATTACGATAAATATAATAAAAAATAAAAAAAATACATTAATTTACATTCTTTTGAATAACGGTTGTCAAACAGCGCTGTCCAGCGGACTTTCTTGCAACTGTCAAACAATGCTAAAGCTGTAGCGTAACGCTATAATAATTTCAAATGCGTACACCGATGCATATACGTACATATCGATAATTGTTACATTAACCACATGATTCATCTCAACAGAATATCTGTCTTATCAGGATAATCAGAATTAAATGATAACATTTACTTATATAATAAGTCTATAATAAACACTTTACTGAAGAATTTTTAGTAATAAACAAATAGAATAAGATAGGTCAGCGATATTAAATAATATTAAAAAAAAAAAAATTGTCAAAAACGTAGGTCATGTGAGAGCTGAGAAAATAAATGATAGCTACAAAAAAAAACCACATAGTAAAATAAGCGATATAAGTATAAAAATAAGTATAATTAGCGATTTTTAAATTTGTAATTTTTTTGGAGATTTCCCCCATTTACAGGGAACGAGGGAATTTTTTTCAATTTTTGAGGATAATGTCTTCGACTAGATATGATTTTTGATCTTTTGACGTATCATTGAAAGAAATCAATTCGGTGAGAGCTGAGAAAAAGTGGTAACAGACACAAAAAAAAGCACATCTTAGTAAAACCAATACCTTCCCAGCTTCGCATCGAAGCTAAAATTATATAAATAATAAAAAGAGTGGTTGATAACGACTTTTGAAATACTATTTCAGAAGTTATTAAGATTTTTAAATATAGAATAGCAGAGTAATGCATATTAATAAAAATAACATACACCAACCTATACCTCGTTTCTATATTTCAAAACAGTTATAACTTCAGAAACAATGGGTCAAAATTTGTTAACGACCAGTCATTTTCTTAATTAGATAATATTTTATTTGATCAGCTAGTTAAATATACATGTTGTCATTAACAAAAATTAAGTTGATGTAGATTTAAAATATAGATTTTTCATAAAAATATTCAAATAAAATTTGACTTATTTTTATAAACCATAGTAAAAATATAATTTATTATAAGAAAAATAATTTCTTAAGTTTTAATGAGTAACTTTTGAAAGTTAAATGAAAACCATTTTCTATTAAATGAAGAAGTGTCTAAATAAAAGTCTGACTGGTCCAAAAATGTATTTTGTTTTATTAATTTTTTAATTATAGGCTATTAAAGATATACAGGGTGTTCAGTAAGTCAGGAAACGGGTTTCTATTGTTCTCATTGTTACAAACAATGAGAACAATAGAAACCCGTTTCCTGACTTACTGAACACCCTGTAGACAACAAAAGTAGTATTATTGATGCCCTATATTTATTATGATGCACAGATAAGAATTCTTCATCGTTGCGCACCCCTCTCGACTGTAAATAATAATTACATTAACAAATAATAATACAAAACTGGTCATCAACCAGTCAACATTTTATTTAAACTATTCTTTATTTAATAGAAAAAAATAGGTTTTTATTTAATTTTCAATAGTTACCCTAAAATAGAATTATTTTTTTTTTACTATAAACTTGATATTTTCTATGTTTTATAAAAAAATATTTTATTTTACTTATTTTTATGAAACATCATTATATAACGAAATAATAGGGAGTTTTATTCTTAAAAAATCTTTTGTATACTGTTTTATACACAGAGTGATTCATATATTATTAGATACTTGATTTATCTTATTAGATAATTATTTTAAGAAAATTATATTAGTAGTTATTATTTCCATATATTTCTTGATTTATCAATTATTATGTATTTTTTTAATTCGACCGTTATATACGCTATTGCTATAAATAATTCAGTCGGTAGAAATCATTTTTTCACTATTTCCATATTTGTAGATTTAGGAAAGCTTTGTTCAATCATTCAACTTGTATATCTGTATCAATATGTTTACTAACAGACAAATAAAAATGACTATATACCTCAAATTGATCACAAATTTTTCTTTTTGGTTGTAGCTGCACATATTTAAGACATAAATATATAAGACAATAAGAAAGACACGTTTTTAAAAAGCGAATAATAAGTATTTTTATCGATTAAATACATGAATCAAGTATAAGTGCCATGAAAACTCCTCTAACTTTTTAGTTTTTAGAGTCAACTTTGATTAAACTTTTAATTGCAAATCAATGCATTTTATACGATTTATTTTTAATTAATTTGTTTTTTGTTTTGGAGCTTTTACGGAAGTCAAATTATATATGATTGGTTTTCCAAATTAAAATAGGTTAGAGTTTTTTGTTGTGGTGACATTGTACTTCTATTACTTCCAACAAAATACTTTTATGTGGTTTCAATTTTTTAATCTTTTAGACGATGCTCTTATCTCTTATTAAACTGAAAGAACGAACAAGATTTCGTTCAATTATAATTCCATTATGGATTCACTAGATAGGGAACACGTGGCCACTAACATGTTCGGTAGCGAGGGAAAACATTAACAAAATTGAGCTACGCCCTTTAGAGGTGTGCGTCTGTGTTAGTGTCTATATATATTTATATAAATGTATAATGGAAAATGCCTTATACGGAGACTATATGATGATTGGTTCGCCTAGTTAAAGCACACCACTACCAAGTTACACGCTTTAAAAGCACAATTTAATTGGATTGGCAATAGATCTCTTTTGCGGTGGCAGCGGCCGTTTCGTTAATTTATGAAAAATATATAACAGAAGTCGACGATCGCTACAACTACGACTGCAATGGGATAAAAACAATTTTTTAAATCAAGATAAGAGGAACGTATCCCTCAATATTAAGAACTATACACTAAAAATATCAATCAATATAATTGTTTGTACTAATTACTTACATTCGGCAATATAGTTTCCGGACTTTTTCGAACTGAGCATTTTTTTAAATATGTCGGTGATACTTAAATTCAAGACACTTTTATAATAATGTAAAGTAGGTTCGGGTAATAACGTTTAGCTTTTATTAGGCCCAACTAGACCTTACATAAAATCTAATATAACTTAAAAGTTATTATCCGCACCTACCTTATTACTAAAATATTTTGAACATTTATTTGGCTCTATTTTCAAAAAAATTTTCGAAAGTAAAATATCAAACATAAATTAATTGTCAATGACACATCTATTCAATTAAAATTTCTCTTGTCAATCATTTATTCATTTAAAATATTTCAACTTATAAATGGTTTTACAATTGAATTACGACATCATACAGTCAAAATCATAATTCATATCGCTTACTTGAAAGTACAAACAAAATTTATAGCGTTTAATTTAACTTGTTGAAGTTGGTTCTTACACACTTACTGCGCAAAAATCTCACAATACTATTGTTTTTATTTAATTTTCAATGTCATATGACAATCTTAATATGGATAAGTTCATTTAAAGTCAATTAATTACTATGTTAACTTGCAAATTTGATAAGAAAAGTTATAATTCGAATTATTTACTTCACGAAATTAAATATTTTAAACGTTTATTAATTTAATAAAGTGAAAAACAGTGGAATAAATCAGCTAATGATTTGCATTTATAGTCCGAATTCATAACACCGTTTTAGTATACAAATTATAATTATAACTGTTACTGATGTAATATGATATTCGATATTCAGAACTGTCAAATTTTTATAATGATTTAACATTAGTTTGCCTTTATGAAATACAAAATTTTACTCTAAAAAAAAAACTTCATTATTAGAATTCGGTGGGACCATATGCATAATGAATAATATCTATAATGCATTTGTTTCGATTATTATATTATAATAGCATGCGCCGATGAGAAAAGTCGTTAAAACATGTAACAGTAACACTATTATTATCAGGTTCGTGTTATTATTATTTGCTCATTAATGCCCGTCTTACACTCATTACGTGTGAACTGCGTAGCAGCAGTTACGATACTGGTGCATTAATTTCACTTAAAATTGTCGCGTGAGGGCACGAGTTCTTAATTAAACGGGCCACCTGGTAATTTGTATAACAAGAATTAATTGCATTTTTTAATTAAAATTTACAATAACAATAACAGTAGCGTGAGGTGGCGTAAAAAAAAAAGAAAGAAAGTTGTTGTAGGCATGTAAGAAGCGAGATCCGAAAAAGGCCAATTATTATTATATAGTGGTACCAACTTTTTAATTTTTTTACTCTTTTGTTTTTTTGCTAAAATGGGTGGTTTTTCTTCTAAACTAGCATTTCAAATAAATCTCAACCCTGTTTCATTGTGCGCATAAGATGCCTTTTTGTGGAATACATAAAATGCCATTATTTAATCCTCAACACGGCTGGCCACAAATTTATACTAAACACTATGTTTAAAAACATTAATATTATTTATTACTAAAGTACCCGCAAAGATTCCCGTCGCGCAAAAACACCGATTATAATTATATTTACTTTGTAAACTTAAAACCAACATGAGAAATTCACTATTATTTATTGTAGTCATCATCTATTATAAATGAATATGTTTTCTTGTAATGTGATTACATTCTTTGTACTTAAAAAAATGTTTGTATTACAAATAAACCGTACTACCAAATCGAATCTTGATCAAAATTAATGCCTTAAGCTTAAAATAATATTTTTTGTTGATTATTAATTTACAATTAAATTAATTTTATTAAAGAATGACTACTTGTACCGGAATATATACTCATAAAATAATATTTATAGAGGCAACTATAATGATAACACGAGTTAGGTTAAATATAAAATTATAAGGTGACAAAATTTAATTAAATATTTTCCTCATTTAACTCATACCAAATACATTTTAAATTAATTCTAAATTTATAGTAATTATATTTTATTAAAGTATAACTCTTCTGAAGGATTGAAAGTTCCTTTAAAAATACTTAGTGCGACGTTAAATTACTTTATATTACTGCCATTAAATAAACTCCAGACTAAAGTAATAAAAAATAAGAAAAACTTAAATGGAATTCTTAAAATTAATTATTTAATTTATCTTTTGTTTAAAATAACTTTTAAGGTTTAATAGCATAAATAATTAACTATTGTTCACAAAAAAACTCATTCTTTTGACGCAAGACGTCTTTAATGTTTTATTTTCACCTCGAAAAAACTTTTTTATATTTTAAACATCCGAGTGCAAAAATTCAAACTTAGTGTCCTTAAATAAATGTTTGTAAAATAAACAATAAAAATTCTATAAATTAATTTTTAATGCGCTTCACATTTTTCGTAAATTGAACATTTCAGTATTATCATTACAATAATCATAATTAAATCTTAAATTTACACACATTCAATTTTGGAAAGGATTCACTATTTTACTAAAAATAATGTTTTCCCACATTTTTCATATAATATTTAATCATACTTTTAAAGTTCCTGAAAAACTTTAAAAATTCAAAATTTATAAATAACTAAACGTAACACAAAAAAACTTTTAATTTTAAATGAAATTAGCTATTACCTTTAAAACTAAAACAAAACAAATATTTTAATATTCTAAAATTTTTATAATATAAAAATTTATTAATGTAATATTATTACACAGCTCACTTCTTATTGTGTTAACATCATCAAATAACGTTATTCAATACAGTTTTTTTAGTTAAAAGAATAATTGAAAAAATTTTAATATTTATATCATCACTCAGTTTGAACTCTAATATTTAACATGTATATTTTGTCCTTTAAGATAATTAAAGTGTATTGCTTTTTAAAAGCGACTTGAGTTTTAAATGCAGTTGAGAGGGTAAAGTTGTCAAAAATAACAGTACAGCTTCAAGGGTTGTCCAAAAATATATAATTTAAATAATTTTTGCGAATGAATCTTATTCATTATTAATATTTCTTTGATATGTTCACAAAAATTCCTGTCGCATCCTGAAAATAGATTTTTAATGAAGGTTTAAATTTAGTACTCCCAAGAGTATAATATTGTAAATGTTACGATAGTGTTTCTATGTTAATTAGAACGAACACAAGTTTGTATTTTAATATGACGTTAATTAATGAACCGATGTTTTGACTCGAGGCTGCCAAGTTGAAATTAGTTCCAAGAGCCTTCGAAACGCACACCAAGCAATAACAAATGGTCAAGTACATATTAAGCGGTTAATTAAATTGTGTTATTACATTTTACTGAAAGCTATATAGGTCTTGTTAAATTAAATTTTTATTTGCATATCCAGCGAAACTCGCAAACATGTGAAACATATTTTAATTAATTTCTATTTTGATATGCCCGTACAACAGCTGAGCTTATAAAGTATTATCTAGTTGCCATTTAATTATTAAGCAATGTAAAAATTATACTAATATAAAAAAATAAATACACTATTTATTAATGAATTTATTAAACGTAAAAATAACTGTGATTGTTTCATGTGAGCAAATAAATAAATTTAGTAATTTTAAATTACATTATTTATTTGTAATAATTATGACATAATTATTATTTAAATAATTCTGAATCTTCTTAATACGATTTTTAAATTTGTTGTTACATTATTACATTTAGTTAATTTACTCTAAAGTATAAAAAATTATACTTAAAAAGTTGTATTAGTTAAAAAAAACCTAAAATACTTATAATTAAGTATTCAAAAATATTTTTGTAAATAAAAATATACTTCTATAATATAATAATATAGTATTTAACTTAAATTGTTTTAAAGTATTTTGTAAAAATATTTTGGGAATTTAGATTATACAATTTATACTATTTTGTAAAAAATTAATCTATAGAATTAGGAAACTAAAATAAAAATGTTTAAATAAGTTAAATGTTTAATACAATTTTCTTTTTTATATTGACTCTTTGTTAACTGCTTAAAACTTCAGTGAAAAATTTGGGATAATAATACCATTAACAAAAATTCACGTTTGTATTCATTTTTTTTAATTTATTCAAATTATTAAAAATAACAAGTTAATTTAATTAATTAATTTTTTTTAATCACTTTATGTATTTACTCTTATACAGTTTCATTTGTTTTTATTCCAATAATTACTTATCAATTTTTTATTAATTCCATCAAGTGCAGTTCACAAAATACAATAATAATATACTAAATTGTTTAATTGTAGTTTTTAATTTGTGTTTGCGCCAAGGGTGAGAGCTGCACTGATTGGGTGTGCTGGTAGTGCTTGTGCGCTATCAGCTGTTAGGACGCCTTATCAGCTTATTACCGTGTTGTTCGGTCGTTTTTTATTCAAAATATAATGTATTTACCTGTTGTAAAATTATACAGTGTTAGGTTAAATTGGCTTGTTAGTTAAGTGTTATTATTTTGTATTATTGAAAGAAAAAAACGTTTTTCCAGTTTTATGTCAAAATACATTATCCATATTATTTTCTAAATACAGTTGTTTTCATTTTTTTTTCTTTTACTATGGCTGGTACATTATTACAACAAAACTGCGGGTATTGTATTACCATTATAAATTAATTTTATTCATATGGAGCATAACTAAATGTAAGTAGTATGGATTAACATATTTATTAATTATTTAATTCAGCAATAATAAAAAATTGGTCGTTTTTATTTGAATTATTTCGTTATATTTATTAAGTTAAACAATCCTATTTTGGATAAACAAAAAATATTTTTCATTTAACAAATTTTAAATTGATTAAGAAATTTTTGCTGATTATTAGTTGCCCCTATTTTAAACCGTACGGCGAAGTTCTGTTCCCCATATTTACTTGGGATTTTTTAGAACAGCCCAGGCGTCAACAATTTGTAATTGGGATATTTTTTCTAAATAACATTATACGAAGATCATCTGTACAACATTATACTCTCTTTGCACGTATAAAAATATTTTATTTAAAAAGCACCGTGCTGTTACCGTCTTAGTCTAATTGCTTTTCTAGCACAAAAACAAAATTATCGTTTGTTTGTTCTTAGCGTTATAGGCGTTTTAAAAAAATTCGTATATAAATAATGAAATTTTGAAACGATAATTTGTAACTTACTTAAATGTATTTTTCAAAGCGTGATTTAAAAAAAATATATTTCAAATTTAAAAAAATAAAAATAATAGCTTATACAGAAAAATGAATAGAAATATATTCAATGAACAAAATCATTATGAGTCAAAATTAATAAAGTTTTGGATAATCGATAAAATTTAAAAGCGTGATTAAGAGCTCGAGTTTATCCTAAAAGTTCTTTGATACCATATTTCATATCACAACTTTAGGCTGATATTTGAAAATTTGTGCACTTCTATCTTTTCTTATTTTCAATCAAATTTTTGTTTTTTTTTGCAAAAATGATGGACTAATCTGGTTAATTTTTTTGAGGCTAAATTTTATTTGCCAATCGATTGCTATATTTGATTAAATAAAAAATTTTTTGTTTAAAATATATTAAAACCTATTTCGTATCTTATTCATCTTAGATTAATGGAATTATAATAAGTTTATTTATCTTTCTACATTAAAAAAAACGTATACAATAATTTTAACACTAAAAAGTCAATAAAATTACGATTCCTAAGTATGAATACATCGAATCAACAATTGTTCAATAATTTTTTTTTTTTACTTTTGTATATTAAGTAAATTTGATTTTAAATAGTTATTTTATTTTGTCTTATTTTAAACTTGATTCTAAATATAATAAAACATTTTTTAATATTGTTAACTATTAAAAAATATATTTTATTATTTTTTATATGTTTTGTCAACTATTTATCACTATGAAATATTATTAAAGACTAACCGTACATAATGAAAATAATTTTTTATTCATGATTATACAATTGGGAGGAAATTTTATTATTGTCTTATCATTTTAATTATTTTAGTATAATTTGATATAGTACGTAATTTTCTATTTATACTTCCGTAAAAGAATGATTTTATTTTTTTTAACATTATGTCTATCAGTAAGTATTGCATAAATTTAATTGATTTATTTTAAGTTAGTTCAATTTTTAATTTATCCAAAAAATGTACTAATTATATCACCCATAATTTTGTGCAAATAATACAGAATAGTCCGCGATGTTTTGAAAATTCTAAGAAGTTTTGATGTCTCGAATATTTTGCGTTACTTTTTTGAAATTGTTTTTATTTTTTAAGAATATGAAAATTTCATCAAAAATAACATTTTTAATAATTGAAAGGATAATAATTCTCAATACTAGAATTAAATTATTTTTTATTTTTTTTTTTTTATGTATATAATAATCTTTATAGTACTATCCAACCAAAAAAATAACATAAGCTGAAAAATAATAAAATTTTTTAGACTCCCCAATGTTGATCTACGGCCGATTAGGATATATTTCGTTATAAATTCAGTTCAGATTTTTTTCATTTTTATAATATAAGTTCTGGTTTTAATAAATAACAATTAAATTTAATTATGTTTCACTCAATTTTCAAAAAAATCTTATTTTTTAATTTTACATAATCTGAAATCAAAATTCCTATAATAGCTTAGGAATTATTAAATTCTTAGTGTTAAAAATAATCTCAATAAAAATTTATTTTTTACTGTGTAGGTTCTAATGACTACATTATCAGCAGTAGATGTAAATAGTGAGCAGTTGGCAAGGAAGACATTACATAAATGTTTATCTTTACTAAATATATATTCTATGATAAAAGAAATAAGTGGTAATTTTAGTTGAAAATTTCTTAATAACTTAAGTGTATTAGAACAAACACAATTTCTTTTAATAGACAGTGAACAGATTTATATGAACTTATAAACTTTTGTTAAGTTATTCTAAAAACTTGAGTTATCATCATTTTTACTAAATTATTTTTAATAGACTGGGAACCTTGAAATGCAGCTTTATAAACCATTCGATTATTTGCAAAATAAAAACAATAATGTATTCATAGAAATTTTGGTTTTTTTAGTTATGTATATTTCTTGATTTATCAGTTATAAATTAATTTTTAAAATCATCCCTTATAACTTAAAGGGTTGTCAACTTTATTTTTTTTTTAACAAAATACATATTTAATTAATTTATAAAATAGAAAATAATCTAATTAAGAAAATTACTAGTCGATAACAACTATTACTGGTATTTCAGATGTATTTAACAATTTAAAATAATGTCTGGAGATGAAGAGTGGTCTTGCTATTTTTATCAATAGTCATTTCAGAGTCATACTCTTCCTCCCGACTAGGTAAAAAAATTGAATTACTTTTAAAGTACAGGTCTAAAAGTTGTTACCGATCAGTCATTTTCTTAATTACACTTATCTATGATATAATCTTGTTAAAAATATACGTTGCCATTAATAAATATATTAATGAATTATTAAAGTTGACAATATCGATAGTCTTCAAATTATTTTCTTACTTCTATGAAGAATGGGAAAATAAATTTTTACTACCCAACCTAATTGAAATATAACTATATCCTTACAAGAAAACTATTTTCAACTTTGTTAATTTTGACCTTTATCCTACCTAGAGGTACGCCCTAACACGTACATCAAAATACCATATAAGTTATTGTAATATAATTATTCGTTGTTTAGTTATATGACTAAAGGAAATTATTTACACAATCAGCAATTATTTTTTTTATTCAATAAAATGCATATTAAAATTATCTAAATAATGTACGATGTTTTAATAATAGATATTACAATATAATAAAAATTAAATGCATGTGGTTAATATTTTTTAAAAATTAAAAGTATATTTAAAATCGTCCCTGTGGATAGGAGATTAGAACACTTCCAAGGCCTAGTAGAAGTATTAAAGAGGAGAAAAGTTAACATTTGTTGTGAGCAGGAAACTAAGTGGAAGGGAGAGAAAGCTAGGGAAATAGATGAGGGTTATAAAATAATATTTAGGAAAGACCAATACTAAGAATGATGTAAGGATAATAATGGATGAGGAGATGAAAAATAAAGTAGTAGAAGTAGTTAAGAAAAGTGACAGAATTAAAGCCGTAAAATTAATTTTCAAAGGAGAAAAATTAAATGTATTAAGTGCCTATGCACCACGTGTAAAATGTGATTAAATAGATAAAGAAGTGTTTTGGAGATAAATGAATAAGTGTTTGCAAATAATATATGGTAATTAGGATGTGGTGATAGGTGTTAATATGAATGTATATATTGAGAGTAATGAAAGGAGAGGATATGAATGAGTACAGGGTATGGTTTTAGTGGGACGATTTAGGTTGGAGAAAGAATCCTGGATTTCGCAGTAACGTATGATCTTATTTTGGTTAATACTTATTTTAGAAAGAGGGAAGAACATTATACAATTTATAATAGTGGGAGTAATATATCATAGATTGATAATTTTATATGAAAGAAAGGGAGTGTAAAACTATATCAAGTAAGAATGTAACTACACAACATACTGATGGTAATTGAGTTGTGGTGAAGTGGGAAGGGAATATACAAAAACAAAAATAACACAGAAGAAACATCGATACTCCGGTGATGGAAATCGGAAGGAGAAATGAAAAACAGCTTTTAATGACGGTAAATGAGAGGACGGTGTGGAATATCGAGAGAGACATAAATGGTGTGTGAAAGAGAGTTGTGTTTATATAAAGAATACTGCAAAGAAGATTGTTAGTGAGAGTAGGAGTAGAATGCCAGGAAACAAAGAAACTTGCTTGTGGATTGAGGACATACAAAAAATCATAAAGAGTAAAAAAAAATAGTTCAGGGTTTTACAGGAGATTGAAATAAGAGAAAAATACAGATGCTTATGCAAAATGTGCGATGAGGTAAAGTTAAAGAAATATGATGAGTTTTTGGATAGGCTAAATGCAAAGGAAGATGAAAAGGAAGTATATTATATAGATTTTAAGAAGTAAGAGAATAGTGGAAGAGTAACAGAAGATTTTAAGGTAAGAGTATAACTGAACCAAGATTCCTCTTTAAGTGTAAACTTATTTCCTATAATGATAGGTATAATTACTATAGAAATACAAGGTGAGGTACCGTGGTGCATGTTTTCGCTGACGATATAGTGTTAATAAAAGAAAATAGGGAGTAATAAATCAAAGGCTAGAGTTGTAGGACTTTAGCTCATGAAGGTTATGAAATAAGAATAAGCAAGAGTATGTAGAGTACGAGTTTAATAAAGGAGAACATGAGATAGGTTAAATAAGGAGACCAGTGATATTAAGCGAGTACTTGATAGGAGAGGTGGAAACTTTATGGTATATAGGATCAATTGTGCACAAGAACAGTGGTATTGATGAGGATATTAAGATCGTTTAAGTGCGATTGGGTAAAGTGGTAAAAAGTATCTAGTGTGTTATTAAGAGTAAGACAGAGAATACTTAGTGAAAGTATTATGTATAAAAATGATGATGCAAACATCATTAAAATATTTTAAATATGTTATAATTTTAAATAAAATATTACAATAATAATTTTAGACTATGGCTGCAAGCACAAATTTGTATTAATTGGCTTTGAAACTAAGTAATAATTTACTTATAATTGTTTATAATGAAGAGCTAGACTTATCCCCTTTTTAACTGATATATACTTCGATTCTTTTATAAACAATTATTTTTTAGAAGACGAATTAAAAATAGTTAGCATTGAATTAAATACTAAACTAAACAATTCTTTAAATAAAATCATGAAAAATAATAAACTTGATGAATTCTACGAAGATGCTGGAAAACTAATTTGCAACAAACTAAAAGAAGTCAATCAGTTATTAAGGTTTGAAGAAGGAATAGACCAATGTATGAGAGAATCAAAAATATGCTTTGAATTTTACTGTTATTTTTTATTAGATAAAACTTCTATGACGCCACAAACATTTTTGGTAATGTATATTAATTCAAACTCGATAAAATCAAAATAACTATATGATATAATTATATATTGAATTTGTATTACAATTTTATAATAAAAAAATTGATCACTTGTGGCTAATATTATTTAAAATTAAAAAATATTCAGCTAAAAGCCACAAAAAATTAATAAAAAATCGTGGATACATATTTCAGAAACAATGTTACCATTGTCAATGCTAAACACATATTGACTCAGTATATTCTATAAAGTTGTATGTCTAAAATCCCAGATATATATTATCATCAAAAACTGGGCTTATAACGTTGTGCTATACTAATATATCAGTACTGATATGTTTTGTATTACCAATACTCTGCCAGCAATAGTACTCAAGTACTGACAACCAATACTAGATCTATGCATCAACCAGCACTAAGGGCTAGCCAATAGATAGTTACCAGCACTGACGCAATGCTTAGCCTGATATCAATACTGGTTGGGTTGGTTGTTTTATAATAAAAGTTTTGCTTGGGTTATTACTATTTAATTTGTCTCCATATTTATTTTTCAAAAATTTTATTTAATAATTTTTTGTAAACATTTATTTTTTACATAATTAATAAATTTTCAATAAATATAAAGCTACAACACAACATTTTTTTTTCAGAATAATATTTCAAAAATAGTATATACTAACATTATTGATAATACAAACTATGAAATGTATATTGCTGAATAGTGCCAGTCAATACATGTACTAATGTTTCAAAATTTAAGGAATATTTATATATAAGGATTATTTTAAGAGATTATAATTTTAGATTTAAATATAAATAGAATAAAATCATTTGAAAAACAATAATTATGCATTAGCGAAACTTTATTTTTTAAATGACATTAATATTTAGATATTCCACCTTGGAAATTTTTACAGTTTTTAAATTTTTTTTACTTGGAGGTATTTACTATAGTATGTAATAGATTTTATCATAGAAGAGTCACTATATAAATAAATATTTTGCACATTCTCAATAATTTTGTCATGTTATAATTATTATTACCTCTAAGCATTTGAAACTTTTAACTTCTTCCTTTTAAATGATTATCTGTTATACTAAATACTACTATTTTTATAGTATCAATATTTACACGGAATTAGAGATGAGTTAGAGATATTTCACTTTGAAGTTTTTAAAAATTATATATTTTTAATAAAAAATAAATATATTTATTAACTAATTATATAAATTAAACAAATCAAATTGTATGTTAACTATTAATGTATAATAATTATAGATCAAAATGATTGAAAATTTTGGGAAAAATAATTTAAAAATAAGCTTTTTTTCCTAATATCATCAAAAAATTGAAATAAAAACGATCAAGTTATCAAACAAATAATAACACAAATTATAAAAAATACTGGAAATATAGTTTTTACTAAGATCGGTAATGTTTACAATCCCTGCTTAATAGATATTTAATTTGCATTTATTAGGGAGCATCCCAATCAAACACATATTATAAAATTGATATCTTTCAATTATGGAACCTTTTACTTAGCCTTTAGTTAATACATCCATTTTTTTACTATTGTCAAAAGAAATTAATGATTTTATTTTTAATTTTTTACACTGAGGTTTTTTCCTGCTTTTCTGATAACAACTATTTTTGCAAAAAAAATAGAAAATTTTATAAAGGGTTATTATTTTAAATGACTTAAGTTAAAAAAACTTGCACTAAGTGATCTTTATGAACTAAAGAATAAAGCTTATCACTCTAAATTATTTAAATTAATATTATATTGAACAGTTTATTATCAATATTATATTGAACAGTTTGAAAATATACATATTTCAATATTGAAAAAGGACGCTTCCAAGAATTTTTTCCAAAAACGTTTATATAAAAAATTGAATTTAGTTTATAAATTTTTTTTCCTATTAAGTATATTTTATTTCTATAATTAATTTTTAATTATATTAAGTTGAAAATAATTTTTATTTTGTTCAGTTATCTTATTTGTATAACACCCAAAATTTACATATTGCCGTTTCATCACAAACTTATTAAAAAATCCATAAAATATTAATAAAATTAATTAAAATGTTAATAAAAATTTAAATAACAATACTTAGAAATCTATTAACATCTATTTTTTTACCATTGCAATGTTACCAAACATATTTTCCCACTTCAAGTTATTTCATAAATTGACTATTATATAATTCATAGCTTTTTAATATATAATTAAAAAGTAGCATTTCTGTACATTTTTAGTTAACACCTTTATTCACTGACCCCTTCGATTTTAATTCAATAAAATATAGCCAGGGAGAATGTATAAATTAAATAGTGAATAATATATTCAAACATTTAAATAAAAACTTTTTTAAATGAATTTTGTGCGCTAAAAATTTCAAAAATTACTTAACTACCAATTATAAAATATACCAATAATATACATTTATTCATAAAAGTTATTACAAGTGTACTAAAATAATGTATTTTTGAACTCTGTGACGTAGGAATTGTATCCTAAGCTTGATACACTTTAGTAATAAAGAAAAAGCTACAAATTCTATCGCTAATATTGTGTCAAAGATTTTTACATTTTAACTTTTAGTGTTCCAATAAAGATATCAACTTGGTAACTTTCACTGGTACTTAATTATTTTAATATTATGTACACATAATACTTTAAATTAGAAATGTATAGTATAATGTATATTCAGTTAAAGTATGTTTTTCTTTGGTTTACTGTAGTTTTAGTGAAATTTAGTTTATTATGTTCATAGTTGAAAAATCTATTATTTCTGTGCATACAAAATTCAAATTACAATATTTTTATTTTGTTCTTAATTCAATGATTATATGAAAATTTTATTCGCTTAAACAGTTATTTACTAATTCTGATTCGTGTGTTCGTGAATAACTCTACTATTCAGTTTAAGAAAATGAATAATTTGACATTTTTTTAAATAGTGCAATGTGAAAACTTCGTTCAATGTGACAAAATCTATAATTTAATTTACCGAAAATAATTACTATCAGTTACTAAGGACAGTAATGGTAACGATAAGAGTATCAGTCGGAATCGAAAGGAGTGACGACCGGTGTCGATACAGGACGAAGTGGTTTTGCGCGGGAACCCTCAGGCCGGCTACGGCGACGTCTGTCAGTCTGGCACAAAGACGGTCCGCGTGCCCAACCTTAACTGAGTCTATGTTAGTGAACACTGCAAACGTCACACGATCGTTTCAGTCGACGACCGGCGTTTGGTTCGTGCGCACGTGTCTTTTTCTATGTAATACCAAACTAATTGTTCAGTTCGTTAACCGAATCGATCATTGGTGTTAATTATTTATACTTGTGTTTTGTGAAAATAAAAAATCATTAAGTTGTTGGTTATACGTTGTATATTAGAGAGTCTAGAATCAGTTAATTGTCACGGTACTAAAGGTGAGTGAATAAAAACAAATTAATTCAATAGTGAACTTAAAAGTAGTCATCGTGACAAAAAAATAATTGCCACGGATATTTATCTCAAAAAACTCATTACAGATTCTTGATTTTACTGGCCGTCACGCTGTGATTAATAATGGTATTAGCACGCACATGAGTAACTTTAGTAATAGAGACCACTGGTTTTAATTCATCGGGCTTCTGATGATTAATAACATCGTATGTCTAGACAATTTTATAATTGATTTTGCTTTAAAGAGGAATTTCGATGTATGTGTTCATAAACTTCCATTCAAATCAAAATTAGTTGTATTAAATTATTATTTCACATTACATACTCTATACTAAAATATTTTGATCACTAAAATTACAATATTCCAGGAATTAATATTTTGTATTACCTTAATAAAAAAATTGACTTGTAATTGCAAGCCCTTGAGTTGTATACTCGTAACAAAATATTTTTTTATGTATTATTAAATAAAATTGTCAACAATTAAATTATGATAGTCATCTGTATAAAATTAATTTTCCTCATACACTAAATTATTTTTTTCGCTTAAAAACTCTTTGAAGTTAATAAAATAGCGGCAAAAGAGAATAATTTCGTGTCTCATACGTTAAATGATGTTGATTGACAACGAAAATGAATATATTTAAAAATAAGTGGTATTTCCCTCTATTGAATACTTGTTCGTTATCCCTTTCGTATACGTTCGCACAAAAGGTTCCTAATTACAACGAAGCCATCTCGGGTTAACACATGCGCAAATAAAATTTGAGGGGGCAAAACGATGAAAAAGAATCCCGATTCCTGGCCGCTATATAAATTTATATGCTTAGTTGGATGTATATGAAATCAAAGAGTCCATTGTGCGTCGATTGCCGAGGCGTTTGTAGATCTCAACGTATTATATTATTAGCGGCGGCAAAGGAGAAATTTTAATAACATCTCGGTGCATGAATATATATTATATTATTGTCTAGTTTAATATGCACACATAGACGTATATGTGTATGGTATAGCAGGGTGCGAAAACGCAATTACATGGATTGTGTTTGTGAGCACGGCAATGTTGCGAGTGCGTATAATTACGAAATACCGGGAATTAATTAAACACATTGTTGGTGCTCGCCGGTTAGACAATCGGTATGAATTACCCCCGCGCTCAAAACAATTAACCGCCAAGAACGTGCCGCACGTCGCCGCCGCCTAACCAATATTACATCGGTCGACGCTCTTGTTTCAACCCGTCGGTTTATATCGCGTTATCCAAAAGCCATTGTATTGAGTATTGTACTAATAAACATTAATATATTTTTAAAATAATACATTTGCCCGTTGTTATGTGCATACGTAAAATATTTACTGTTCGCTGAAAATATTGAATGGTCGATATAATAGTTGATCAGTTATTCATTAAAGTTTTAGTAGAACACGGACATCATAGCGGACGAAAAATAATTGGCTAATTATTAGTCGTGTAAATATGACAAAATTGTTTGTGAATTTTGATTTTCATGGAAAACTAAATAAACTTTAAGCCCGGTATAGTTTTTATTAAAAATAATTACCTAGTGTTTATTTATAAACTTAAATTATGAAGATAACAGCTGATTTAAAAGCGCCCGTAGGTTATGACAACTTTTCACCAACACTATAACAGATATTTTTGTTTTACAAAGTTTACATAACAGGAAACGCTTGTGTTTTATTATATAATCGGATAGTGTAAATTTAATTTAAAAAATGTAATTAAAAGTCGGCTAGCGATTAACGAAGAAAATTAAGCTTTTAAACTTTCCGGCCGTGAGTGTAGTTAGTTTGTTAGGGGCTTTGACAGTGGGTTAGGCAAGAGGGGTATAATGCTAAATAAACTGCCTTCGGTCTTATCTTTTTACCTCGCTCTCCGGTTAACCTTGTTTTAGGTTCATTACCTCCGCAGAAGGAGACCGGTGTCGACAATTAACTGGTACAACATCATCTGGATTATGCCTTAAAATTAATTATAATCGTTATTTTAATTGATGTCACTATAGGTGTACAAAAACACAATTAAAATTACTCGTTGATTATCACATTATCTTTGCTCAGTATGTTTTTTTTTTTTTAGTATTTGTTTGTTAGTTGATTAGCTTTTCTTATTAATTTTAAAACTTTAATGTTCTTTAAAACGTTAACAACAATAAAAATATTTATCAATAAAAATAAACGACTTTACATATTTTTCCATAGTAATTTTTAATTGAAAAAATTATCTGTTCTTAACTTTTTCACGAGAAACATTTCTATTTAAAATGTTAAACAAGTTTTTGAAAATCTTATTAGTTAATGGTATTTTGTCATCCCAGCCGTCTCTCCTTCCGGTGTACGGAAAACGAAGTTACTTAGTTTATTTAGCAAGAGAAGAACCCAATTAAATACAACAACACATAAGTTACCAGGGCGACGTTGACGACGACAACGACGATGACTCGTTTCTCTTACTCTACCTCTTTACAATTAATATATATATATATATACATATTATACAAACAGTAAGAGTAGAGGAAGGAGGTTTGCGCTATAGTCTGATTTAATTAGAATGTAAATTACTTCTCTCTACCAACAGTTAGGCGTACAAGAGCGATTCGATTGAGATACGCTTTTAACAAAAGTTTAATTATAGCCTATCCAATGAGTCATTGATATCGAATGGCCACGGTTCGATACAATATGTAGTAATTAACAAAATAAAA
The DNA here is from genome assembly GCF_025091365.1 of Daktulosphaira vitifoliae. NCBI lineage: Eukaryota > Metazoa > Arthropoda > Insecta > Hemiptera > Phylloxeridae > Daktulosphaira > Daktulosphaira vitifoliae. Next base: position 59,429,693 of record NW_026099572.1, read on the forward strand.
ACAAATTACTTATTGAAATCTAAAAAAATGATAAGTTTTTACAAATATTTATTGTACGATCGTGCTGCATTAATGAGTTTTAAACAAACAATCGTACTGTGTACAGACAGTGTGCAGGGGTTGAGTCGAGGTAGGATATCGCGAGCGGACTTTTTATCTTTACAACTTTTAATTATGTCGGCAGCAAAACTTTAAAATCGATCATCGGGAAGCCGGCCGATTAGTTTTAATTAAACGGCAAACGACCTGGTGGCCTTCGGGTGAGTCGTCGTCGTCGTCAGGAAGCGAGGGGTTAAGAAACAGGGATTTACTGTTGGAAAAAGGGTTATTATAGCGTTCCGTTGTTTTCCGGTCGTCGGCAAAGGCGAGGAGTGGTGTACAAAGAGCAAACGAACCCTGTAGGATTAATTTTCGAATTACTCCGCGAACCCTTCTACATTCGACAATGTACACTTCTAATTAAAAATCGAGTAGAAGTGAAAAACACAATATAGGAAGAATAATATCTCTCTATTTTATAAGACAATTATGCCACCGTTAATGCCTAATATAAATTCAAATAATGAAAGCGAACAAGTTTAAATGTTTAATTAATCGTTTTTTGCATTTTAAATTGCAATTTAAAACAATCATAGAGTTTTAATATTCATACGAAAGGAATCATCTGTCCTGCAATATTAGTGCTGATTGATTTGATTCGAATATGCCGCCACTGGCGATTCTATTCTCTCCGCTCAGTGTATTGTCAACATGTGCGTGCCATGTGGCGTGATAGTTTATTTTAACTATGAAAATTCTTCAATTTGTCCGTGACACGTCGACACATGTTGCCCTTCTTGCGATATTAAGTATTATTATTGCTTATAACAAACTATGTGCTATAACCTATAAATACATGTTGCTACGTTGTCCATTTCAGACATTTTTGCGACCTAAAAAACCCAATTTAAATGTTCACGAGCAAAGTGTCGTTTTTTTATCCGGACGATTTTTATCTTGGTATTACATTTTTATTGTTTATTTTAATAATCGCCAACGCTGCTTCTGGCGGGTTAACGAGCCGTAATAATATAATATATACATACTAACCGTGTTTTCGAGCCATGTATAGCTAAAAAAAAAAAAAAAACTGCGCGGATTTATAGCCGACACGATTGCACCGGAGGCGCACTAATTAAACACAGGAAATTAAAATGAAGAAAGAAAGGAAAATAATTGTGGCACATTATTAGCGTGCGCATGGTGTATACACTATAAAAGTGCTTAGGTTAAGCGAAAGATAAACTATTATAATGTTGGGGCATGAAATATTAACCATAGCACCTCACAATATGCTCAATTACGGAAAAAAAAAATTATTAATTGATTTTAACGTTAAAAAAACCCGTATGTTTTTTCATAAAATTACAATATTCTGTGAAATTACCTATTGATTCAAAATTTCAGAGAAGAGTTCCGATGAATGTACGCAAACTTACATATATTTGTTATTAAAAATATTAATTATAATAATTACAAAAAAAATCATAGTCGAAATACCTTTTAATAGTTTCTACTTTCTTTTTTCGTATAATTTTAAACTAATTATAAAATAATATTAGCATCTATATTTTGTAATGCCTTACGGTTGCGGTTTTAATGTATTTAAAACATTTTTTTTATTAATACTTGACAAGTTCTCTAATGATAACTTGTTTTTCAAAACAATAACAAGAAAGTTTACTGTTTGAAAATCTTATAATAAAACAAAGTTTGCAATATAGAATACACTACAAATGTCTTGGAAATGATTGGACGAAGAATAACAAGTATAACGAGCTGATGTCTACAAAGCCAATTGGCACATAGTTATTATTTTCTTGTTGCGTTAGTGAACGAAAAGGAAGATTTTTAAATTGGCATATTTAGGATCCTTGTAGAGTCAACGAACTAGAAATAGAATTATTTGATTTCCAATTTATTCATCTCCGACTAGAAACTATTGAGATAAAATCCACTAAGTAAAGGGTCAACCAATAAAAAAAAAAAAAAATATTAAAAATTCATTTCATTTAAGATACAAGTTATTAAGGATCATAGACAGTTCAGTGACTACTTTTTAATCAATTAAAAGAAAAATCAAGTTGGCAAATTAAGTAACTGTGAGTGATAAATGTCATTTTAATATATTTTCACGCTGAAACATGAGTGTTTATACTCTGTTGTAGGCTGACCGTTAGTAGTATTCATTTCTAACATGTATAACGCTCGTTTCGTATGCAGATTAATATCATTAATATTATTAACGATGATAGTTTTAGAGTCGACAATCCCACAGCTATAACCTATTAATCCGAGTGTTATAGTGAAAAGAAACTACTTTTTGTTTATGAGCGTTATTTACGTAATGAGTTTTTCAATTATAGACTCAATTGCGTCAACATTTTAAATATTCTATGCATATATTTCCGCACTCATTTGCATTTAGTGTGCAAGTTAAATTCGTCAAGTCTAAAGTAGATAATTAATAAAATTGAACTTGTTTGTGTCATTGTTTGACTTATTCCACAGAACAATCAGGGGCGAGATGTTCAGGATATTGGCCATTGTAAGACTTGTATTTCATTAATAACTTCTACGTGTTCCGAGCTAATACTGACTACGGTAATTGCAATAATATTAATTATTGTGGTTGATAGAGATGGGTGTTGTGTCAAAATTACTTTTCCTCTGCCAACTTCATAATGTTACAGAAGCGGTGAGACGCATGTAATTGAATTTTCAAGCGTCAGCCCGGCAGAATTAAATGCCCTTCGACTGGTAATTGAGTTTTAATAAGTAAACAGATCTCGTTCGACTGCAATACTATAGTGTCTTTACGACGTGTTATGTGGCGAAACGAGAAATTTGCCGTTTTAATATGGTAATGCTTGTCCGTCAAACCGCGTGCTGCCAGAACGAACTGTCTAGTCCTGCGCATCAAAGCTACTGTCGAGTTTACTTTATTTAACGATAAGGATTATAATTGAATGGTTTTGATTTGTATTGTTTCTCCCTGGTATCATTTTTTTTGATAATGTTATAATAATGATTTTATAACGTTATTATAGCATATGATGTTATAAAAATGTTTTTATAACTTTATTTTTGAAATTGCTTTATTATTTACAAAAATAATACTAACCATTTCGACCAAAATGGAAAAACCATTTGAACATGCTCTTAAATAAAAATGTCCACAATAAGTTTTGAAATTCTGCTATTTATGAATATCTAAAAGTCTTGTTCCGAATATAATTATGAAAATAACGGTAAAATAATTATTCATTTTTTTTTTTTTTTTGTGTGTAATACATGTTAAATTGTTAAAATGTATAATTTTTTATTAATCAGACGATTTGGTAGAGTTATGGTCATTAGACCCTTAGCTAATTTGAAAAAGGACACGTCGTGGCCAACGTTGACGACGGACCAATTAATTGCTTTTGGCTACCATCACACTTGAAGCTCAATTTTTTTTGTCGTGGTCCGATCATCACATTACTCATTTATCTCACCCGTCAGAACCAACAAATATCTATAGATGATGGGGGACCTAGTCATTCAAATAATTTTCACGATACTTTTATTTGTGGTCTTATCGAAATACTGTTACTGGAATCTAAATCTAACATGTAAGATTGAAAATTATCGATTAACTGCAAATTATTGAAAATGTTTTAAAATGCTTTTATTAAAATAAATATCCGTTTGGTATAAAAATATGTTATGTACGTTTTGAAGTGTAGGGTCAGTTTTTCGTTGACAGGATTTATTGTTGACTCTCTTCAGTGACACCAGAAGAGATGTAATAAAAGAGATATCATTAATTTCATTTACTTTTAATTATATTTCCCCTGCTTTTATATGATCCATTATATGTATTATTACATTGCAATGACGAGGACTAAGCGGACGTTGTAGCTACAATTCAACCAACGCTTCTATAACGATAATTAAAAATATTTATAATTAAATTCGATCGGGATGCTTTTTTATCCTTCACTGCTCATCCATTCTACATACCTACTACCACAATACCATCATTACTTCCTCACTGTCCATGCCCCGTGATTCTTTTTCTTCCACGCCGTTAAGCGTATTAATGGGGTTGGCTGGTATTCTCTTACGATCTTCCCCATTGAGAAAGTGATCAATCCCCTCGTTTGTTGCTACTGATACTCTCGGCTATGTCAATCGGTTTTTGGGATAAATTTAATCTAAATTATCTATCGATCATATTTACGCAAGGAATGAGCTAATAAGAAGATAGTGATTTCAAGACTTACTAAGATAGCCACAATTATATATTCGTATAATAATAACTAGAGAGCGAAGTTATATGCATTTATAAATTTTATTTGGGCTATTTTTAATTCACCCAAATATGAGCAAAATTGTTCTTGAAATAATATAGAATATCATAGAAATATTATTTGTTAAAGGCGAAATAAACCATTCTAATTTCCCCTATTACTATAATCCTAGTTAGATCGTATTACTAAGTTTTTAATCCTATTAATACAAATTCGCACTAGCTGATGATAAGTTTAGAATAACTTAGCAAAATTTAAAAATGCATATAAATTCGGTCTCTAAAACGCTTTTAATTCAATCAAACTCTTTAAAAAAATTTAAAATACTTTGAATTAGTTAAAATAAACATTGAAATAAAACGTCTTTTAATAATTACCACATTTGAGTTTATTTAGAAAAATAACAATTTAAATAATACAACTAAATCATTGTAACTTAAACTTTGAATAATAATTTTATTTATAGAAATTTCTCATACATTTTAAATATCTTTTGTATTTTTAATTCATTAATCGATAAGTAAAAACAAAAATCTAATAATCCTGTTTTGTTTCGATAAAATGTGTCGTTAGTTTTATTTAAAAAATTTGCATATTTTGGATAAGTTTAAATATTTTTGGCATTGTCAACCAAATATATTGAATTTTTTACGAGCTCGACGACAATTTAATGAGTTTGTGTGGGGTTTAGCCCTTTGGTTCCTTTGTTGTTCGACGGTGAATAGTTTTTGCTCGTTTAATCAGTTTTTATATCTTTCCGAAAGTTTTCTTTTATTAAAGTGCTTTTTTCAGTATCTAATTGGCAAACGGATCGTCCTCTATTAAAAACCACACCACTTAATCTAAAATGTGGTCATGGAATTATAAAATAAATATCTTGTTTTCATTATTGTGACCTCTGCTATACAACCGTTACAATGATACATAATATAGTAGTTTGACCATTTTTGTTGTTTTAATATTGTATGATTTAAATAAAACAATAATGTACCTTGTTCAAATGTCCTGCTTAGCTGAGAATTAAATCGTTTTCATTTCCATTAAACATTTTTAAACGACCGCATTGACTCTTTTAATATAATGTATTCAAGTTCATTGAATTAACCTTTATATATTCACTATGATGATAATGTATTTATAGTATTCTAAACATGCAAAACTTTATGTAATAAATTCAATGGAAAAATTATTTCAAGTTGGAAGAACAAATGACTTGAATGAACACTAATTTATAAATGCTATTCAGTTTTGAGATCTAAATTTTAAATAGTCTAACTAAATCAAGAACCGTTATTTTTAGTTTTTTTCCAGTTTTTGATTAAATATAACATATTATTTTTATTGATATTAATATATTTTGTTATATTATTACGATAAGGAAAAATATTTGATCATATATTGCATTTTTGCGAATCATGTTGGTATAGTATTTCAAACTTTAAGTAGCAATAATATTATTTTGGGGGTACAGTTACTGTAAAGAATATAATGAAGTTTTTGTAATATTTAAATAGTAATTTTTTCTCAAAAAATTCTTTATGGGTATAATTTTATGAGAGAATAATTGGAAGAATAATCCAGTGTGCATAATTATGTCAAACAAAATTACTACAGTATTATGGAATGGATTTTAAACATATAGTTCAAAGTGGATTATGTGCGATTTATAAAACAGAATTAAAATAAAGTTCTGATTGTATTTTTATTATAGATGTTTAGCGTGTGTCTAAACTTTAATACAAATTAGCTGAATCACTTGTTTGCAGAATCTAGATTTTTATGTCGTATTACTTTATTTACAAATCTAAAATAATTTAAGCGTACAACGCTTTATTAACGGTATATTATGTGGACAATTCATTTTTTTGAATTGATGTTTCTTTTCTTTGTTTTTCCAGTTACACGTGATATCTCATTTCATGTTGTAAACGGTATCTCGTGTAAACTGTGATTGAATATTACTTGTGTACATTACAAATGTAATTGGACAAAATTGAGATATTTATTTTGTTCAATGGTCGCGTTTGTTCCTGTACTATATATAGATATATTATATATTGAGAACACATTTCCCAAGACGACAGTGTACGGAAGAGATTCGATTCGGGGAGGATTTGGTGGTGGTTCCCGTGGGTCAGTCAACCGCCGCACCGGTGTCACATTTAAATAGATCCATCCTCCTCTATGTGTAAGATTCACGGCGACAATGCAGCTGCTCACTCTTCTTCCCTCTTTTACCGAATGCGTGTCTGCGTGAAAGCAAAGAACCCAACGAAATTGGCTTTTCAATTTGTACGATCAGAAACGTGCTCGCGAGATTCGCTTCCCTGTCCACGTGGTACATAGCAGGTGGCTGTGGCAGTAGGGTACGTGAACACATACGAGGTCCTATGTAAATGTAGAACCCTGCGGGCGTCGTCAAAAATTGATAAAATAAAAAGCATTTTCTCCGAGATCCAATTTTCCTCGGAGGGTCAGGGTGCTGAAGGTATTGTTGTTGTCCGGCGTTCCTCTCTCACCCAAACAATAATTGTTTAACGTATTCCGCATACCCCGTACTGGAATTGAATCGTGTATTTACGATGGTGAGGAACTTGTTGTATCAACAGAGGTTAAGTAAAGCAGTGCAACTATAGAAACAGAACAGTAATATTAGTAGTAGTTATGTATTATTTTTTGATGTGTTATTATTATAAACCACAAACAGTTGTTTACAGTAGGGGATGGTTGACGAAAAAAATAAACGACCGGAGAAACAATTTAGCTAAATGCAAATAGTAGTCACTCTATTATTTAGTATTGATATAAAATACTAAAAACCATTAAAAACAACAATAGTTTGCTAGCGTCCACCGTTCTCGTTATCATTTTGTTTCCAACCAACGCGCCCCGACTGAATAAAGAATTGGAAACTGAGTCTCGCCTCATGTGTGTTTAAAACGGGTGAAAACGAGGGTGGTAGATAAGTGTAAACGAATCAAAAAACAGAGAATTAGATGGGGAAGTTTGATTTGAAATTTAAATAAGTCTTGTTTGTTTTTATATCATACCGCACTTGCTTTGTATACATATAAATGTTTATTACGCCATCATATTATTACTGCATACTATTACATAAACTTACCCTATTCAATAAAAATTATCTAAATATATGAAAATTGAATATAAACGACACATTAGTATTATTTCTTCACGATTTAGCAATAATTAAAATTAAATATAATAAATTATAAAAAAAATTATTCAGTTTTAAATAATTACTTAAATTGTTTAAATTTAAATTATTGAATAATTTCTCTTTATATGAGAGTAGACGCATCGAAGGGTTAAAAATGTAAAACAATTTAGCATATTTAGCAATTTTATCAAAAACTAATAGGATATTTATAATTTGAATTTAGATGAATTCATTTTAATATTATTCAAACTTATAATTTACAGAGATTATTAAATTGTCCTGTTTCTCCACCGTTGATTTGAGTTAAACGATTATAGTTTTTATTATACACACCTACTACAAAGGTAGTTATTAAAATATATTTAGACAGATTAATTTTTGAAGTATAACTATCATTATAAACTTTACCTAATGATGAAATTCTAATTAATAATAACTATACAATACTAACTGCCTATGTTTTTTTAATTGAAACCCGATAAAATCAAAAAATGAAAAATAAAATTTCTACAGTTTATAATATATTTTTGAAAATCTCCATAAAATGTTGATCGGGATATTTATTTTATCTGGGAAATTAAAATCACGTTTATAGTTGTTGAAAATACCAAATCTTTTTAGTACACATAGGTTTAATTATATTGAAACACAAAAGCATGGACTCGGAATTTTTTCTGGTGACAAAATATTAATTATGTTGTCTAAAAGGAACCGGATATGAACGTGTTAAATGGTCGTGCGTGTGCGCATTACTTAAGTGTTCAAGCAGCGTACATAGGTCAACACACGGATGTCACGCACACAAAACGTTACACGCTACCCGACTTGACGGTTAGTTGGCTTAAAGTTTACACATGCAGTTAATAAAACAGACTTTACGGTCACATTAATTGATTTAGTTTTCGTACGTTGAAGTGATAATTTACTTTAAAGAACTCAATACATTCATTTTAACGCCGATGGTAACATAAGACATTTACCTACGTAATAAAACTGTTTTAATTATTGTTGTGAAGTACGCTGTTTGAATATTAGGATGGAATTATTATTATGAGAATAATATTTTTATAAACTGATAAAATAATTGAATAAACAAATTTACATTTTTATATTTTATTTAAGCCGTTTAAAGGTTTAGTGGTCTACAGATAAAATTATATAATAATCCAAGCTCCTAAGTGTGTCTGACAACCTCAACGTTTTCAACCAATTACCTGTAGACGCACTTTGTGCCACACAGACAAACTTGCAGGACAACTATAATTCCATCCCTGTGCATTTATATGTTAGATGTAGTTGACGACAGTCAAGATAAACGATGGACGCATCAAGTCTTCCTTTTCTTTCGAGGCTATAAGATTTTTATTAATAAAATCGTCTTGCCTCGTATCGGTGACGTCCCACTTCCATCGGTGTCCAGTGATTCCCATAATGTTATTCAAAATCATTATTAATATTACTTCTTAAATCTCTTGTTTTTCATTAATTAACGTACAAATCAAGTGTAATTATTGGAAAATAACAAAGACAAAAATGTATCCGTGGTGATTTATCTATATAATACATAGACACTTAAGTTCCAAAAGAAGAAAAAAACCGTCTTATTGCTTGCTAAGCAATTTACTTCCAACGGCACGTTTACTTGCTCAAATTCCCAAAAAAGACCTGTCTTTTTTCAGCAGTCATAATAGAAGTTGATAATCTATTGTATCATTTCAATAGGATGACCCCATTAAGAAATTATTGTTTATTTCATTAAAACGGTTTAGTAATTACTTTTAGTTTGTTGTTTTTAACAGTCCATATTTCAAAAACAAAAAAGTCATTAATATAATGGATTATTAAACAGAAATACTGTTATTATATCAACTGAATAGTTTGAAATAAAATATTTTTATTGAAATTCTCAACAAGTTTATATTAAATCAAATGGTCATAAAAAATTGCCTAGTTTTCTGACCACTGCAGACAGCAGAGAGAGATAGTCAGTTTACATTATAGAGTTTGAAGATTATATATATTTTATTATTATTAAACCCACACCCTTATAATATTATAGTGCAATTTTCCATCACTTTCCACTTCTCCCTGCTTTGGCCAAAGGGTGGTTGCGGACGTTATCTAATAAAAATATCGACTGCACCCTTGGAGCCGTTTTCAATTTCGCCGCTGTCTCGTGGTGAGCTAATGACTTTCGCCTCAATATATACCACACCCATGGGTTTTTTTTTATTTTTTAATTTAAATCCCTTCTTCCACCAGCGAGCGATCAAAGGAGTTGTGTGACGGAAAACAATCAAGGGGACGCTACAGACACTGTCAAAATCAGTTAATGGAATAAGTTATTTAATTTATGTCCAAGAATGAATGTGCGTAAAGTTTTCATACACCTCTATACCACTAACTCTGAGGTTAGATAAACGGAATGAACAAAAAAAAAAAAAGCAATATACCTGCGGTTGGGATATACCATTACGAGACTTTAATTAAAATAAAATAAAAATATGCTATTATTATGCTTGTGGTAGTAACTGGAGGCAAAGCGAGACATTATAACGCAATTACTATTAATACCTAAATTCTTCACGTCAACAAGAGCAATTATCAGCACAAGACTAAACTGTCCAAGAATTTAATAAGTTTGTTTACTCTGTAGGCTACACAACGGCACCGGCTACTACTATGACAGGCGAACTAAAATAACATATTACCCGACAATATTAGACCATATCCTGTGTGCGTTTAAGGGTTTTGGTACAACTTCTATTCCGTTCTGCCATCTGACGAGCCTAACGGTCATATATATAAATGTACGTAAAGGAACAAGGCGGACCCACGACAGCTAAACGAGAAAAAAACAATATAAACCGCCCTCAAGTTACTGACGCGTGGGGTACGCACGTATGTACACGTATATTGCGTAAAGCACGATAAAAAATTGAATTCTCCCCCTATTTTATTAATTATATCAAAAATTAAATTTATAAACATAGCTATAGATGGTATTTTGGTTCGGAAATAATTATTTTTTATAAATCCCTCAATTAAAACACACATATAACACTGTTGTGCAATAACAATAAGAGAATATCGTCTGAACTGGAAAAAGTGTTTGTTCGCTCCGATAAATTTTCCATTAACCGGAGCGTTGTAATAATTTTTAAAGTCTTCCATTAAGAAAACACACTGTGCACGAATAAAGATCGATGGCGATCTCATTGAGGGTAGGTACACTCGGAGTGTATGTGGAAAGCTGTAATAACTACTAAATTCATTTCTTTGCCCTTACTATCATGTAATCCGCGCACACCCACTCGCCACGTGTACTATGATGAGAAATAGATTGGTTAAGTAAAACGGAGGACGGGTATATGTTTTTTTCTTGTCAATTACGGATACCGGAAAATAACGAATGGCCAGCAAAGATAACGTTTTCGCAATGAAAAAAATCGAATACAATACTATTTCCCAAACTATGTACACTATAAAATACTTACAATATTTTTTATAAAAATCAGATGTTTAACGCTGCATGAATCCATCATTCAACTTTCACTACAAAACATATTTCGAATTTGGAATTTATTTTGTACGAAAAAAGTTTTTGGAAAATAATTGTATTATGCGACCTAGTTTTTGACGAATACAGCAAACTATTTGATATGAAATATAAATAGAAAAATTTTGAGAAAATAAGTATTATGTTCTAATAGAGTAAAAAAATGTCCAGACAGCATTATCTAACAAGAGATTTGTTATTAGATAAGACAGTCAGTGATCCATTTCAAAAATTCATTTATATTTAAACCTTACAGACTTTGTCTAATGTCATTTATTAATTCAATTTGCTCAATTATTTGTCACAATCACGATATCTTTTTTGTGATTTTATAGACATTTACTCCTGCACAAAAAAATGCACTTCTTTACTCCTGCACTTCCTTTAGAGTGTATTATCTTCTATATCTATTTATAGATTTACTTGTTATTATTATTCAAATTTTTAGCTACAATGTATTGTATGATCATCCCTCTTATGTCTGTGTGAAAATTCATAATATTTATCCCTAAGCATATTTTTAAGTCAGATAAATAACAAGAAGACTTAGAATAATTTTCATAGAAGGGTTGATAGGGTTCTTCGTAACCCGTTTCATAAATAAAAAGCCGGCTGCAGTTACCATTTGTTGTCAGTATTGGTGCGTTACAATGATCGTGGGAGACATTTCAAACTAAAAAACTCATGCTGTAACGATTTCTATGTATGGATTATCTTCAGATGAAATTGGCATAAACAATGATTGCATGTACTAAATGTATACATTTTTAAAGCGGAATGCATAAAAAATACTCACTGAATGAACGACTGTTTTTATTTTATTAAAAATAGGCAGTAGTTTTTACCGGTTAAAATTAATTATTATATAAAGCTCCTGTACCTCAAAATTATTTTATCATGACTACTATTATATTACACAGTAAACAATATTTAAATCTGCATCATATGTTATGTTATTGTTTTTTACTAGAATTCCTCTATGAGATATTTCTTTGCAGTTTACAATTCCATTAAACTCATATAATGATTTATTATTTTTCAATCATTTCAACAAATAGTATATTAATATGAATTTATACTCAAAATCCCCCCCCAAAAAAAATATATATATTACAAATGTAAAAAACATAGCATATTTGAAATTTTTAGTTGGAGTTGATCAACAACCAACTCTGTTGACAGTAGCCTTACAACTTTACTCTAATGTAATATTTCCTAACTTTATTTTAAATTAAAATAAATATATAAAATGCCCGATGCTTTTTTAATTTTTATAAATATACAGCGATATAATGATTTTATATAATTTTTATTATTCAAATTTCAGAATGCATCAACCGGTTTTATATCAATTTTGATGCATAACAAATTGATATCCCACTATACTCGGAGATAATTCTTAATCTCGATACAGATATTAAAAAATATTTAATTTATGGATTATATTTTTTACGTGGTACTAAAAATTGAAAAATATTGTCATTTATTACTGCGCACCTATATAAAATATATTTCTCTTAATAGAATCTATTACATAACTCATTCTAATGTTAAAACTGCGTATAAAATCCAACCATAGCAAATTAAATGTAATAATTTAAACATGTAAAAATAATTTGTTAAAAATTACCAAATAGTTTTACACTTATAAATTAAGTGAAATTCAATTTATAGGTAAATTTACTATTACATATTTTCTCTAAAATATTATATTAGTCTTTACTGCTTATTCCCATGGTTGGAATGATGTCAATTAGAATGTCAATTGACCAGTCAAAATTTGATCAATTTTCTAAAGAGATTTTGACTGGTAATAATAAAAATTCTGTACTCATATTAAAAATTGTTATTTTATATAAATTTTATTTTACTATTAATATGTTAAATTATTAATTGTAGTTAATGGAGCAATGAAATAAAATAAAAAATAAAATAAGATTTTCCGAAAAAAAAAAATACTAATAATAATATAATAATAATAATATATGACTTGGACATTGTCTGAAGGTGTTGAATAGTTTATGTCTTAAATATCAACAACAGAATAATGTTGTAATTAAGTTTTTTAGTAATATTTTAATATATTAAAAATAGATTTTTAGATTTGATTAATAATTACCCATTTATCAACTAATTTGACCATTTGACACTTCGTAATCTAGTCAATTGATCACGATAGATTTTGACTGGTCAATAACCCAACCTTACTTATTCTAATAATTTCTACCGTAGTAAGGATCTACTAAAGATTGATATCTATAAGTGATTAACATCATTATTTAAAATGTTTTCATGTGATTGTGCATAAAAATATATATGAAAAAATAATGTTTGATATACTTATGTATGAAGATTTGTATTAGTAGTTTCAGTTTTGTTGGCACAGATTTTTGTGCAACTTACTCGAGTCATAATTACCCTAAGCTGGTGTATATTATTAAAATTGCTCTGATACATCTCCCGATATATAACCGCAATAATATGACTGCAGGTAGAGAATGGTCGCAACACGATATTATACTTATGTTTGTTGATAACGACATGGCCGCCAACGCTTGATACACTCTTTCAAATTTAGAAATCCATATAGAGAAATGAATTTATTTTATCGACAAGAATTACTAAAGAGGAGGCAAATACACTGGTAGTGCCATAGTGTGGTCAGTCAGACGCACTCGTAGACACACACACAGTCGCTAATGGCGTGCCCGACCCCTAATGATGTACAAGCATTGTCAATTACAGAAAGTGGTTTAATTCCCCTCAGCACGCCCTGCCTCGTGTCCAGATGCGACGTCGTACTCTATCCATTTATAAAACCGAATAAAAAGCTTTTAGGCGATACATCAAAATAATATATAACATTCAATACATTTATGTACAGCTGCACATACGTAGGACTACTGTTTATAAAATATATATTTTTAATTTCACACACACAACGTCATGATACAGTACCTCCACTTGAGTCAAACAATTGTTGAGTAATTCAAACGGAGGCTGTATCGCCAATCTTAATAAAAAAAAAATGCAAAGAACCTAAATTTAAACGCAATTTTAAAAAAATAATACGTGTTTAGAGTGTTCCAAGTGTAACAGTACAATTAATTTTTTTTTTGTCGCCTAGAAATGATGCCTTATTTATACAAAACATGCGTACCGAGTGACTTTTCGCGTTGTTGTTTTAATTATTATTGTAATATATAGTCGTTTGCTCTGCGAGAAAGGCGAGTGGTGGTTCGCGGATGTTATCAAAGACGGTGAGAGAATAATTGACGACGGAAGGAGAGGGTGAAGAGATTTGTTAGTTAGCGAGTTAAGCTCGTCGCCTCTGCCTATATGTGTGCTCTAGTGTATGTGCGTTGGATAGACAATATAATGAGGTTCGCCCCAGTTAAATTAGAACTGGGCGGCGTTGGCGACGAGGGCTTTTTAATGAGTACGAACCAATTAGACGCAATAATAGAACAAGGCGCGAGCAACAAAGACTCCGCATATATATACTACACTTCTCAACGGACGCCGCGACACGTAATCTACGTTATATTAATGACAAAAATATGTTCAAGCCTTAATATCTCTTGTACTGGCTGTTCTACGGTAGTTACCCGACCCTACAACTACATCGCTCCCCTGACTATACGAGCACTATGTAATGCAAATTATGTTACGCTCAAGACAAAAAACTTTAAGTCAGAATTTTTTTTGTGATTTTAATTATGTAATTATTTACAATCATTAATCATTGAAAACGATTTATAACTTATAATAACTAAAATTATATTTTTAGCTTACTCTTATGTTCGACTTTTATCGTATAAAAAATGGTTAAATGAGTGATCCGATAAAAAATTGGGCAATACAAATACTTGGTAAACTTGTTATTAAATAAACATTACACAGCTGAAAACGGCCCAATTTGCTACACCAATGTGATTTTGAAAATAAAAGGTAATGTTTTGAAAAAAAAGTTTATACAGAAATTCAACAAAAATTTTTATTACTTAAATTTAGCTTACGTGTAATAATTTAATTATTAAAAGTGACTATAACTTAATTAATTTTTGGAAAAAGTGCAGAACTTGCGTACAAATTAAATAAATATCAAATGTTTTGCCTGGTTCCATCGCTTCCTTTTGTAAAAAATAAAGTTATTTATTTTTTCAACAACATGCATTATGTTTTCAATTACATTGAATGTTTAATGTTATGTCATTTATGATTACAGAGGCGTTAATTCAACAGCATATTTTGCATTAAATTTTTATTAACGTTATCATTGAAAATAATGTCACTGAAAAACTTACACGATGCGATACATTAACAGTTCATGGAATTGTGATTATAATTTAAAAAATATTATACATAAATAGTATATATATAGTCTATAAACGTCTTATTTATACCTACCACAGTGCAGTCAATGTATGCACGAAACTAATAAAAATGTCTATTCACGATCACAAGCCTGAATTAAGGGGGCCAATAAATAACCGGGCCCATGAGTAATAAAAAAAAATAACCTAGTATTGTGTTCCGTCTAATTGGTAAAATAACTTAAAAAATTCAAAGTTATATTGTTATTTAATAATGTAATTTTTTTAATCACCTGCAGTTTTTATTTGTGTTGTAATAAAATCATATAAAACAAGTTTTTTTGAAAAAACTTTTGTTGGGACCCGTTAAAAAATCTGTCCCCGGGGTCTCAAATTGGTGTAATCCGTTGTAGGAAATTACATCTGTCGTTTTTTATAGACGTAAAACCAATACTTAAAAACAACTCGTGTGGTATAATATCTTTTATTCTTAGGCGACCGACTTAAGTTTATTAGTAGTGTCTCAAGGTGTTTTTTTTCAACTGCTAACGAATTTTGTCAAGCTGTTACACTCTGCCAGTTATCATTAGCACGACATTGTCTAAACGAACTGAACTACAGGTACTTACCCGTAACAAGTAAGCTCTTAATAAATTGTGCTCGTGTTTTTATTGTATTATTGAGGTAACTCGATTACCGTCGGTCGTTGGGTGACCAAAACTGGCCTCGGGCCCTGCGTTTGTTTAGAGCGGTAAAACGCCAATGGACACTGCGTGAACGCGCAACTTTACTGTATTGAGTTATTGTTACTTATATGTATTATATTTCCGCTCGTTAGGCGGTTGCCAACACCGCTCGAAGGCGTTTGAAGGCATCCGACGAGCGGCGGTGGATGCTTTAGAGTGGCTCTAATTAGGGCCCCTCGTGTGCCTGTGTGGTGTCGCACAGCCACTCGAAACATTATAAAATAATGACGACACACGCTTTACTATGTATATCGACGAGGACATCTGCTGTTAATTATATTTATACGGTCGGAGAAATTCTGAAGGTTCATTATCTTTTTTATTTTTAATTGGCTCTTTAAATTTCCCAATTTTCTCCGGTACTTAATAATTAGACGTACGTACGCAAAGATTTCCGATAATACGGAGAACGCTAAAATGAATTTAAATTTTTTTTTTTTTATTGAATAAAAAAAATCTATTCATAGAATATATTTTTATTAAATAAATACGACGAAAAGCTGTAGCTAATTATGCAGTGAACTTCTACGACAGCGTGGTGGCGCATTAGAACGTTTTGTTTTGTCTTAATCGTAGCCCAATTAACGACACGAGCGTATGTCAGACCGTGAGGCGCCTCAGCCGTTGCATTCGCTTAACGAGCTACGATGTTCATCTCTTTGTACCTCTCTCATCCTTTTTCATCGCCTCCGTGTGCGTGTACTAGACCTGACAAAACACGTGAATATTTTACATGGGTATATTGTGTTTAGCATACTCCGGTATTAGCGGTAACCCCAAAGGACGTCAATTAATAGGCATTCGTATTTGTGTATATAACATGTAATTGGATAGTATTGTTTACGAGTGTACATTAGTACAATTAAGTACATTTTGCATGTCCCTTATATCCAATTACCACTAATGTACATATTATATTAGGATCATGTCCTACGCTTTTATTGTCAGTCGCTGTGAACCATTAATCGTTGTAATGGTATTCTTTTTGGTTTAATCATTCAGGAACTAAAACATTGTACTCGCAGAATCGTATAAGAACGCAATAAAATAGTCTCGATGGACGTTTTAATATGGAAGTAATCGATTACTCGGTCCGATCTGAAACGCTTGTCATAATGTCTAATACACAATAGTAATATGTTACACTGTATCGTTTCGGTATTCGTTTTTCTATAACAATAATCAATCGTCGGCCAATAATATATTGTTTATTGCATTGTTTCCATTTTCATAATACTCCTTTTCTCGGTCTTCGAAAAACTAGGATTTAAAACCCTGTGTTATTACTCTAATATGTATGAAATATAATGTAATATATTCGAGAAAAAATATTTTTAATACGAACAAACAAACATTAGTATATACCAACTATTTTTTTCTATCTTAAGAAAATCACTTATTCAGATATCAATCTAGTCAATATATAAATTTATAAGCTGAAAATTTAAAAATTTAAAAATTTTATAGTTAAACAAAAAGTACTACTACTGTTAGAGGTCAAATTAATATATTTTTTTTTTTAGTCAACTCTTTTAGCATTAAAACTTTATTCTATTTTTTCGTTAAACGTTTTAACGTTACTACACTTTTTCATTTAACGTTAAAAAATTTGACACCGTAAAAAATAATACCCATTCGTCAATATGATATTAGTATACATGTTAATTTGACACATAAATTTTGACATAATATACCGAAAATTCGTACACAAATAAAATATTTTTATCACTATTTATCTTAACTTTCCCACAATTATATGCATTAAAAACTTTCAATACATTCATGTGAAAATTCAAACATTTTTTAAAAGTGTAATTCACTGCTAAGTAGTTTAAAAATAGACATGCAAATTTTTATCTAACAGAATTTTTTTTAAATTCAATATTTGAAAATAATTTATTTTTATTTTAATAGGAATTGTTTTACATTATAAATAGTATTGCGCTTAACAATTTTTTACGTCTATTTATATCACATATTTACATAGTTTCTAGTTTTTTGTTTTTTGATTACGTTTTAACAAAAAAATTTAAACATTATTATAACGGTACGTTTATAACATTTTCCTGTCTTGATTATTGTGACTTGTTAGTTTGTTAAAAAAAAAATAATATGATAGACTATGGATTTTTAATATTCCATAAAGAAACAAACAATAATTAGATTTAATCTCTTTTTCTACAAAAATTTATTTTGTGAAAGTTTTATATGCTTGTTATTTGCGGTATTCTAATTTGATTTCTGTAACAAGTAGATAATAAATACTTGGATATTTAACTTGGGAGGATCTATTGACGTAGTGCATAATATTTTTCAGCAGAAATTGTTGATAATTTTAACTTTAGAATATTTAATATTGAAAGTGTATTATTAGCATTCATATAAAATGTTTTCATATTTATTCTAATGGTGAAATATTAACATTTGTTTTGTTGCTCTGTAAATAATTATTTCAAATTCATTTTATTTTGCTGACTCCCAGACCATTTTTCAGATTTGTGAATTTGATTATTGCGATTTGTTATAATTGTTATACACTTTACTATTTAATAAAAAAAAGTACGAGACCCAGAACTTAGTCCCTGCTAACTTTTTTCAAAGACTGCTCTAGCTGTCACTAATAAACAAAAAATCATTGATTGTATTATTTAACCACTTTGATAACCAACGATGCGACCTTAAACGAGTCAAGTTTCATTAAACAACAGTAATAATAATTACTCTGTGGTTAATCCACAAATGGTGTGAAAAACAATTATGTGGCTGACTTTGTATACACTACGTTAACCGGATGCCACCCGAAACCGGAAACACATGCTGGGGTAACTTCTAACGACAATACTTTGTCACTTCCTTATTAAAATCAACTCAAAAACAATACCATAACTTTTTTATTTTATAAAATTGTTGATGCATCATTAAATAATAAATAACAATTATTTTTATTTTTACTTTTTTAGTGTCCAAAAGAAGATTTAATTTCAAAACTGACTATTTGCTTGGTAAGTAATCTTCCACTGTCGTTTTTTAAACAATTATTTCAATATAACTTTGTTATGAATATTTTTACCTTAACGTACATATAAGGAGATTCCTTAACTGTGTGTTATAGTAAAAATAGAACGTTGCTAAACACTACCATGCTCCCACCTTTTTTATTTCATTAAATGCTAATATATCCAAAAGTACTGTTACAATACTGATTAGTGACCAGTAAATATATTTTTTTGACTAATAATACACTTAACTATATAAAAATAATAGGTTTCTGTTAACTTTCCAAAGATACCCCTAAAATCTACCCATAGAAATAATTCATTCTTACTATAAACTTGATGTTTACTATGGTTCATAAAAATAAATCAAATTTTTATGAAAATATTGTTAGAATACGAAAAAATGAAGGATAGTATTCTTAATAAATCACAATATAAATAAAACTAAATAAAATTATGCAGCAAACATTCGAATCTGATACGATTTGGGCGATTTAATATTATTTAAATATAAGAAATCGCAGTAAGCTTTCTGTGAATGTAAAAGTATAACTGTTGTTTATCCACAGTGTGGCTAAAGCTCATTATCGATTTGCTTTTCTTCGTTTCTAGCAAATTATTTTGAAAAAAACGCTATTACGACAGATACACAAATTGTTTGAACTTAAATTACTTCATTAAATGTGCATTGTTCAAATAAAATAAATTTAGTATTTGATCTTAAAAGTTTAATGTCATTGTCAGATTAAACCATGGATAGATGTAAATTATGTGTTTGAATTAACCATATGTATATAACATATTAATACTAAACCGAGTAGACGGAGCACTCGAAATTTTCTATTCATAAATTTACGATATTGAAATACTTTAGTATTTTGGCGTTTAATTAACTCAGCGTATTGTCGGCAGAGCATTTTAAATATTTTTGCTTGCGATATTAATTTTGTATTACACTAATATCGAATTACTTTCGTGTTACAATTGTCTCTACAGTAACTACTATAATCGTACACTTGACAGACACGCTTTTAGATAGTGAGCAGCAATTGATCGGCTTTTCAAATATCAGTACGCGTGAATGGTACTCTGACGGCAAATTGACGTCTTTGTTCTTTTTATATCATTTTTAACGCATAATGTAGATATTTGATGTGTAAAGAGCGTTTTAAATGCTTCTTGGAGATTGATCATATTTCGATGTCCGAGAAATATTTAACGAATATTTTTTCCGGGAATTTTCGCATCCTCGTTGTTATTTTTTTAGATTTCTGAAATCTGTTCAGAGTAAATTGTTAGCTATTTCTTCGAAATAAAATATCACTTTGAATAATAATCTAAAGTATACCTGTAGTTATTATGGAAATGTGTGCGCCGTGGAAATTTTAAACTATGTCAGATTTTTTTCGGTAATCTCAAGTCATTTTTTTCACTTCACTGTTCATCATTGTACATATTGTGCTTACTAATACCTCAATATCGACATCAAATAAAACGCTTCATCAGCACAAAACCTTCAACAAATTGGTGCGGTATAATCCAATATTTTATTCCGAACACTAGTAATGTTTACCATTCAACTAATGTTTATTTAAACGCATTTGTTAGCATTGTACGTCGTTACAGTTATTTTCTTTCGAGTAATTTATGAATTTCTACTACGAAAATTAACGTTATAAGTGTCAAATGTTACAAATGTTTTTATTTAGTTCTTGTTTAATTACAAGTAAGTTTAGCTGAGTGAAACGTAATTTGGAAAATTCGGTTGTTTAATTGTCAGTGAAATGGGCTGGGGGTTCAGAGTTTCAAAAATAATCACACATGAAACAGTAATGACATTCAAAAAGCTCGACGAGCGAACGGCCGGGAGTCTTAAAACATTGCGTTTAATCAAAGTAGAAGGAAGGAACTGAACGGTCTCGCAAAACAAAATGACGTCGTTAGTCGAAAAATTAATTAAGAAATTTATTAGAAAACTTATTATCTGCGCTGTGTAACCGTCTACTTAATGGAATGAAAAATTACTACAACAACGACAACTGGGTCGATTCAAAATTAAAACATAAATAATTTAAGATTTTTGAACAGCATAGTGTTCTGTTTCATTTAGATATTGATTTTACTTTTTTCGTTATACATTATGAACTTAAATTATTTTTATTCGTTCGTTCTCATTTACTTTTATAACCACGTGTACCACCAAATAGCGGAGGCCTTTAAACAAAATAGTTAATAATTATTGTGTTTAATGATTATCGCTCTTGCCTTTCAAATTTAATTCTTTAAACCTCTTCTTGGAAAATTAATACCGAGTGCTTTTATGTTCAAATGGATTCGAGAAAACAATTATTGTACATAGTAAATTATCCACTTAGTAATTGTGTAGTCTAATTAACATGATTTAGATAGGTTGTATTTTTAACTGTGTATAACCTGGACACCAGAGTTTAAATGTGACTTATTTCGTGTATTTTTTCTGATATTTTTAATCGATATAAATTCATTAATCATATGGTTATGAGATATTTTACCGAGTAAAATTTCTCTAGTTGGAAAAATTTGTATACTTTATTAACCACAAAAAAACTATGAAAAATATGTTTTTATATATATTTTTAACTACTACGAATAAAAAAAATGACCTCGCTTTTTTAATACCTATTTTAATAGAACGTCAAGTTCTATAAATCTAAATAATTCTTGGAAAAGGGAAAGCAGAAAAACCAAAACAACTCTGTAGAAAGAAATCAGACCTCAGCACTTGCACATCAAGACTAGTACATATATATGTACACAAATTACCAAAACGGTTTTTTTAGACACTTTTATGTGAATTACGCTTATGTCATAAAACTGTAGGTTTTCGTACAAAACGTCACAGTTACGGAATTAAAATGTGAAAACCAATTATCCTCCCTCCTCTATTAATGTAATGTATCTGTGTAAATACATATGTTAATATACAGAATGTTCACTAAGTAAGATAACAAGTAAATTGTTACAAACAACGAGAACAATAGAAACCCGTCTACTTGCTTACTGAACATTCTATATATGATAATAGGCCTGGAGAAACAGGAAACGCATTGAAAGTTCTGTAAAAGAGATACACGCATGCGATTATTCGTTTAATTATTAAAATTAATATATAATGTGATTAATTTATTTTCATATACACAGGCTGGCACAAACAATAAGTGAATTTTACTAAAAAGTTTCTTTGATTAATTAAAACTATCATAATAGTGTCATTTTCTTGCGTTTAAGTCAATCACTTCTGATTTTAATTAAATTGTTCCTGTATAATTGATACGTACACACGAATTTTATACCAACATTTTATGATATTAAAAATTATATAACTTGCATCCATTTTTATTTGAATACAAATGTTTAGTGAGGCCCGTGTTAAGAGTGGGGGGAAACACCTCGGGGCCCTATGAACTTAAAGGGCTCATCACAAAGTTTACTAGCCTGTCATGATTAGCAAAATACAGTATTTATAGTTTATTTTTTGTTCATCACTCTTTTATGGTTGTGATGTATTCCACGGGGAGGCCCATCTCAAAGTCCCGATTTGGATATATAGGTCTTAATCCGACCCTGTGTTTCGTAAATACTGCAGATTTATTTTCATTGGCCAAGTATATACAGGAACATTTTCATGATAAATATCTTCTTCTCTGATTACGTTGGTTACATTAGTTAATTAACCACTAGGTAATCTTTACTTTCAAGGTGATTGCTGTAAACAATACACGAAAGGTTTTAAAGATATATACTTTATTTAAAGATATATCTTTATATTTAAAATTTTATTTAAAGATATATCTTTTCCTATAACCTTAATTAGAAAACGCAGCTGAAGAGTAACACATATCAATATATGAAATGAAAGTACTACAATAGTTTTTTTTTTTTGATTCTTTATGCATGTTATAAACTAACAAGCATAAAGAAATTAAACAAAAGTCGTAAATATATATTTTTTTAATAACAAAAAAAAAATTTTATGTATACAACCTTTAGTTATTATAGTTATAATAGTTATTATAGTTATAATAGGGATATAATTTATATATACTAAAATAAAAAACAATTTTCAACTACAGACAGTTTATCAATCAAATTTTAAATGTTTATATTCACTATACTTACGTTAACATTTGAATTCATGGTTAACATAATTTTAGTAGTTCAACCTAATTTTAGGTTCACATAATTTTTTTAATTTCTTTTATGATAATGAAAATAAATTAAGATAAATGTGGAACTTTACGGTTTATAAATTAAGTATAGAAGTATCAACGATAGTATAGACATTACTGTAATCATTAAGTGTAATATACATTGTGTATATATCATTATAAAAACAAATATATGTCTGTATATTAGGGTACAGAGAGTAAAGATTGTTAACGAAATGTAGTATTATAATCATTCGGTGCTTCAATTAAACATAATTGCATTCTACCTTTCTTACCATAGAACATGAGGAAAGCCTCACCAGTAAGTTTACACAAAAAAAATGAATGTTTTATATTACTTTATTTTTACATTAAGTCAACAAGCGTTTTAAGATTAATTTTTATTACGTAACTTTATCTAATCCGATTGTAATTAAATGAATACCCATTTTTAATAAGATATTTACTTTAAACATGAACAACAAATTGATTTGTTAGCTAAACATATTCTACGTATTTGTACACTATGACATTAAAGATGCAACTTTAATAATTAATTAGCGTTTCCAACTTTTTTAGTTGAATTTTTAATAAAATCTGGGTAGGTCTTTGTTTTAATTTTACGCACAAAGTACTCCAAAGTATAATTAAATGGGGTTTGGTTATCTTGTCTTTTTTGTCTCCTTATCATCGCTCTCTTCTATTGTCTGTTTAGTACATTGTTGTCATCAAGCCGGATCCTTGTAATTTAATTACATAAAACATTTAAATTTACATTTTTTATCTGTACGGCATAACAACGATATGGTGATAATTAATTACTATTATTCACTATGTTATTTTTGATTAAACTAAAAATTATTTTATACATCGAAATAATAGTCCCGCGTACGGCCGTTCTCAACGTACAAACGAAAATCAATTTTCTTTACGATTTAATTTGTTATATAAAACGGCGGAGAGGATAACTAATGTAATTATTTTAGTGAAAACAACCTGTATATTATATGCTCTATTATAACTATACGATATTCTTTATTTCTTCCTATTGTTGAGTGTAAACCGCAATTTAATTGACAAAAACAATAATTTCGTACAACATGAAGGCAAACGTAATATTCAATAAAAATATATAATTTATAAATTCACTCGGGCTCCTGTTTTCTTCGTACCAAATACTTGAAATTGAGTTTAATTTTCTTTTGGAAACCCATTTAAACAAAATATAATTTCTAGTAAATAATATTTATGCGCAAATCGTGTGAGGGTGTTTTCATAAATTCTATTATGGTTAGTTCCGAAGGTCGTCACGATGCCATACATCTAATGTGCTAGTCTAAGGCTGAAGTTGCTTTTTAGTTTTTTATCGCATTAAAGATCACTAAACCGTATCAATTTGTCCGAATTCGTAGAATCCCTTAAATTGGAAGTAGTCTGAAGATAGTTTGTGAAGAAGATGTTCAAAAGTTTTCAATGTACAAGAAAAAATTAGTTAGGAGTGCATTTTTAATGCGTTTGAAGCACTCAAGTTTGTCGCCTAAATGTTTTGAGTGCCGCCGTTACA
This sequence comes from Daktulosphaira vitifoliae, assembly GCF_025091365.1. Lineage (NCBI taxonomy): Eukaryota > Metazoa > Arthropoda > Insecta > Hemiptera > Phylloxeridae > Daktulosphaira > Daktulosphaira vitifoliae. Next base: position 59,454,573 of record NW_026099572.1, read on the forward strand.
GGAATCGTATAAAAGGTCTTGGCATCGAACTTTAAAAAGCCTTGCGGCGAGCGCGTGCCGTCATCCTTTTTTCCACCTTGCCGTCGTCTTTAGCTGATACTTCCCTTCCGTCCCCCAGGTGTATATATGCGTACTTTCCTCTACAAGTTTTCACATCCATTACGTGACGAGCGGAGTAGGGGCGGGCAACTTTAAAGCCATCCTGCTGTACGCGGTGACGGTGGTTGCTGTACACCCGCCCATTCCTTATCGATAACTCGGATAGAAAGAGCGCGGGAGAAGAACCACTCTCGGAGTCCGCGGCAGTCACCACTCAAAACCCATTAATGAGCCCTAATGGAGCTCTCTGGTTTTTCACTCATCTCTACCCCACGTCACCCAAGTCATTACGCTAACACATAACATCCGTATAAATCCTATCCGCTTACACATTTTTGAGAGACACACAAAGTGTAATAGACCTTAGAAGGGAAAAGACAACAGGATATTAATAGCGAAACGAGTAAAATATTAGCTGTAGAAAAAACACTAGTTGTAATGGTAATCGTACTGATTCATATAGAAACAAAAGAAGGCGAATCTTGCAATTAAAAAAAAAAATTCTTTAATTTCCACAATAACAATTTGTATGAAGTTTGGTTGTCCTGATTTCAATCTTTGTTATCAGTCAATGTTTAGTTGTTTTTCTACAGTAAAATAAATTAATAAAAGTCTAATTGATTTAATATAATTTTTCACTTTTTTATGGCTTTCAAGAATCAATAGATTTTCTTAAAAAAAAAAAAAATCATTACTTCTTTGAATTTGTTAATGAAAATTCGCCATATTTGAGCCAAATGGCGCTACTCTAAAAAAATATACATTCGGGACAGAATTATGTATAAGTATAATTTTTTATATAGTGCGTAAGGGTAGGGAACGAAGAGTAAGCGAGTCCTATCAAAAGCAACGGCATCGTTAACATTTCGAGTTTTTAATGACGCCACCGAGCAGTGTCATAACAAACCCTCAATCAAAAAGGATTTCGTTATGATAATAATACCTCGCAAAGGGTTGTAATTTAAAAAGAAACACTACCCCAACACTCCTATTGTCTGTATATAATCTCGTATTATTCGTAATTTGCATGTGTTCAAGTGTTCGTCATGACATGTGTGTGCCAATAAAAATAAGTCATTATAAATGTATTTTTTCTTTTATTCATTATTTGATCTTTTCATGTGAAAATAAACATATGACTGGTACGGGGACACTATAACTAAGATTTTACAATAACAATAGTATTTTGTATACGCGAGAGAAAAAATATTTTATTCGTATCGTTTAATCTGTCAGTGTAGTATTATTTCACACACAAACGAAAACATAACACGCTAGGGAAATCTATTTCGTTTTTTATCAATTTCCAGCCCCAAGAAAATACTTTGTATATCAATTTTTCTCTCAAACAATTACAAATCCCGTCGAATAAAGGTGAAACACATTATTTCAAAAATCAATTTCTAAAACTGTTATCGCTTGTTTTTTGCATGTAGGTGTCTATTACCGTTATGTACTACAAAGAAATCAATTTTTTTCGTATACTTTTATATTTGTATTTATAATTGGATATTTGTATAATTTTTTGTAATAGCTTGAGATGATGTTGACGATGAACATAGTGGACAACTGTTTTATACGAAATCCTAGACATCCACTTAAATTATTGGATTCAATTCGTTCTTTCTATTGATCAGAAATTCGTAGGACACATTATTTTATGAACTCGAGTATAATGTTTTATAAACGATTTCGACGAACCGAGTCGTGTGTCCAAAGATACAAGCACTGCCTTCCCCGTTTTCACCTTTTGGATCAGTCTGCAAAGCCAATTTAACGGCAGAATACGCACGAACGGGGGCTGGCTGGCTATAAAGAATCGAGTGGGGGAGGTGTGGTCCATGTATCATGTGTGATAGTTATCGATTAAATAACACCCGACCGACGGGTATTGGTTTCGGCGGCGATACTCGAAATTGGTTTTTCTTCCCCATTTCATTCATATATTAGATTCGGAAAACGATTTTCCTCTCTTCCGATCCGCACTACCCCGCGCACGACTCATTCATGACCTACAGCCGAAGCCCCTTCTTATTTAAGGTGTTTTCGATCAAACACTCCTACATCTCTTCGCAATATTGCTAAGAGGTTTTTTCTACTTGTCCGTCCACCCTCACGCGACTCGTTATATCGATTTAGACCTTTTCGCCGCATATGTAATATAATTCTCCACCACCGCCGCCACTGCTTTTCTGACCTTTTCTGACAGCAACGGCGGATGGCTGCGTGTGTGCTTGCTCATAGGAAATTCTAATAATAAAGTCAACGCGGCCAAGAGACCACTACCGACCACTCTTCCTGCAACGGACACAGAGTTTTTTGACCGTTCCCGGTGTTTACTCTCTACAGCGTTGCAAGTGTTTCGACCCTCTCTAGAAATTATTGAAATTGGCCGTCGTACCACAACGGATATCCAATATATATATATATGTATATATAACAGCATTACACACATTATTGCTATCGGCTATGTATTATACTCGTCAAGATACGTGTAGAAGCAAACGCCACTTTCTGTATCCCTATGCGATATTTTTTGTTTTTTTTTTTTTATTACGTTGAATAATAAAAAATGAAAAATAGCGGCGTCGTAACTCGTTTTCCTTAAGATCGTTTCACATCAAAATCCTGTAAATGGAAGTCTCACTATTTCTACACTTCAAACACAAAGCAAACTATTATTCATATAAATTTTAATTTACTAAATAACTAAAAGTTATTTGTATATCTTAATTTTTAATTATTTAAAAATAATTAAATTCGTGAATCGCTATAATTTTGGTTGATTTAAAATAATACATCGAATCGAGCTTACTAGAATTATCATTGAAGTGCTTTTTTTGTTAACGAAGGTGAATCCGGAAAACTGCGTAGAAATTAATTAGACGTTTTCCATTCAAAACTCTTCTCGCGTTAATTAAATATGCATCCCTTCGTGTGTACTCACTTCTAGTTAGCTCACACTGGTGGTACACTCGTTGCTGTGTGTCTACTTTAATTATCACACGGAATCATTTTATACTTATATAGTGATGATGTCAGTGAAAGTTATTACAGTTGAACAACCGAATTCGTATAAGAAAAATTATTCAGTAAAATTATGGTGTTCAGACACACAATCTCATTATCATAGACGTACCGCTGTACTTTACCATAAAGAAACCCTTACAACACTATTCTAATCCTTCTGTTTTTATAATAACATTAATTTTTTTTAATGAATACAACCTTAACAGTAGTTTTCTTTTTTTAATACAATTACTATATTGTTTATAATCCCGTGCTGAACGTTTATAGCAAAAAATTACATTTAATCATAAGAAAAATTTGCATATTATCATTGTGTTAAATGCTACATAAATTATATTACAATCTCAGACTATAGCCAAATCTCTTTTAGAATACGGTGGATGTTAAATCACTCACATAAGATATACTAAAATAATATTTTAAGATAACTTTTTATTAGAATTATCTAAATAGATTTTTAACAATAATAACGTCCAATAAAAATCGTTTGAAATTATGTTACTAAAACATAATTATTTTAAGTAATTTTTTTTTTCATTAAACTTTGTTATATTTATGATATGAGTTGACAAAGCATATCTTTCTAGTATTTGAAATTACATTTTTAATAATTTAAAAATACTATGAAGTAGAAAACCATATTGGATAAAAAAATAATTTTTAGAGTATCGTCTTAAGTTACTGCTGTCCTTAACTATAAAATACTGTGAGTTCCATGAAATATTCACAATTGAAAGGCAGTTGCTTTTTCTTTGGATAGATTTCAATTTGTTTGAAAGCTAATGTGGTAGAAATTCGTACACAAACAGTTTTAAATAAAAGTTTATTTTTCATGTAACTTTTGGATTGTTGGTAATATAATAAGAATTAAGTTTGACACACAATTTATGAATATTAACTAGAAAAAAAAAATTAAATAACTACCTTTTATTCAAATATATCATACTTTACACTGTTTTTTACACAACGAATAACATTTAATATAATTAAAATCAACAAGCGTTTATGGTTGCTTGCATTATTGTAGGAAATCGTATAAATTATGTTTCTAGTTAATTACAATTTAAAAAACTACCTAAAGTGTTATATGCGCCGTTACATCAATATTTAACTTCAGCTGTCAGTTTCTTAATTATTGTTACAATAATTAGTAGCAACGATATTCGTAATTAATAATAAAGGAAATTATTATATATTGTTATAATTCGATTGTTCTTTACTACATGTGTTACAATAAATTATGTCTAAAGATTATGTAAATTTGAATAAATCCGCCAAATGGAATTGGCTTAATACTTTAAATCGCCTAATCTAATTGGATTTGGGCTCAGAAAATAGAGGGACCAGCCATTCATATTTTGTTTAACACATAAATCATGGTCGAAAAAGAAATACAAATCATATGTAGGATTATCATTATTATATTTAGTATTTTAATTATTATTGTAAACAAATATGGGGACTATGTTGTAAATTTTATCTGACAAAATGTCACCATTCTAATGACAGTGTTTACTCCTCAATAGATGTGCATATTCTTTTGAGTGCGAACAATTGTTGTTAATCTATTAATACACGCTGAAGTGTAAATTAGTAAATGAACGAATGAATTGTAAATTGTAAATTCATTTTTCTCTTTGAATGTAAATCGGATTTTATTTCAGATAAAAAAGTTCTGATCTTTAAATATGTTGCTATCATATTAAATGCAAGTTCGAAATAAAAACTTGTTTATTTGTCTAAGAAATGGTATTTACAATTATCCCACTTCACCATAGTCGTATGGTCCATTAAAATAATTTATACACATATATTGGTGCTTTTGTTACATGTTTAAATTTTACTTTGTGAATAATATTGATTCATTTCACACCCTTTACTATTTGAACAAAGTTTTCCTTATTTTTAATGTCACGTCAATCGCCGTATCATTTTCATAAGTGGGTGATTGTATATTGTAATAATTGTATTTTATCTCAAAACGTCCAGTACTGATTCAACTGCGATTAACAGTAATTGGTATAGTAAAAAAGTCGAATAANCCTACCCTAATAATTGTATTTTATCTCAAAACGTCCAGTACTGATTCAACTGCGATTAACAGTAATTGGTATAGTAAAAAAGTCGAATAAAATATGAATTGCTTTGGTTTACTCCTTTAGCGTGCGTGCCAGAAATGTTACCCTGATCGTATCTATTGTTCCCTATAACCACTACTGCAGTTCGGTAATTTAGGGACCGCATTATGTACACACACATAATCGAATTAGCCCATGTGATGCACGTGACTCTGGCATCTTATCGTCATTTCACCATACACAGCACCACGTTTGAATGACTCACGAGGCCTGTACAACATTGCAATAATTCGAGTTTTAAAACGTATCAACTGGTAAATATCGTGAATAAAAAAAAAAATAAAAACCGGTCTAGTTCTCACGCTAAAAAAGCAAATCCCTCATCCTTATTCACGGTAACGAGAAATGCATTGCGGTATTGTCCCAAATTATCATTGGTATTAAAAAGAAATATTTCTAGTTTACTTAAATATAGACAGTATACAATCAAAAGTTAGCATACCTTTTTCTGAATACATTAGTAGTAAAACTCAAAAAACTTGACCTTGAGAAGATTAAGTTTGAAGATTCATGCGTGCTATTAATTTAAAATAAACTTTTCTATGATTTATATTTCAATGGTTTAAGTTACATAATGAATACAGTAAATCAATAGTATAAAATATTTATATTTTCAAAAAAAATCCTTGTTAGTTTTAAAATGAGATTCATTTTCAAAAATTTTAACTGCATTTTTAAAATGAAATTTTCTTAAATTTAATATCTTAATTAAAAGTAAAAACTATTTTTGATGTAAATAAAAAAAAAATCAAAGAAATACAACCAAAATTCTTTTTAAAAATATTGGAAGCTTTGATGTTCAAAGGAAATAAAATTGGCGTAGTTGGTGTTGTAGACATTTTAAAAACAATACAGATTTCGACTTAACACACTTAATTCTTTTTGTACCTTAGCCTTTTGTCTTCGAGGCGATTTTTGAGTAACTGTAACATGAAATTCACAAAGTATTTATTTATTTTACTCTTAGTATCAACTACAAATAATTGAAACAAGTTTTTCATAAAATTCTTCATAATCTTGTATCTTATAAAAGCAATATTGTTTAACAGTTAAATATCATATCATAACAAGTATCTATAAATCAAATTGAATCAAATTACTTTTTGTAGTTGCGCAATATTTGTTTTTATTTTTTTTCAAAACTATTTAATTTTTTTTTTAAATCCATAGTCATTTTTTTCGATTAAACGAATGGTCAACACGTTGTGGTTATTCGACTGATTACCACAACAGTTGGTCACTAGTATCAACAAATGATTTTTGAAATCTTAGTGTTGACATTAACTTAGTGTAAACGTGTCATAATTTAGCCTGCACGATTAGCAGTGGTCTGATGTGTACTATGTGTTCTGTAATAACGCAGTGTTAAATATTGAAATATTTTTCACCCGTTAACGTGAGGGGTTTTTTTTTTACTTCTCGTTTTGGTCTAAAGCCAATAACGTCGATAACTACTGGTGTTTAACATTTCGAGTCACGCGCTCAACTCGTACTTGGGATTTATGTAATGTCATGTGCGAGGAAGTTACACATACACATTCGTAGCCTAATAGGAATTAGAATTCGTTGCGTGACATGTGGAAAAAAGAAACGTATCGGAATAATACCTAACTTGTGCTACTACTGCACAGCGAATACGGTCGGCCTTACAAATGCAATAATAATTAGCCCACGCCTTATGTGTACGGCCGTCGTTGTTGTCGTGTTGAAAAAAAATCAAAGGTACGCGATCAAATCCGTTGTTTTAGTTACATACAACTGTAATGTAGTAGCGTTTTTACACATCATAAATGTCGCAGATTCTCTGGGTTACGGCGGTAATAGGTTGAGAACCATCACGCGGATTAATGCGTCTGCAATGTCAATTAACCGGTTGTGAAGACCACTCAGAATCTTCGACAAAATGTCCATTTCAAGACCCGTGAGACCGTTCTAGTCTCGTCTACATAGCAGCCGATATTTTTTCGATAAACGAGTGCAAAACCTACCCTCTCGTTAAACAACTAGCACTCGACCGCAGTACTTTGTTGTTAGATTAATAAACTAGAAGTGTCTCTCTTACATTTATTGGTTATAATCATTTTAATTATGTAGATTTTTTGTATCTACTGTATTTCAGATGAAGTGTTAAAATATTGTAAAGGTAGATTCTAATGTATTTATATATTTAGCGAATCAAGAAGCATTTTATTAAATTTTTATATGTGTTTTACGCATATCTCAATTTTGGTATTAACAGCCATTTCAAGACTTAAATTCCTACCTACACTCAATTTAAAAGTGTGTTACTCTAGTAACATTTAAAAAACCATAATGTGATTCTAATTGCTTATGATGTCCAAAACTTGTATTATAATCTGTTATAATTCGAATAAATGAATAAATCAAGAACTGAGAAATAAAGAAGAAGAAAAAAAGAGACACAATTATAGTTTATGAGTTTTTAATTTTTTCTCTGGACCTATTTTGCTGTTTTAAGAGATCATTGATGATATAACCAAAATGTAACTCTACCTGGTTCTTTTTTCAACTGATGATAATCAATTAATGAATTTTAATGAAATTCTGTATTAACTATATTATGTAATTATTTTTAATTATAGATTTGTAAAGAGCGGGTTTTTTCAGAAATTCGGCATTGGTGAGAAAAATATCCAAAGGAAATAAAACATTGTGTATACATACAACAAAAACCGAATTTAAACGTGACCGTCTCACATGATTGACTCGTTTCCCAAATTCCACAGTTAGTTGATAAAAAGAAAAAAACAATTTAAATGTGTTAAGGTTGCACAATAATATAGAATCATTGTTTTAAAATAGTTTTCAGTTAAAAATAATCGAAACTAAATTTTAGAATAATTAAAACAGAAGTTAAAGATTATTAAATTATATTTTCAATTCTGATTTAATAATTTAGTTTGTTTTGATTTATAATAATTTGAAGTTAATAAAAAAAATAAACCGAAAAATCCATTATTGATTAAAAAGAAAGTTTTAAAGGAGCTCTATATTTTTAAATTTAAATACTTTCCATTTTAGTTTATTTTTTTCTTTTAGCAAAGTAGTCAATTGAGGCTCCGATTAAAAATATTCAAATGCGATATGCTACTACGATTTAACCTCTCAGGTGTATCTCTTTAATTTTAATTAATTTCAGTGTTCTTCTTTGTATTTCTCTTGAAATTGGTAAGAAAGTTTTTTCTATATTCACTTCAACATGCTTACAAATTGCAGTGTTTAGATTTCCTTTGATTTTTTTATATAACCCTTCGTTAGCACTCGCTAACAGGACAGGAGTTTATTTCAATGTACTTGTAGTAATGAGGTATGAAGTATATAGAAAGTGCTTACTACCGGTACTTACTTGGGCATATTTAAGAGAACACTCAGTTTTATCAATTTTGATTTAGAGTTTTGTAATCCAATTATTCAGTCCAAAAGAATAATGAAAAGTAGACCGAGGGTAAAAATGAAACGTATTTAAATACGTTTTGCTTATGTTATTCATTTTTGAACCTTGAGTTTTTGAATCAACTAATTGGTTTATTTTGGTAGAAAAACGGCAGAGAGGTTTTCGTTTTTATTCTCTTTTCTTTTGAGTTTCTTCATTTATCTCGAAGCTTAATGTAACACAACTTTTTGTATGTCAATTTCTGAAATTTTATTGTTTTATCATTGATTTATTAACACACGTAAAGCAAGTAAAAAACGTCTTCGTTTTGTATGTCATAGATATGATGGGAAACCAGTAAATAAATGTTTAAGATTCAGAGTGAATCCTTTATATCAATAACTATTTCTTTATAATAAAAACATTATATTAACTGTTTAATGTGATAATATTTGTATATAAAATACTTGCGTTTCAATTTACAGACTTAAGTTATTCAATGCATTTGATTGATGTCAACATTTAGAATTGTTTACCATTTTTTCTTATATATTAATTTATTTTTAAATTGTTACATCTATAACAAGTAATATTTTTTCAAAAAAATAATGACATACAATCATTGCAATAGTAGTGTAATTAAATTGAAGTTTAATTTTATATGATAATGTAACAAGCGACAACGAAAACATTTATAATTATAAAACTCTTTTACGACTATACTCCAATGGCACTGCATTTGTGTGAGTTGCGCACAAAAGTATAGCATGGCCTTTGCAACAGCAAGTAAAATATGTGCTATTATCTAACGAGTAATCCCTTCTCAATTAACCCACCAAAAGAAGACTCACGAAGAAAATAAATTACACTCTTGCTCAAGTTGTAGTTTAATTAATCCTTTCGGTTCTTCAAGTGATGGTGGGCGTTAAAAAAAAAGACCAAAGCGTCAGAAAATCTCTTAATCGTTTTACAGCGTCCACGATATTCGCGTGGAGACTTTGATTAGTGGCAGTACAGTATTCAAGGGTCTCCGAGGGGAAACGGATCTAATTAAAAACGAGGAGCCCGCATACAAAGATTTAGGCAATTATTTTTAACAATCCCGTTAACATTTCGTAATAATTAAACTTCCAGTTGATTTCATTAATCAAATGGAGTACATAAAAGATAATCTAATATTATTTTTGACATATCATGTTGCCAAGTAAAATGATAATAATATGAAATAAGTCACATGTGGGTTTTTCAGTTACACTTCATGAGATACAGCCATTATGAGATGAGATCTTAGAAATTTTGAAAAATTTGTATGTTTCATTTTGCGGTGTTGGAAATGCTAATGGATTAAGTCACAATCTCATTCAAGTTATTAGTAATTGTTAAATCCTATGGCATCTCTATTTTTATCGACAAAATAAGCAATCCTTTTAACACTCCTAATATCTCTCGACTCGTATTTATCTTAATCGAAAATTTTCCATTACATTTACACGTTATTATTGTACAAGTTTAGTATTTTAATTTTCTTATAACCATCTCCTTTTCCAAACACATACTCGACGATCATTTGTTATATTTAAACATATATTATTGTTTTTTTATTAAAAGCTAAATATTATTTTTCATAGCAATAATTATTGTCTTTTTTTTTCCACATTCAAAACGTTTGAAATCCCCTCGTAAATGTCCAATGATAATATTACAGTAAATTTTTATTTATCTTTGTAAAAAAAAAAACAATGGGATATGCGTCTTAGAATTGTTTACTGCAGGTTTGACAGACAACACTATTGCTGCCATCGTCACCGCGTTATCGGTCTCGGAACAGTTTCGAAATTGGGTATATATCAGTGATGGCGTTCCCGCCAAATCTCAAAAAAAAAAGGTTGGGATGGAAAGAGATAGCGACACAGTTGAGCAGTAGTGTACCGTAAACGCTTACACGCACACACCAATCGAATTCCCAATTTTCCACGCGGTTTATCTTGGGTATGATAGCGGGCCGGTCCAGACGGAAAATTGGTCGTTACACGCCTTACTTTTACGTAGTCTCTATACATTATCCATACCATCTCCATCCCTGAATGTCATGTTCACTTTGAGGCCGACGGTTAAGAAAATGCCAGACTACGTAACACCGTCATACAAAATTGTAATGTACTTTCAAAATAAATATATTTCTCTAAATACGATAAATGAAAAATTTTGGTACGCAAATCATGTAGTTAATAACATAATTGGCAAGTTGATAAAGTGTTAACTTTATAATGATACTTGTTTCATCATTTTTTTTAACGTTTGGTTTTTACCATGGTAAATTTTATTCAATACACTATTATGCCTTACTATCATATTAAATGTTAGACTGCTATTTAAGTATACATTTATTTAATTTATTTAACTATTGCAGTAACCCTTACCCGACAAATATAATTACTGTAATAGTTGATCATTTTAAGATGTTTATTCTGTTATTTTTTACCATATATTTAATACATCGATGTTCTTTTCTCGAGTTCAAAATGTAAAACTATATTGCTCGGAATAATCGTAGGAATTACTTCAAAAGTTTTAACGGTTTATTCGTCAAAATGTTTTCCTAAATCAGTACCTAAATAGGATAATGCAAAACAAGAATGTGATCTCAATGGATTGGGTAAAAATATTTTATAGCTTTGCCAATTGACTGTACAAAAACGTTAACGGGTTATACCGTGTACTGTTCAAGTGTAATCGTTTAAGAGCAAAATTTGAATGGAAAACGACTTTCGATTAAATATTGATCGGCAGTTGGCCATTGTTGTTGACGGCAACGAAATTGAATACTTTTAGATTGGCTGACTTGAAAAGACTCTTCACCTAATGCGATCTCTTCTTTTGCTCATATACTTGCTACATATACACAGACACTTAAAGCACAGTCGTCAGTGCCTACGCCGTACGTCTATAGTCTTCGCGGGAAAACTTGAACAAAAACACGAAGCTTTTAAAAAGCTTTCGGGCATCGGAATTTGCGTAATGACGCTAAACTAATGTATCGGAGGTAATAAAAAGAAGAAGGCCGAGAAAAGACGGTGGTGAGAAAGAGGAGTGCAGAAGATAAACAGAACAAGAGAGAGCATTAACTATAAAAGTAAATGGAATCTTTTAACGGAATTCGGGAGTATTGAATGTGACAGGGACGTCAGAGTGAAACCAAAGTGAACGAATGAACCATAGTGAAAGGATAGGGGAGACCGCGAGATACAGAGTGAGAGATTTTTCTAATGCTCTTCGTATTGTATGTATACGAAGCGGACGGCGCATTAACACAATGCTAAAAGAGAATCCCTGTGTTTTTACTTTTAAGAACTCCTCCGCATCTGTACTTATCTGTTACGCCACTATTGCTCAACTCTAAAACATAGTTTTAGCCTTTGGAGCGATCGGGCTCATAAATAAATGGAAACGGCGGCAATCCTACTTAAGGGTGAAGTTAGTAGTATGCACTCTCACACACACACACAACACATGATGCGCTCTATCAACACGATAGAGCGGGATGGAGGGGGGTAAAAAAAAAACCGCAAACCACTCTACAAATTAATTCTGGGTGCTAGGCGAATCAATACCCTCCACAGTTCCTCATCCTCGTACTCACTCAGTCTTTCGTTCTCTTTTGGATTGATTGCCTCGGTGGAAAAGCTATTTTCATCAACGCTAATGAACAATACGAATGGGTTTTCCGCTCGGCAAAAGCTTTTACGACGAATGAGATCTTCCTCTCGCTGGTGATGGCACAGACGGCGGTAGTGGTGGAGACGTAGAGGCAAACGGAGTGACGACCAGCCGAGGAAAAAGCAGGGCGGGACGTGTGTCGGCTAATTGCGAATTGGACGCGCGAGCGGGACAGCATAAATTTGATCAAACTGACGCTTTTAGTGGGATTACCAATAATCCCGTGCAATATTCATTGTTCTACTACACCACCACCACCACCACCTCCATCGTAAACCGTGTACATGTTTTATAATGTAAGCTATTTCACTCTATCTATCTAACTGTCTTATTTGTATCTTCTCATCGGTATATGCTGTCATTTTTTAATTCGCTTATAAATGTTTTAATAGCGCTCTTTTATTTTTAATTACCGATAGTGCCTGATTAATTTTGAATTAAATTAGCCTTCTCAGTCCTGCGACTGATAGAAGTACAAAATAAAAACGCTTCTATCCAAATTTAAACGGCAAACCACCGGCGTATTGAATTAATAATAGCGCCGCGCGTACGGAAGAAACCACTTACACAAATTGAGAGAGTTTTTGTTTCCATCTCAATAATGTGAGCGCAGTTCGCTGAATCTCGTTTTTCTGGCTGGCGGCTGTCGTCCTAGAATCGATCAATCATACAGTACATGTTTCATTGCTTCTAGATGAAGTTTTGTTTCTTTTCTTAAGACTAGTCTTAGTGTTTTGCTTCAATGTAGTCTTGCAGATATGTTTTTGTTAACTTTAATTATTGTTCCAGTCATTTAAGTTATAAGTATGTTCAAATAAATATCTAATTTTTTAGTATAATCAAACAAAAATGAAACCATAGCACTTTAATTTGTTTGCATAGTCAAAAATTAATAAATATATCATAGTTACAGACATCAACACAAAATAAATGTAAAAAAAATTATCCTGTTGGGGTGAGAGATATTGAAAGGAGAAGGGTGAAAATCCAATTCCATTATTGTTATTATTTTTTTAAATTAATCGAGGAAACCCGGCGCCACCGTTTCCCGATCACCTAGCGACGCAACTATGTTATGTATAATTATAAACATTTCATTAAGTTTAAAAACCTAATGGTTTTTTTCGAATTACTTGGAAGGGCTTTCATTAAAATTATTATTACTGCACACTGAATGTTTGTTTTTTACTCTCTTTCAACCATCTCCACTAGGAATTTACTATACGGATAATACCTCAATTTCACCCCCGTTGGGCAATCATGGGTTTTGGTAATTTCAAAAATTAACACTCGTCTAATTAACCTCATTAATGTCATCGTATTATTTTAATATTATTTCAAAGTATAATGTGTTAGGCACGGAAACGGAAAATTCCATATACACTCATTAAATGTAAACATTATATTTAAAGGATAAATGTAGGCGTGTTTATGAACATCAAACATTTTCATTTTTCTGTTAGTGATTTATTATTGTGTTATTAAAGTAATAATATCGTGGTGTTTTTAACACGGTAATTAGGAAACTTTTTATCACATTAAGGGTAATTTGATTTTGTCCACGTACGCCCATTTGCGTACGGTACACACGATAAGCGTAGGCGGTTTAATAGTGCAAATTGAAACGTTGGTATTATTTTCCATTTAATCTTATCACTCGATAACAAGTTATTATTGATATGCATTACATTAAATTACTCTTCGACAATAATCTATGTAATTTTGTTAATGGATTCAAAAATGTATAGGATCATCTGTTTTTAACTAAATGGCTCTAATCAAATGGCTGTTGTAATAAAAATAGGCTTTGAAGATGATTATAATGTATATAAAGTAGTATATATTTTTGTGTCAAAACATTTTAATATAATTTAACAGGAAGGTTTATGTTTTTCACTTCAAAAATGTAATTATTTATAAGAAACCATTAAAGTTTTAAATTTGTATTTGCTCCACTGAAAATTAGCTGGAAGTAATATATTAACTTTTGAACAGCCACAGATTTTTTTTTTTTACTATAGTCATTTACTTAAAAAACTTACCGTTTTTTAGCAAGAATATTTTGATTATTTAAGAACGTCACACGCAAACTTAAGTCTAATAGCGTATATTGTATTGTATAATCGATATTAAAATAACAAATTAATGAGCTATATGATAGATAGCAAAATTAATAATTTTGGTTCATATGCTTAATAAATTGTAGATTAAATCTTAATTAAAATTTCGTTAATAAATACATAGCCTTGTGATTGTTTGATAACATTTATGAAAAACTCTATTGTATAAAAATTATTATTTAGGTTATGAAGGAAGTTTTAGCAGCTGTATTTTTCAAACTTAAATAGTCTTTAAATTTATAAAGACTTCAATACACAATTATTAATATTTTTTTTTGTTGCATATAATGATAGATTTACCAATACATACTATAGAGTAAATTTCGATTATTTGATACAAATTTTTCAACAGTGGGAGGAACAAGAAAATTTTTCACTACCCCTCCGAACAAAAAAAATTTTTATGTTCACCGTGTAAATGATTTTGTTCTGTAAGGAAATCTATCCCCATCATCTCCCTACATAACTACGTCACTACGTTTTTTTAACTTCTTATATTCAAATTTTCTTATTAAAAGTCTTTCATAACCAACATATCCGAATAACCTTCCATTTTTCTTAGAAATCTCAGTTTAGAAACCTACTCCAACCATTAAATATGAAAAAAAAATTAACTCAAGCAGAGTACTACCATTGAGTTTTTATTATGTTAATTAAATTAAAAATTTTGGTACAAATAAATAATAATAATAATAATAGTTATTGTAAAAATGTACAAAACTTATTTTTTTAAATGTTTTTGCTATAAAAAAAAAAATAATATAAAAAAACTTATTACTTATAAATTCACTTTTTAAACTATAATTTGTTGTCCAATATCGCCAATTATCTATCAACGTTTATTGTTTTCTGGTGACACAATTCGCTTTCAATCGAAACATCACACAATTTTTATACCTATTTACAAAAATTAAGGAAACAAAAAGTAATTTGAAGAAACATTAATTGTACTAACACGGCGCTACCCAAAGTTTGGCCAATGTACGTGCAGTGACCGAAGATGAAAGATCACCTGATCCTAATTATGTGTATATGATCTAAAAAATTACTCATTAGATTTTTGTGTAATATATATATATATTTGTGATAACATAGTGTAACTTGGTGTAATTGTAAAGAAAAATGTATTACATGAAACATACACGTGTGGATTAGGGATAGCGTTTAAGGATGTTTCTGTAGGAGAGAAGCAGTCTATGTATGTATATATTTTAAATTCCACACTGATTGAGGCGAAACGTCAGGGGTAAAAACACGTTTCTCAAAGGACGACCTAATTGTGACGATTGCCTATCACTCCCGACAATAAACCATAATGAAACGATTGCCCTTCACTTCCGCCACAATCGCCTGGAAAAGGGGCTGTTGATTGAGTTCAGAAGACCGTGGATAAACCATCAGCTGCAGCACTAAACAACTACAGCTATCCCAACCATTCCATGACGATTCCTTGATTTCGATCTTTCTGGTCACCCGTCTGGATTATTATTATTATTATTATTATATTGTTGTTGCTGCAGTCGATGTAGTTGTCATTACACTTCGCTGTACGATTTCACAAACACACTACACATATAAGGGTAATATATATATATTATGAGTATAATTGAGAGAGAGATTGTAGGTATATGTTTCAAACGCAGACATACAAAATATATAATAGTGAATGGTTATAATTCAGGGGTAAAACCCCTCGAGGCAACCGTGCTAAACAGACCGTGAAACGGCTAGGCTTTTCTTTCGTTGCGATATTATACAACACATAGGGTTGTTTTAAAAAATTATTTTTCTTCTTGTGTATACATAATTTTTTCTTTCTAAAAACTTTTCCTCCGCATAGCTTTGTGGATAGTAGAACACGCGCATACGTGATTATAATATAGTTAGGTTATGTGTAAAGGCAAATGAAGCAAACGAGTGTTCGGCTTGCAATCAGCAATGGTAGCGAGGGGAAAGGCCGAGAAAACACCAACGCCCAGCAATGATGGTGAATCGGAGTTGATTGAGTGTACCATCGAGACGTGCCTTTTTGTTGAAATAAAATGCGTTCATTATATATTGTGCTAACACATACACATATACAGATGAAGAATACGTACAGGATGTAGTAATGGCAAATGGTGGAAAAGGAAAATAGCTGTGCCTGAGGTGCGTTGCAAAGTCTAAGAAAATAATATTGGTCGTTCGCCTCCCTATCGGTATTTGTCAGGTGGACAATTTAATCTCATAAACGAGTTCTGCATAGCGAATCAATTGAAAAACATTTTGCTGTTATAATTTCTCTGCATGTTTGCCTCGGGATTTCTTCGATCATTAGGAAAATAAAAAAAAATATCGTACGTGATTATCGGCACGTTTCTTCCGCAGATTTTTTCCAACATAAAGATTTATCTATTTTAATTCTCGACTACTTATCGTTAATGATACAGACACAAAATTAATATATATTCTATCCGCTTTTTGTAGATGATAACGACACAACACGTTCGTCCAAGTATGATACGTCCAATGCGAAGTCACTCCAATACCGATGTTGTAGACTAACTGAGTGAACCCGCATCATGTTGAACACTGCGGAAAACGGTGAGTGCTGCTATGCCTGGCTTTATACGTATATAGGGTGTTCAGCAAGTAAGCAAACGGGTTTCTATTGTTCCCGTTGTTTATAACAATTGTCCTGTTTCCTGACTTTTGGAATCCCTGTATATAGGCACGGGAAGTCGGTGGGAATATTAAAAATCAAAAGTATATTGTAACAAAGTATATACAGTGTCCCTCGTAAAGAAAGAAAATGGAAGCGCTTCCGTTTCATAATGCATCCGTCGGACAACGTGTATACATATAAATCACGTAAAAAATGCGTGGAAATAAAAACGGACCGTTTGGGCCTTAAAGAAGTAAACGAAGGGGTTTATTCCTCTGGTAGCTATTTTCCGAATTCAATATCTGTGTGTAACAATACATAACCTTTTGTTTTTTAAAAGAATTCCCGATTGGTATACCCGTAAAGCTTTTTATATCATTTTTTATTCGTTTGCCATTTCCTCTACAATAATGTACATATCGATTTGCAACTTTCAAGATTCTATTTATGTGTGTAGTGCTCACTTAATATATAATAAAGTATGCCAAATTATCATGCTTTATGTGCAGTGATTACTTCATGCATAGTTCTACAGTGTAAGCACACGCGTCGTTATTGGTACATATTGATGTCTATACATATAAAGGCTAACAATAGGAGGGTCGGGTGTATTAAAGAAATGTCTTTCATCTGTCAAAACCAAAAGTCTGAAATATATATATATAATATGATATAATATCAGTTCCTAACCGGGCACGACATAAACGAATATTGAAAATCCCTCAATATTAAATTGGTTTTATACGATAGAGAGTAGAAACGGTTATCCGCGTTCCTTACGTTTAATATTCTCTCGTTCGTCTTGCTGTGTATATGAAATATAATATGTGTTTCTGTTTTTAAGGGTCTCTGTAGTGACCGCGGAGGGACAAGGTCCGACGGAACGTGAATTATTCGTCACACAAACTACGCACAACGAGTGCATTCATTTTAGGTTATTACTTTTCGGATTTTAATAATATTCACTAAAAAAAATAACGACTTCTGGATTATGTTTTATTAGAAAAACAAGAGAAAAAAACTTAAGAATTTCGGCATTAAAAATAATATGTATATGCATCGCCACCATACGTCAGTAATGTTTTGGTAAAATTCAATGTTTATACATACTAAACGGTAGAAAGATGACTTTAGAAACAACGTAGTATTTTTTTTTCTTTCGTTTAAACTATGGGAGCGCGAATATTGTTTCACTTCAAATAATAATAATAATAATTTCTGCAGTATTTGTATTACAATCATTTTTGACACATTTTTATGAATTAAATATATAGTTACTTCCTTTTTCCGGTTTCTTATTGAGCTTTACACACTTTGAACGGTTATTGTTTATTCGATTTAGTAAAAGTATCAATATTTGTTTGGTGATTTTTTTTCATAAAATTAAATTGTGCGCGATCTGAACTATATTATTGAAGCTTATTTTCGTGTAGAATTTTACTTTACCTTTCTTTTGGATTAGAAATTTATATTATTCATGTGTATCTACATTGAAAAACTCCCAATGGCCAAATATTGCGAGCGTCCCTTCAGGACTGTACATCAAACGCATCGTTATGGACCATGTTATATTAAAAAATTTATGAACGCCTTTGAGTTATAGGTATGCGCATATTATATTTAATGCCAACATAAAGTTATAACCACGGGCACAAAGGACACCGTTTAAAAGCTAATTAAAAGTGAAATGTTCTGACGGTTTATGTGTGTTTTAACGATCAATGTTCGTAAATGAAAATAGTTATATTTACCAGAGGATTGCGCCCAAACAAATATTATCCGAAATTTTCCAATACACCTACCAGGAACGGTTACTACATTCGCTATGTTTTCTTATATATTTCGATGTACAATAGCGACCTCCATTACTGACGATTTATCGTCTAAATAAATACACAAGACAAATAATAAAAATATTTATGTTGTATTTTATGTAACCTCAAATTGAGGTTAATAGATTACACCTAGAAAAAATAGTTGTTTATGCAGTATTCCAATGAGTGCGTGTAAAAATCAAAGGAAATGCCTTTGGGAATACTAACTTTAGATAAAAGTTAAACGTACACTATTATGGCATCGCTGTTGCATTAGGTACCGAGAAAACCGCGTTTGGTATTAGTTATCTAAAATAAATAATAAATATAATAAAATATGTAATGTTTACATAACAAATAAATACTGAGCAGATTAAAAATTCCAAGTTAGGTAATTCATAAAATAAGGGCAGTACAAAATTGAAAATTCAAGTAAAACATAATATTCTTCAAGGATTGCCAAAGGAAAGAATTGTATATTCTTGCGAACCATTTTAATTTCCTCTACCGAGAAAATAAATCGATCCATACTACACTAAATTAATAATATTCCGGCAACAACACGCATCCGTTTACATATATATATATATATACACACTCCAAGCAGGAGACGGTAGTAATGCTATTAGGTTATTAAAACCCACGGGCCTGACGTTTAAATCGATGCCCGGGCATTAGAAGGCAATAAGTCGAATTGGACACACGTCTCCATCTAGTCTTTACTGCAACGACCCTTCTAATAACATATCGAATTATCCTTAGGGAGATGACCATTTACTAAAACTTTTATCTATTTGTATACATGTACTTGTCTATTTTGTTTACGGGTTTTTTTCTGTTTTGAAAAATCGAGTTTTAGAAAACCGATGGCACCCATGAGATTTCCGGTTCAACTGTTCGTCCATCACCCGTGAATTACCGTTTATAAAAGTCCTTTCTCTGTGTCCATTCATATTTTAACCTAGACATCTTTCAAAATGGCAATCTTCTGCCGTTTTTCCACGATCACATATTGTTGTTGTAAAAAATGATGTACAACAATTCTCTAAGCAGTGAAAAATTAATTTCATTATTGTTGTTATGATATATAAAACATGCAAAACATTGCATTAAAAATAATCTCACTCGTGTACTAAATTTT
Source organism: Daktulosphaira vitifoliae (assembly GCF_025091365.1). Taxonomy (NCBI): domain Eukaryota; kingdom Metazoa; phylum Arthropoda; class Insecta; order Hemiptera; family Phylloxeridae; genus Daktulosphaira; species Daktulosphaira vitifoliae. The sequence goes on from NW_026099572.1 coordinate 59,474,670, forward strand.
AATTATTTGGGTAAAAGATCTTAAATGCTTGTGATTCTATTTTAGACATTTTTTTGGTCTTCGATGTTTAGGGTGTTCATTAAGCAAACGGGTTTCTATTTTGCTCATTGTTTGTAACAATTGACCTGTTTCTTTACTTTTTAAACACCTGTATACTAGTTTCAGCGTTTATTTTGAAAATAGTTTAAATTTCAAGCTTTAGAATAATTCAGATCTAACACGCCGGAAAAACACTATCGACTAATGTGTATTTTATTCATCTATTATCTCTGCATAGTGTATTCTATTTCGTATATATCCTTACTTTACCCGTTTAAAATGAAACCAATTCAAATGATATTTTAAAGCTAATGTTATAACTATTGAAAATAAAGAAATCATCAAGTTAGAAAAATAGATTAATATTGATAAAAATGATAAAGAAGAATAATTTCAGAACCATTTGTGAGTAAAAATTAAAAATGGAATTATCACATGTGAATTTATAAAATCTATGATTAAAGCAAAAAATAAGTTTAAAAACACAAACGCTACAATATTTTTAATGTTTACTATCTATATAATATTAAATTTTTTTTTTTCGAAATATTCATAAATTTATATTAAATTTTACACTATAAGAAATGATTCAAAAGTTCCCATACGTCACTATTATAATTTTAAAAGGCACGTTGATTGTATACACGAGTAGTGTAATTTTGACATAAAATATTGAAAATTCGTACTTATATATAAAATTTTTATTAATATTTTTCCAAAATTATCCTTATATTGTTGGCGTTAAATACACATATTTAAAAATTCGTACATTTTTTTTAAGAGTATCAATTAGTGTACTCATAACAAAAGTATGAATACTTTGTGCACACAGAAATTATTGTATGTGAGTACAAAATGAATGTATGTATATAATTACATTATGTCTAATCTCGGGGGGCGTACTTAATTAATTTAGCAATGGTTCGCTATAGGATATTATATTTGACTTTGTTGAGTGTGTGTGTATGCCATGTGTTTTGAAAACGCTAATTAACTCGTCCGAGAAAATTCATTAACGGACAAAAACGGACGAGGCCCGTTCATTGTAGAATTAATTACTTGCATATTAAGCAACGTAGTCCCGAGTTTGTTTGATTGTTAGTCTCTCTGTCTCTCTCTCTCTCTCTCTATCTCTATTGCTTTCCTTTTCACCCTATCTTTCACTTTCTATCTCTCTCAGTACCATACATCATCATCAGTTTTCCTATTTCTCACACCACAACCCTCTTTCATTATTTTCTCATCTGTTCGCCTGTAATAGGTTTCGATTAATAGTTTAATTATGCGTTCCGTTTGCTCGTCGTTACGTTATTCTAAGACTACAAGTTGCGTGGGTGATCCGCAATCACATACAGGTATTTGCGTGCACCATTCTATTGTAGTATGCTCGTAAAGTAGAGTGGAAACATTTGGGTGGAGTGAAACTTATTGTTGATAATAATATTTACCAGAGTCTGGTAAATATAGTTGTAATATTTGTGTGATCTGGAAAATGACAGGATGTGGACAAGTTATCCATGGTCAAGAAAACAATTGGCACTGGTCATTGAATACTGTACGCTTTTTTTGTACGACCCAACAAGCATTTTTATTGCAACGTACTATTTAGTTTTGATTTTACAGCCCCAAAGGCATATAAGTACTTACAACTCTGTTCAAACATTGTTAGAACAGGAAAGACTGAGCGGAGTACTAAAAAAATAAACGAAATACAATTATAAAGGAAAATTTTAATGATGCGGGGAATTCAAGAAGTGAGTTTCATGTTTTGTGTATACACGGCTCGTAGTAGTACCATACGTCATGTTTACTTAACTGTATATATACGGCAGTGGCCGCGAGCAATTAGTCAGCAACCAATTACTGGATGTGTATGTGTGTGTATATGTACGTATTTGTTTTAAAACAAATGAATAGAACTGAGGTGGTGGCTGGCTGGGTCTGTGATGGGTAGAAGGCTACTAACTGGGTCCTACCATCCTAAAGGAAGGGCGTCGATGATGAAGTTTATTTATAATACATGCTTACAGTGGTTAGTTCTACACCCTTTTTAGTTGAAAAAGAGTTATTTGTTAAGGATGTACGTACGATTCAAGCTTTTCTTAATGAGTTGCATCGTTAACGAGATGTTCAAGTGTTTTTGATAGGGAGGCTGTTTTAGGTCATTTAATCATTTACCGTAAACAATTTTATAGGACACTATGCGAGTGGTCTTTATGTTTTCTAGAAATATACTCGGCTATTGTAGAAGAAAAGCAAAAAAATTTGGACGACATTTGGTTTAATTAAAATAATTTTGATGACTAAAGTGAGACGAAAGCTCGTAATCAGAACTCTTCACGATTAATTGAATCGTCTGAGAAATTACACGCGGTTGTCTACCCCAAACTTGTAATATATAGACAATCAAAAATTTAATATATACTTTATTGTCACCTTAAATAAATGTCATTGTAAATTTAGAGCAAAAATGACGTTGGATAATTTTTTTTGTAAAAGTTCAGTTTTACAAAATATTAGAAATCTTGAAAAAATGTACATTTGTATATTTCGATTGAATTTGTTAATGATTTATTTTGAATAAATTTAACCTATAGTTATATGTAATAATAATATAATTTCTACTAAATTGTACTTCTGTAAGAGATAATATTGTGTTACATAGATGATTATGAGACAAAAATTGTAATTTCCGTTTAAGACCAGAGATATTTTGATTTTTGAAAACAAATAACAAGTAGTTATATTAATTAACATACAATATTTTTGTAATGTATAGATCATTTAGAGATATAAGTTTTTTATTTAATGATTTGGTAAAAATTGTATTTATTGAGGCATTCATGTTAAATAATTCTTAGGACCTTAGTTAAAAAGAATGTTTAATAAAGTGTTACATGAAAATATAATAAAATATCCTATTAATTCAATTATTATTGCTACCATCGTTAAACTAATAAAAAAATTAGGACAGAGATATAAGAATAATATTTGCCTGCTTATGTATCCTTGCTAATTGTGATATTATTTTGTATTAAACACAAAAAGATTTTAATCCCAACTTTGCGTTAAAACGTCAAATACCCTACAAGCCCTTCTACTCCACCGCGGCTGTTAGCGCTTGAGTGTCACGAGGGTAGACCGGGGGTGGTTTGTTATAATAAAAGGCTTATAATTAACGGACTCTCCGGAGCTCTTTGCCGTTTTAATATATAAGCCCTGCCCGGGTGCCCGCGTTTAATTAAGGTGGCCTTCCAATAGCGGTGGAAGGGATGGCAGTTAAAGTTTTCTCGCGCCTTTTCCAATTTTCCATGTGGCCCTGCCACAGTTCTCTCTCTACGCACTCTGTCTTCTGGTGTATATATAATAATAAGCCGAGAAAGTAATTTATTTCTATCACCCTCCCCGTCCTCCACATACGGGCCAGGGGCACGTACCCCGCATTCTATCCTCATCGACAATATCCCTCCCTATTGTTATTCCTTTTGAGGACAACGATGGAAAAATTGCTTTTAATCCCAGCCGGTCGCCCTTTCTTCATCATGGTCGTGATTACACCAAGCTTTAATAATAATATAATATCGTTTTTTTTTTTTTTTTTTTTTCGTTGTTCACCAACTTCAGATTAAAATTGTTTAGCATTAATGCGGTCGATTTAGCTTTTCTCCAGCCACCACGTTTAAATAAATGTTAAGTTTTAGTGGGAATAAAACGCCAGTTTTAACTTAGTTTTATAGCTAATGTATGGTTAGTTAAGGTATAGACGAGAAAAGTGGAGAAGACTGAAATATACTGTAACATGTATAGCAGTGTACTACTATATAATATTTCTGGAACCTTTTCTTTTCTTTGAATTTTAAGTATAATGTTTTGTCATGTCAACGCAACTTGCTGTAGAAGTAGTCTGGGGAACGTCAAGAGAGTATCTGAGTGCACTATTTTCCAGTTGTCCGGCGATAATAGCGTATACATGTAACCTGTCTATTGGGCAAGAAAAAAGATGGATTTATTTATTCTCAGCAACCTCCGTAGTCCAAAACGTAAATGGAATCCGAATGTAAAAACCTTTTTAGCATTGTTATTATAATTTAGTTTTGAAGCTTTTTTGTTTGTTTTGTTTTTGTTTTATATATTTATATATAAATATATGTATATTTCGGTTATTGCATCTCTATTGGGACTTGCCCGTCTTCGTTTGCACACACCCGGGAAAACAAATATAAAACACTCTCCATTATCCCAACGAGCCGAATAAAAAAGTGGTAAATAAAATATAAATAACAGGGTTAAAACCTTTTTAAGCATGTCGTTTTTTTTTTTAACTCAAAACTTTTTGATTAGCATAAAAAACGCATTAAAATTATTGGAATTGTCACATTGAAAACAAAAACAAAGTGCTAATATTATTTGATTGTGCATTAAGGGATTATAATATCTCAACATTCTATTAATATAGTAATTTTAGGCTTTATTTTAAACAAAAAATATATAAAACATACTTTAAACGCCTTTTTGTTTGCTTATTGGTTAAGACGTCAAATAATTATAATTGTAAAGAACGAAGAATTGATCAATCTTTACTTTATTTTTTAAATAATTCATTTTAAATTGTACTAATTTATATTATCAGTCATTAAAATAGATAGGTATACTTTTTATTTCTTTACGTGTAATAAATTAACATAATACTCGGAAAAACGTTAAGACTTTTCGTAATTCAGTTGCATTATCTTTGCTACAACAAAAAGTACTACTTTTATAATTAATTTATAGACTTTTCCTATATAATTTTAAGTACCGACTGAAAATATCTTATAAACATATTAGCATTAACCTTATACTAGAGTAAAAATTTTTTATTTATATTTACATGATATTAACAACATAATAATAATGAGATTTATTCATAAAAATTGAACCATTTTCTCATATTTAAAATTAAAAATTCTATAAATTTAATTTTAGTGTTATTTTATAATTTTAAATTACATATTTGAAACATTACTTAATAAACTCTGACCACTAAACAATTATGAGTATTATAAGCAAAAAAAATTAATGATACTGACCAAAGTTATTTTCAATTAATTTCAATGGAAGATTGCTAATATTTCAATAAAAAATTATTTTATAACACGAGTAATATTGACAGATTTTTCTGTATCATTACACGGACCGATAGCATCAGTCATTTCGTCAAAAAAATAGTATGTTAAATCTTCAACATCTTCGGTCACTACCATTTCCTTTAATCCTTTTCCGCAATTTTCTTTTGAGTAAAGTCGTATACATGACAAACCTTCCATCATAATTGATAAGACGTTGTCTTTTAAAAGTTGGCCGGCTGGAGTTTTAATATTAACTATTGCCGTACAATTTTGAGGTTCTTGAACAGTAGCGCAGTCATCAAATCCGTTAAAATAACATAATTGTAAACAAAAAATGTACGGTATCCATACAATTAATAACAATAAATTAATTTTCGCGACAGACATTTATATTATTTTTATCACTAAAAATTTACCCTATAAATATTCAATCGTAAATCAATGTGATAGATGACACTTCTGAAGTTCGAATGATTTGAATTAAAATTGTAATTAAGTCTGAGCCATTAATATACTTGATGCTACTAATATCAGTTGGGTCAAACTTCGAATTATATCATGTTACTATTAATATTAAATGTAAAATAGAACAAAATTTTAACACAATACATTTAATTACTATATTAGAATGATAAAGCAAGTATAGTTAAAAAAAAAAAAGAAGAAATATTAACAATGGATCATTTTAATCACATGAACACAATTAATTTTTTATTTTTATAATCCTAGCCTTCAATTTTGATATCTAGAGGTCAAAAATATATTTCGTTGTGTTTATAAAATTGGCGTGTATTAATATTTAAACGTTTTATTTTATTACATATTTTTGAAAAATGTAAATCTGAGCAAATGGCGTGTTAAAAAGGTAAAAATTAAGTTAGTTTAACTTATTGACTTTACTAGTTAATGTTTTACACCAACTTAACTTAATAAGTAACTTTGGTTTTATTTTTTTCATTTCTTAGAAATTTAAGATTATGAAAAAAATATGTGAATTGTACTCCATGAAGGTATTGGTCTCTTAAGATAACTGCCCATGTCTTGAACAACAGTAACAAAATTATGTAATATTTGAGTATTTCTTCGTGATACTATAAAATGTTTCTTTGTAGTTTTTATGGTAGTTAGAGTTTATATTCCCTATCCAAAAAAAAAATTACTTTTTTTTTTAACAACTAAAATATTTATTAGCCAACTTAAATTAAAAATTTGTTATTATTTTTTAAAGTAATTAGTAACTTAATTGAGTTTTACTATAAGAATTTAGTGACTCGTAACTTCACGAGTGAGAAAAAAGTATTAACTCGCTGAGCCTTTAAAAATGTAATAGCAAATTGTTGAATAATATTCATACAAAAAGCGTAGTAAACGTTTATGTTTAATTAGTTGCCAATTAGTTAATACTTCAATGTATCGAGTCTGTTCTGTCACGAGAAATTTATAATTACAACTGTTGTTTAACTTGCAATGTAATTTTGTATAATAGTATAAATCAATGATAAAAAATAATTGTTCATAGAAAGCAATTTTACGACAAACTGGATAGATTTGGACGAATATCCATACGATATAGGAGTAGAGTGGAAAAAATATTATGATATACGACGTGTTCGTAAAATGTTTGTTTAATTTTAAAACTTTACCATATCACAGATGCCACATCATACCGTTCAAGAGTGAGGTGTCTCGGGCCGGCGTGCCTTGTCATGGCAAAATGAAAAAAGTTATAAAAGCGTTTCATTATTGTATATACGTTCTCCTTGTGCACGAAATTAATTTTAATTTTAACAATTTCCGAGCAACAAAAAAATAATAATAATAAAAATCATTAAAACCACTTTAGCCGACTCCCCTCCGTCCGTAACATGCCCGCCGTTGCCATAATATTTTTTTCTTTTTGTCCAAGAACTACTCAATACGCGAATAGCTTTGGATATAGGGGAGTGCGCGGGGACTTCATTTTATTTTTCTGGTAACCTTTCTTTTTAACCGTACTAATTAAATCGACGGCAGCGGGAGGAAAAAGAGAAATAATTAAAGTATATAATTCCTTTCCCCAGTCCCTCCGGTCGGATTATTAAAAAGTAAAAAAAACGACAAAGAATAATACGGTTTGGAAAATGTTTTTCCACGTTTTACCCATTTGGCATTGGGTGGCGGTGGGAAGGGTTAAAAAAAGCGAAGAGTGAAGGGGTAGATAAAAAAAATGGTAATTAGTTAAAAACTAAGATTAATTACGTTTGGACATTCGTTTTTCGGAGAAATCCCTTCACTTCATAAATCCGTTTTCCTCGCGAAAACACCGATGGTGGCAACGCTTTATAAAAATGGAAAGCCACTCGCGTAAGACTAAAATCTTCCTCTGTTATTTTTACATTATTTTATCCCGAATTTGTTCTGTTGGTAAACAGAGTTTTAAAATTTTTAATGCTTTTAATGTAATAATACGCAGAGGGTAAATCTGAATAAATATTATTTCTCATTCGTGTAAACTACACCAAACTCAACAACTTTTGATAGCTGATAATATTAATTTTTACAATTATCTCTGACAAATTTTTCTTATTTATTGTACTTTGGTTAATAGATTAATTTTCATACTATACAGCCATTAAACTATATAATTAATATTCTGATAATCAATTTTAATTATCTAATTATTTTAGTGATAAAAATTTAGTGTTATTCAATTTAAATATTTGTTATGCATTTTTTTACGTAAAACCGTTTATGTTGAATTCGCGGAATTTTCTTATTTTCTAATTAAGAATAATCAAATGTTTAAATTATTGCAGATATAAAGAGTTCAAATGCAATGCCGAACTTAAAATTTATTAGCATTATTTCACTTTGAGTTGTCATGAAAACAAAATTAAAATAAACTTAAATGTTTGATTATAACGAGCGAACATTTTAATTGAATCAACCAACGAGAACACCTTTATATAAAATTTGTAATATATAAGTCTTATTCCATAATGGCGTTGTGTAGAAATTTGTGAAAACTAAAATTTTTTAAAAGATTCGATTTTGCATTGTTAAACAAATAATAAATACCCAAGAAACACGGATATTTTAATATTCATATAATTTTACTTGAATAAACTAAAAGAAAATTACAATGACGGGAAGTTGGAGAAAAATAATGTGAAGAAGTGGTATATATCATTGAAAACAAAACTTTAAGTATTGCCGTGTCCCTCTTTCTTTTCCATCTTGACAAGATGCATCAAAACTAGTGTAGGAAAGTGGAACTTTCATTAAGTCGATTTTGGGATTAAAATGACGGACGGTCGAATGAGTGGGGCGCAGAAAACATGCTGAGGAAAGTAGTAAGTAAAATTCATTAAAGTCTGGAGGATGATGTTCGTCAGCGGACGCGAGAATCGGTATAATATGTATGTATATAAATTAAATGAAATTTAAATGAAATAAGTTTAGAGGATCGTTTATGAGAAGTTTAAAATTAAGTTTGAAAAGACGGGTGGTGTGTAATGATAGTCGTTGAGGAGTAGTGAGGAAAAGTACTGTTATACAAGCGTAGCTGATAATATTAATTTTTATTAAAAAATAAAAATTAGTCGGCGCGTAATTAAAAGGATTCAAACGTAAAAACTATATGGGTACACACTGTGTGTATTTTATAATATTTCATCGGAAAAGCATTTTTTTTTTTATTTTTATTTGAGACTCTCTATACAATGTCATTAGAAGTAAATTTTATTGTTATTTATTCGCTTTTATTATATTTATGGAAAACCAATAATTATATATTTATATGTTTTGAAATAATTGAAACACACAGCAGTTCCTGTAATTTCGTTTTTCAATACATAAGATATTTCCAATAAGCTAGTAATAATTACAATATTAGACGCAGTGTTAGTTGAAAACGAATAATCATAATGTGATTTTTTATATTTTTCCAGAACATCAGCAAACAAACGGAAGTTCGAACTCGGTTACCAACGGTGTGACCATAACAACTACTGCTTTAACAAGTTTGAACGGTGGCACGGCCGCAATGATTTCCAGAGAATGTGCCAACTGCGGCAAGCGAATCACTGAGCGATTTTTGCTCAAAGCGCTGGACTTGTTCTGGCATGAAGATTGTCTCAAGTGTGGCTGCTGTGACTGCCGATTGGGCGAAGTGGGGTCTACGTTGTATACCAAGGCCAACTTAATACTGTGCAAAAGAGATTACTTAAGGTGAGCTCGAGTTTCAAATTGGTAAAGGACATTCTAAAACACATTTTTCGTACTAAGGATTACCATGGAGTTTTAATTAGCGAAATGTAAAATTAACTAACGGCGAAGGGAATTAAATTAAAAATAAAAACTCGAAAGACAAATGGGTGGTACTCGTGATTAAGGGGAGAGGTGAGGATAAAGGACATCTATTCTAGATTCAATTAAATCCGTTTATGAAAATGATTGGATGGAGAAGGACAAGGATGTTCTCCCTTCGGCTGTTGAATTTAATTAAAACCGTATGTCGGCCAAAACAACGTCTGGGTTATACTTGCACACAAAAGTCGACTTTCTCTCTTCCTTATTGTTGGTATTTCATCCGGTCCGTTGACGGGAAATACAATTTCCACGTATATTATTTAGCCAAATTAATGTTATCAGACTGATTCTACAATTACATAGATGCCTCTATTGTTTTTATCTATCGTACTCTTTGTTTTGATAGCAATATATTTGTGTGCATAAATAAATAACAATGATAAAACAGGTCTTGTCTATTTCATACTTACGTCATAAAAAGTAACCAAAGGTATGGCTCTTTCTCTATGCTGCTTGTTTCCGTCAAACGCAATGACAACTCGTATTTTCCAACGATAATGACTGGTCCACTTCAACTTTATACAGTCCATATACAACATGATCACTTTTAATTATCATATTGCAAATATATTTTATCTTCTTGAAAAAATGTGCAGTATATGACTTGCAACGTATATATTACATTTTACCGTGATGACGATACTAATAAAGAAATATATTATGATTAACTTGATGATTTTCAGGTTGTTTGGTGCAACTGGTAACTGTGCAGCTTGTAACAAAGTAATTCCTGCTTTTGAAATGGTGATGAGAGCTAAAAACAATGTCTACCACCTAGAATGTTTTGCTTGCCAACAGTGTAATCACAGGTAATGTGATTAAAGTATTCAGCAGTTATTGTTATAATTAAATTTCAATTTTTTTTATAGGTTTTGCGTAGGTGATCGTTTCTATTTATGTGAAAACAAAATTTTGTGTGAATACGACTACGAAGAACGACTCGTGTTCGCTAATATGGCTACTTATAATTCTTCCAGTCTAGCGCAAATAAGAAGGCAAGTCAGTAGATTACAGGTAGGACATTCGATGAGGCCACCCTGTACTCTCTCGTACATTTTATATTCTCGAGTTAACGTATAAAACCTATTTTGATTTACATTTGTGTTTAAAAAAAATAGTACTATATTCATATTAATCAATATAACAAAACACATCGATTTTCAACAATACCTATAAAAAGTTTTCTTTATTCACTTAAGTTAATGCGTAAAAAAATACAGAAGTTAATTGAATTGACTGTCTTTAGATAGTATATGAAGTCAAATAGTAGTTAAAAGTTCGTTTTATGCGAAATTAAATGTACATGAAAATGTCGATCTGATAGAGATCTGAATATTGGATGAGCCCGAGTTGTACATTATAATATTGCAATAAAAGAGTACCATTTTTTATTTCATTCTTCTTAAAGCTCTCTTTTTATTTTTTATTCAGCCAACTGAATAAATTAAATTATAAACGAATTAAAAAAAATATATATTCTGATAATAATTTTATTACCACGCGTATTACATTAATTTTGATACACTTTTTAAGGACTTTAATTTCAAATATATTTTAATATTGATCCTCCTTTACAAAAAATGATAAATTATAGATTGTTGACTGATTTAACTCAAAACGTGAGTAGACTCTTGTCCGTGATTTATTTTTATTTATGGAACCTAAAATTTCATTAAAAACCTAACTACAAAAAAAATTTAGAGGGTTACCTCACCGATGCAATAGAAAAACACCTAGTAGATCTAAAATCTATTAGGTAGTCTTACCGTAAATATTCTGAGATTCGTATTTAACTTGAACTTTTTTATTGTCATTCCTTTAGCCAGCGGCAAACGGCAACGCCGACCCAACAGCAACAAGAAACGTTGTAGGACACACTACCGAGGTGGAAGGAATCACCTCTAAGCCTACAGCCGCTACAATCGAGCGTTGTATGCAAGTGCCTCAAAAGCCACAAAAACCGGAAACTGTCGATCAACACCAGCAACAACATTACTTGCTGTCTGCAAGTCAGTCAGTGTCGTCCATTGGAGGAACTCCGACGACGACTACGGCGTCCGTTGTCGATGACGGATCAAGTGGTTACGGTAGTCCGGACTCGGAAACTTTACTTGAATCGACAGCCATCGTTTCTACCGTCGTCGCAACGGCAACTGCTTCGACCACATCAGTATAATAAAGCTTTACAGCTTTTCTAACATCAACGGATGCTGTGGCTATCGCTGATGGATCGCTTAGATCAATTGTTGGTGAGCGATAAGGATTAACATTCATTCCATTACACAGTCAGCAATAATAACAAGAATATATTTTCACATGTAAATAATTTCTATTTGCTCCGTATCGTTCTAGTCCAAACGATGCCAAATTTACTACTTGTTATATAATTTAATGTATTATGTTGTATTTATATTGAAATACTAATGTTAATTTTTTTTTTTCTGTTTTTGTTTTGTTATCTTTAATTTTATTGTGTTATTATTATTATTATAAAGATCGGAGAAAACATGTATATAAATTGTATTATCAAACAAATCATCCCTATATTTTTAATTTATTTATTTACTCTTTTTGATCAGAACAACAAACCTTTATTTATTAATTTGTTTATATAAAAAAGAATTGAGACACTCTTTGGATCCGGGTTTAAGTCACAGATTTAGTTTTTTTGACGCCGTGAAGAAAAAAACATTTTTAAAAAGTAACTTTTTAATTTAAATAATACAAATTGTATTTCCTGTCAATATGATAACTGAATAAACAAACCAATCTATTTTATTTTAAAATTTTCATTAAGCCCAATAGTTTCAAACTTCATTTTCAAATTTATATTAAAAGTGTTATTTAAAAATATATTGAATATACCGTTACTAACTTAACTGATTATATTGAACTATCGATATTCTATACCAATTAAACTATCTATTAAATATAGTATTAATAAATTTTATTACAAATATATTGTTGGACGAACAATATTTTCCAGTTATGTGATAAAAATGATGAAGTTATGTTTAATTGAAATTAAATTTCCAAGGCTTCATCATATAACTCAATTTTTCAAAATTATTCAAAAGAAAGAATATAAAACAACTAAACTTTGTATAGTTAATATTAAATAAAATTATTAAATACTCAGTTTACTTAAGAAACAATAGAGATACTTTATTCCAAGAACGTTTAAATCATGCATCAATATTATTGTATGTATTTCCGGAAAAAACGAAAAATGTCCAGTTACACGTTTTTGCAAAGCAAATAACAATATAAAGATAGACTTTGAGCCTTTTCTAAAATCATTAAATCGTTTTTTAAAAAATACAAAATTGTCTTAAAATCATTAGAATTATTTCGTGGGTCCTCGCTCTAACTTGTGTCTCAATGTTTTACCAATTATTTGAATTTATTTAAAAAATTTAATATCAGTACTAGCTTTGTTATTTCTTTTAAACAATAAATTAAAAACAGTAACCAATATTTTTATTGCTGTATAATTTCCATAAAAATACAATGCATTTAATTTCTGAACTATTCATTAAAAAATGTCAAATTGCAATTCATTAAATTACAATCAAAACTCTATTTATGTAACCTAAAATCTATTATGCACTACTATTATAAGTACATTTAATTTACTTTTACATATAAAAATCAATCTAAGATTATCTGTGGACTTAAATTAAACTTTATTATTTATAGTTAAATATGCTCAAAATATAAACTAAGAAATTGGTTAATATAAAATACTTTTCAACCATATTGATTTTAATGAAAATTTCTCGATATAATTTTTGATTTAAAACTCGCATAAGGTCCTTTTTTATTTGCTTTAAAAATAAAAATGTTTAATAACGGGTATATAAAATAATCATTGTTTTACCATCTTGCACATCTTTGTCTACATATACAAAATTTGTATGCTCGTTCCAAATAAATTACCGAGTGTAACTAGTGCAAAATAGTACTTTTTATTTGTTAATGAGCTTTTAAATATCTCATAAGCTGTTACAAGTAATTAGGATTCTTTATTACCAAACCACTAGACCTCTAACTTTTAAATATAATACTGTAAATAATTATACATAAATATATAAATATTAAATATTTTTACGTATTACTAAAATGTTGATGTTCTAATAAAACCATAGATGGTTTTAATTTTTTGTTTAATACTTGATAATTGTATAAAATTATGAAATATTTAAGAACATACATTTACTTTAAAATACTCATGTAAAAATCTATTATTGTTGTCTAATAAAAAATATGATACTTTAAATCGAAATTAAATTACATTATAAATGTTTAGAAACCATAGTAATCAATATAAACATGGGCGTATTTACGATTTTGATGTTAACTGATGATAATCTTAAAACAAAAATAAATAAAAAATCATAACTTCCATTGTTTTTTCATCGGCATAATGTTGATAATATTTGTAAGTTTTGCTTTTTAATATTGAGATTCGTCCACAAACATTTTAAAGAGAGACCATTGTACATCTAAACTACTCTTAAATATGGCCCTGTCAAAATATAAACGTTAGAAAGCATACATTTTAACCAACGCAAAAAACGATTGCTAATTAAGATACAAATTAAGATTTCATTCATTTTTACAAATAGACGAATAGAAATATAAAATATTAGTATACATTTTTTAAGATATGATAAAACAAAAAATATTTATACGTTATTAATAATACAAATATTTTTTATAATACCTAAAGTTCTCGCACTATATTTATGAACTACAACAGATGATAAGAAGTATAATTCTTATCATAATCGTCGTTTATTCTAATAACAATCACAAATAATAAAGAATATTTAAATAAATACAAATGAATAATAAAAATTAATCAAATATTTTTCAAAAAACATTCTCGAAGTAGCTTAATTTTGGATAAAATAAAATATATCTTATTACTTAATCATTCTAACTTTTTGTAAATCAATTTAAAACAATTCTAAAATAACAATTAACTAAACTAATCATATTAAGTTTAAATACTGATTTTAAGTTTGATAATTTAAGGTATTCTATTTACGTTTTATTTTTGTTAATGAAATTTAAGTCTATTATAAATGTGTCATGCTTTCAAATTGGATCTTCAGTGGTGGAAGTTCTAATTATATGATTTGGATTAATATTGTAGGTTTTAAAAAATAGTTTTCTTTTGGCCATATTTGTTAATGAGTTTTATAGGTTTTTGTATTTTTCATAAAGTATTTCTTATAAATGTAGGATAGTCCAAATTTTCAACCATTTTGATTGAATAATAGATTTCAAGCAATTTTCACCTCATTTCTAAATATATACACTGTAAACTTTTGAATTCGCCTGTTATTAAGTAGATTTTCACATTATGTACTGGCTCTAATTTTTCTAATATCTTATTTTTGGTGCTGCTGTAAATTAAATGAGTAATAGTCTAATTTTGATTGAATGAATACTTTGTATAAGTTTTGCAAAATGTTTTTTTTTCAACTATGTGTATTAGCTTACAATTTGTATAACTCAAACTAAATAAAGTCAAAAAAATAATCTTCTAACACCACCGTCTGATATATATTGGCAGAAAATAATAATACAACATCTCGAGAAAACATCAAAGTAAAAAAAATACCTTTATTATTCAATTTTTTTAAATTTCAAAAGATTCAATTTCAAATCAGCAATTATATGTTTTCCATCAACAATAATTTTTGATATTATTACTAATTAGTTAAAAAGGATAGGATAACTATAAGGAAAATAGTTCTAAATATTTCAATTGTATCGTCTATTTAAATACCAAGAATTACATAGAAATTATTAATATTTCTTTAAAAATGATTTATTACAACAAAAAAAATAATTGAAAACACAAAAAATTGTTTTTAATTATTACAGATTTTGATTTTTAATATGTTAAGAACAATCATTGCAAAATATCATTTTTAACAAATTTTTTTGGTCTTATAAAGTTGATTTTTTGAAAGTTTATAATAAAAAAAAGTTAAATTTGCTATCATAACTTGTAGCTTAACTTCAAGTTTGAAATTTACATTATTAAATAGAAAATTTTATGAGAATAATAAAATAGTATTGTTAAGATTATTATGCAGTAAGGAAATTGTATAATTACTATTTACTGTAAATTTATCAAAAAAGCTTCTTTTCAGAAAAAGCATTTTTATTGTAATAGATCATTTAAATAGAAATCATAGTAATCATTTCTAAGTAATTTTTGGTTATTAAAAATATTCTACAATTGAAATATTCAAAAAATATTAATTTTAATGATTTACTTTAACTAAAAAAACCAATCAAAATGTTAAAAAAATTTACTCGATTGAGTGTATTAGTTATGATCATTTGATGTATCTTTAAAAAAAGTTGGTTAAGTGAGAGCTGTAAAAATAATTGAGAGCCATAATAAAAAATCACATAGTAAAATAACTGATAAAAGGTTCTTATTGTTCTCTAAATTCGACGAAGGAATCATGATGGACAACGGTTGTAAAATAATTATTTAAACAAACTTTAGTATTTTACTAGAAATGATAACGTTTTTTTTCAGAATTATTTTATTCTATTTGTTCCGAGATCTTAAGCACACATATAACGTTAAAATAGCCCAGACTAGACGTCGCTATGGATCCGTTTTGTGGTGCTGGTAGAAACGTCATCCAATTGACCAAGACATACACACGAGTAATCGCTGTGGATATCGATGCTAAAAAATATAAATTCGCTAAAAGAAATGCAGATATTTATAAAGTCAGGGGCAAAATTATATTTATACAGGGACATTTCTTCGAGATTGCAGAAACGCTAAAAAAAAAAAAAGTCACAGGTCATAGTGACGTCTCCTCCAATTGTATAAGAAACACAAAGTTTACAGTCTCGAAAAACATATGTGCAAAGACTACGAAGGAGGCGGTAGAAAACTCTTCGACTCGCTGAAAAATATTGCTCCCAACGTAGCACTGCACATACCTAAAACTACAGGTCGAAACGAGATGAATTAATTTAATTTCTATAGATAAACCACAATTATAGTTAATGTCGATCAATTAATTGTCTAGTTGATAAAATTTGGAAAATTCTTCGACCTGAACGTAGAAATTAGACACATTATATCAACGAAAGAAACAATTCTATAACTGCGTTTTTCGAGTGATTTTTCAACATGAACAAGAAATACTTATCTAACGGCAATAAACTTAATACGAATACAAAACATCTCAAGTATTCAGAATCAGCTGATTACTATTTCCCTTATGCCTTTAATGTTTCTTATGTTTTGTTTCTACCGCAGATTACCTAGTAACATTGTATATTTACTCTCCTTTAGATTTTCATTTTAAATTATTATTATGTTTTTTTGTTATTATTATTTTTTTTCCTTTCTTGAAAATTTTGAAAGAATTCATCTTCTAACGCCGGGAGTATGTTGGATAAACATCGGTCGAATATGCTGTCAAGAAATTGTGACTATTTATGTTATCGTTGAGTTACATCGAGTTGTTGTCGGTCTTTTTTTCTTTATGTCTGCATTGTCGCCGCCATTTTAACGCTTCTTCTGCTATAAGCTCTATGGCGTTTGCGAGCCAGTAGTTTTGTATTCGTTTTGCTGTAAAAGTAAAATATCACCTTTGCGATTGTCGCACCTGTGTGTTCAGTTTATCGCCGTTGGGTCTTTATATTTCTGAGATACATTACAGTACCGTTGACAGCATATTGTAAACTTTGGTCAGCTACTTGCATTTGACTTCAATTGATCTTTTCAATATTCAACATTATCATCAGCCGTTTTATTTAACCGATAAGTATAATACTTGTTCATCTATCTTTCTTAGACTTACTAACTTGTATAATTTATTATTTAAGCAGAAAAAATAGCTAAAAATTTTCTGATTATTTTAAAGCTAAAATTACATAATGTAATGAAACACCTTAAATAATAAGGAAGTTATAATATAAATTTTATGCGAATTTATGATTTTAGAATCATATGATCGTTCTAAACATTTTAACAGCTGAAAAAATTCAGGCGTTTTTTTTTAGTAAATAAAAGACTATTATAATTATATTGTCCTGTTTCGTGTCTGATAACAATCATATAAATGTATACATTTTTTCAATGAAAAATTAAAAACACCTTTGTGGCATTAGTATTAAGTGTCCCCCTATCCGCATTGGTGTTATAAGATTTTATATATCTTATATAATACATTTAATTGTTATAATTATAAATTGTAAAATTCATTCTACATTCAAACATACAGTCCACTCACCTCATTCCTTATCCTCGACATAGCTAAAGACTTAAGACAAAATAAAACCACGATTGTTAACGAACCCGCGTGAATACAACCGGGTGCGCTTCGTTCAAACATTTGTAGTAATTTTTATTGACGACTTCTCCTCTTCTATTAACGAACATTTTGAAGACCCTAAATGTATCAGAGGTATCAAGTATCAATTAATCAATTTTATCAATCGAGCAATAGTTTACAATGCTCATAGCTATATAAAAAGGGCTACTTAAGCTAATAAAAAAATCTTCTATCTCCATTTAGGGGGATATTGGTGATAGTACAAAATAAGTGTAACTGTATTTAAAGCAAATTAAATTCATATAACTAATTTGAAATCGGTGATCCCATCATCGTAACCTCTCCCTCTAAATAAATTTCAAATATGGCTTACCTTGTGTGCCTTTCTTTTTATTAAAAAATTGCGCACATTTTTGTAAGTTCTTATAAAATGTCTTCTTCAATTACATTATCTTCATTAAATATTTATTGTAAGACTTGTTAACTGATTTATACCACATTACAAAATGAATATTGATGTCTGTGTATTATAATACAGTTGTTTATAAACAACAATGAGGAAATTAAAAGTATCCATAGTAATCAATTATTATTAAAAAATACTGTCTATATAGGCAGTAATTTATAATAATAAACCTTAACACTAGACTCTTACAATTTTAGTTAATTCAATTAATATAACATTTTTCAGGTTATCTCTTGCAAAATAATTTAATTAATTTTAATCAATGCTTAGCTGTATGATTGTACCATCTAGTGTATCCATTTACTAGACCAGGTATTATAGTAAAATTTTTCAACTTATCTTGTATTTTGATTTTGATTGCCTTCGGAGAATCACAGGAAACATTGAGACGAAATGTCACAATTGTCTTTCTTTTTAAAATCGAAAACATAGAAATTAGATCTTTCTAATAAACAAAATAGATAATATATAAATACATATTATGATTTTATGACTATAAATATTATATGTTTTTACACATATAAAAAATTGTATCGACATCCATTGAAATATGATCCTATCAAACCATATTGATTATCACCAGAAGTCCAAATTATGTAACCAACTAGTCGATTGCTTTCCATGTAAACTTTTTCGTAATATCCCATAATTTTAACATCTATTGCGTGAGGTAGAGTTGATGAGGATAGCGAAAAACGTGCTGTTCTGGAATAATGCATCAACGATATTTCACCTATAATATCATCCTAGATAAAACAATCGCAACATTTTATGATTTAGTGTAATGTTAAGTTGAAATTTTCATACTAAATTGAGTTCATAACGTAGTCCATTTAGTGAATTGGACAATCGTCCTTTCTTATTATCATTTGGATAATCCAAAATATGACCTTCTAACGGACAAGACATAGCAACCTCATTTTTTCCAATTATGTGAGTTTCCTCTATTACGGGTTCAGATGCTATACCAGTAAAAGGATCAGTTGAATTATCAACACTAATCTGGTCGCCTATAACAAATGTAGATGTCATGCATGAATCCGATTCGATCATTGCATCATTTTTATAGGAACAAATGTATCCCTCCAAATCTTTTTTGAATTGGTCAATACAATTTTGAATCACTTCTGAACTGGTTTTGGTAGCTTCCGTAGCGTATTTTGTCTCTTCGGAAGTAGTTTTAATTTCTTCGGAAACACTTAACAAAACCTTTGTAGTATTTTTTATTGAAGACTTAACCTCCTCTATTAACAAACATTTTGAAGGCCCTAAAAAATTTAATTAGGTATCAATAGGCTCATATGATTATTATAATATAGGAAAATAAATCTCAAGTGAAATAAATATTGTCACTTAAGTCATATAGCATAATATTTTGCACCAAAAAAAATTTTTTTTACCATTTTCAAATTCTAAAATATGCTCTTCCAATCGACAAAACATTGCAGTCTCATTCGTTTCCATTATATTTCTATTATCTGTTACAAGTTCAGATGCTATATCAATAGAGGGAGCTATTGAATTATCAACTTTAATTTTTTCACCCATTACAAGTTTATAACACGAACATGATTCTGACTAAGTCTTTCTGTCATTTTTTTAGGATTTTATAAAGTTCTCCAAATCTTTTTTAAATATATCAGTAGAATTTTGAACAATTTCTAAAGTCGTTTTAATAGCTTTTAAATCGTTGTTTATGTCTTCTAAACAATTTTTAATTTCTTTAAAATCATTTTTTAATTCTTCGGAAGCATTTTTAATTTAATTGTTTTCGAAGTGTTTAATAAAACTTCTAGAGTATTTTTTTCTGAGAAAATGTTTTATTCTACAACCGAACATTTTGAAAACTCTAAAAAAAATTAATTGGTTTACGATATGACTATAAAATTATTACAATATAATCCAATAGACTCAAGTGAAACAAATAAAGTATAGATTTATAAGTAAATACATTTGATTATGATTTTCAAACACTGTAAATGTATATTATATTCAAATGATCTCAAATATTTATGGTAAACAATTCACATGATGAGTGCCGTAAATTGCTAGTGGATGTTAACAGATTTAATGTTTGGTGTGAGTTCAATAACGTATCAATCAATATAGATTAACGCAAACAAATATCCTTTTACCGAGGACACACACACACACACACATATATATATATATATATATATGTAGTTAATTGAAAAAATCTCGAAAGACTTAAAAACATTAAAGAAATATGTGTCACCATACTCGGTATTATAATGTTTCTTTGTTGAACATCAATCAAAAAATTGTGTTTAAATAGCTCTATATATCGTACGTTAATCTATGTAATAAATTGTCTGATTTTTATTTTTATATTTGATTTGGCTGTTGATGTGTGCGTAAATGATGCGGTAGATTGTGTCAAGTAGATATTTAGGATAAGAGTGATGGACCCAAGTATTTGGGATAATGGCGAGGGAAAAGAAGAAGAAGAATGTGATTTTTATAATATAAATAATTTTATAAATCAATTAATCAATTTTTCTATCGAGCAATAGTTAACAATGCTCATTGTTGTATAAAAAGAGCTACTTAAGCTAATTCAAAATATTCTATCGCCATTTAGGGAGATATTGGTGAAAAAATCAAAAAAAGTGTAATTGTATTCAATGCAAATTCATATAACTAATTTGAAATCGGTGATCCCATCATCGTAACCTCTCCCTCTAAATAAATTTCAAATATGGCTTACCTTGTGTGCCTTTCTTTTTATTAAAAAATTGCGCACATTTTTGTAAGTTCTTATAAAATGTCTTCTTCAATTACATTATCTTCATTAAATATTTATTGTAAGACTTGTTAACTGATTTATACCACATTACAAAATGAATATTGATGTCTGTGTATTATAATACAGTTGTTTATAAACAACAATGAGGAAATTAAAAGTATCCATAGTAATCAATTATTATTAAAAAATACTGTCTATATAGGCAGTAATTTATAATAATAAACCTTAACACTAGACTCTTACAATTTTAGTTAATTCAATTAATATAACATTTTTCAGGTTATCTCTTACAAAAAATATAATTAATTTATATACAATTTTTAATTTAAATAAATTGAAGTCGTTATATTAATAATTTAGGAAAAACAAAATTTTATGTATAATACTCGTTTTAAATTTATTTTTAATAATATCAATTAATTGTGATTAATATTAATGGTGATGGAATTGCAATTTTGAAATCAGCGCAAAAAATGGGTTTAGGAACGTATATTTTCTAAAAGTTTATAATTCAAAAATGTTGAATTTTTAAACACAATTTTAGCTAAACTTGCAAGTTTAGAATTTTATATCATTAAATAAAATATTTTATGAGGAATAAAATATTGCATTTTTTAGATTGATATGTGATTTTTGATTATGTGAAATTTCTCGATAAAAGCGTTTTATTGTAATAATTAATTTAAATAGAAGTCTTATTAGCATTTAAATGCAACTCTTGGTGTTTAAATAATTATTTATATTATTAGGTCTTTTTAGAAAAATAATTCATGTTCAGTCCCAAACAACAATTTCGTAACAATAACATTATTTTTACATTAATAATCCACAAAAAAAAATATAAATATAACGGAAAACATTTTATTAAACGCAATTATATAATAGTATTTTGATTTCATTGTTTTTTCATTGAAAAAATTACGTTTTAAAACTCCAAACATTCATGTACGAAAAAAATATGTTTAATGAAATAAAAGGTGCCGATTTATAGTACAAATTTTGGTTTTATATTTTTTTTATATCTTTCCGAAGACACCTATATGTTATTTTATCACATATTCAATAATAATTTTAAATTAATCATTTTTGACGTAGTTTTTCAAATACTTATCATAAAATAATTTAGGTAATATTTTATTTTTAATAGATTTTAAATAAATTTATTCAAAATTATGTGAAGATGTTGTTTTATAAATATCAACCAATTGGGTAACAAATATTATAATAAAATTATAAAAACATTCAGTTTTCCTTTTTTTAATTGACATTCTCATACCGATTAAGTGGCCATTCGATTTCTTTTAAATTTAGTCCCCTCCTTTTGAACTTAGAACTCAAATTTAAAAAAAAATTAACTTTAGTTACTTAGTAAATAATTTTTGAAATAAGTGAAATCCACCGATCAAATTGTGTTGTAATTTCACTGAAAGTCTCGTGTTGTGATTTATTTTTAGTTTAAATAATTACATTAACGAGAAAAACCTTATTAAACACACGGATATTGTAATATTCTTTTCATTTTACCAGAAAAACTGGAATAACTCGTATTCGTAGGTAAGTGTTAAACAAATGTTGATCACTATTAAATAATCACTAATTTAGTTTAAAAATATTAGCCCTCGAAAATGTAGCAAAATTATTATTATATAAAAGTAATTTTTGTAAGAAAAAAATTTAATTTAGCTCCCCAAAAAATTTGATCATCTATGTCTATGTTTGTACCATATTAAATTATTGATTGTGTCAATTTGTATAGTATTATTTTGATAATTATTACTATTAAAAAAAATAGAGGCCCTTATATCCTCATTTAAAACAATAAAAAAAATATGTCTATCTTTGAAGTATTAGTCTATTTACAACGTTTAAAAAAATTGTAATTATTAAACTTGAATAGTAACATACTATTCTTTTTATTCTTTTATTTAACTCTTGTCACCTCAATTTCTCTTATAAAATACTTTTTTTAGGCTTGTTAAAGATCCTTTACAGTTTCTTAAAATTATTGTACATACGAGTAGTTTTGCTTTGTAGTTACACAAAAATAAAAATTTTCTATAAAGAATGTTTGTATAAACTTTAATTATATATGAATAATTTTGGAAATTTTCTATCGCTACCTTAAATTTTACCTTTTCTGTTGGGAGATGGGCGGCCGCTCTACCACTTCAATACTGGATCCACCACTGATACTTACAATTATTAAGTTCATATCTAGAATGTATAGATAACAAAATATTGCACAAAATTGAATTAAAAAGTTAAACATATTTTTTAAACAATTTAGATTCAAAAATTAAATTTGTCAGAGTTGATTTTATTTGTAAACCTTTTATTGGAAATCAAAACCTTTACTCTCTAAATATTTTTGAATTCTATTCAGAAGTAATTAGTTACACTTTAATTACAATATTTAGTCACGTGAATTGACATCGATATAATTAATTTTAATGTAACCTTTTCTGTAATGGAATTTGAACATAGATACTTTCATTTTAAATTTTCGATGTACATATCGCTAGTCGGTACATTTAGAATAGAGTGCGCTAAATATTCGAATCCCAGTCCTATGTAAACGACATATTTCACTGCTAAAATATTCCCTAACAAAGTGTGTCATTTAAATGATTTTCTATTTTATTACTGTTTATCTATAAAAGTGCTTAAAGTAAACGAAATATTATTACACATAGTAGTTAAAATTGTTGTTAATATATTAATAGTCTTATTTTAAATATTATTATTTAGCTTTTTAAAAAATAATAATAATTATAATTATGTATTTTTCTATATTAGTTATTTTATTAACAAATGTTTTTGGCCAATACGTGAGTAGTTTACAACTGTGTAGAGATCCATTTTTTGAAAATTGTGTAAATTTGGGAAATCCATCTAATTGTACATCATTTGTGGAATTTTTAAATACACCGAAGGACACTAAAAGGATGGCATACATAAATTCGATAAAATTAGAAGATACAAAATGCATTATGTGGTATAGTTATAATGACTGCAGTGGGCTCAACCAAACAATAACAGAAGATAAAAGTGACATGCGAGTGAACACTGTTTTTAGAACTCGATTTTTAGCGGTTGGACCCTGTCATGGATCAAATGATGTTGCGGCTGAAAAAAGTCTGAGTCATGATGTAACAAATGGACCAGCAAACACGTCGAATGATACTAAAATAAACATATCTCAAAATATTTTTCAAAAACCTCAATCAATGGAAGAAATTTATCGTTTTATAACTTTATTTAATAACAGAATGAAACATTTTGAAATGCAGATAGACAAAGACACAAGTATTAAATTAGATTTTGCACATTAATTATCAGTATGTAAAAAAAAATAGTTTATTTTATTAATAAAATATTATGTTATTTAATACATATATAAGATACCTTATTAATAAAGTATTAAGATTTTTTAATACTTTAATAAATTACTTTTTTTTAATAAATGTTTAACGTTAATTTTTTTATTAAAAAATAAATACTTTTAGATAATAAAATATTACACATAACCTGTTATTATTTTATTAATTTATTGAAATTTAAATAGCTAATATATGTATTTTGTAATACTACAATTACTAATGAAATAATTATAAAACCATATTAATTCAAATATTTTAATCATCTAATGAGTCTAGAGGTATATAATTGCAATTTAATAGTTTTTTTTTCAAATTTTTGTTTATGTAAATAATTATTTAAACAAATAACTATAATTATTATATTTATTTAAGAATATGAATTATTTGATCATATTATGTCAGTTTTTAACATTTAAATAAGTATACATCCCATAAAATTCAATACAAATGAAATATTTTTGGATCATTCCATTTTTTATTTTTTGTAACTTGTTATCTAAAATCTTGTCCTTCGAATGTTGATCAAAAACTATTTGAATCCATTTTAATTGTTTGAATTTATTTTTCTCATAAAACATTTCATGCCTAACTTAATACTTTTAAAAGTAATACAAACATAGAAATGATAAAAATTTAATAAAATATATTTACTAACCGAAAATGTTGTAAATTCACTAAAAATGTGAACATAAAAAAACTGTACAGATAAAATATCGCCAAACAAATATATTTCAGTTTCTATTTTTGGATGATTTTTCTTTTACGAAAGTCATACCTCAAAAATTTATTTACAAAAAGTACGATCGAGAAAAAATGTTTGTTCAAAAACATAATAACAAACTGAACAGAAAAAATTATTGTAATAATGCACTTGTAGTTTAATGATTAAATGTACATTATATTTTCGATTATTTTTGTATTTACCTTTACATTGATAAATCACAGCAATATTAGTAATATTTAGTTAGCATATCTTTTTTTAAGTTAGATAATATTTTTATATAATATATTAAAACACTATACAGGATATAGTTCTGAATATTTTAACTAAAGCATCTAGTTAAACACCAAGAATTAGATATAAATGATTACTATGATTTTTATTGAAATTATATCTTTCAATATTAATACAAAAATGTCATGTTATTGCTATTTTTACCTAAAATAACAACAAAAAACTGTGATTTTTATACCAAAAAAATATTTTTTATCCAACTTTGATAATGATTTACATATAACAAACAAGTCGTCGGGACAATTTTTTTAAATTATAGTATGTAATATAATTTAACAAATGTTTAAAGTTCAGAGTATTTCCAGAACATTTCAAAGTTAGGTTGAAAAAGTTCTACTTTTCACTCGTTTTTTTCTAATTTTGAACACCCCTTGTATAAAGTGAAATAGTCCGATTTAACAAAAAAGTATGTTGAAAGTAAGGAGTATACATAAAATATTTATAAAAATTAATTATATTGGTTCATACTGTAATGAATAAAAAAGAAGTGTCGAGAATATTCGAGAAACTTCTAGAATAATTTTTCCACATAAATAATTATCTATTTTAAATACTTTTCTAACCAACAATTATTTTATTACTTTTTACAAATATATCGCTCATTCGGAGCAATGTTTACATTAATGTCAATCTTTTTAATTACCATAAGCGTATTTTTGTCACTGAACAGACGACAGGATAAAATATTAAAATTCTTAAGAAAAACTAGCCTTTAATACGAAAAAATCATGTTTATTAACTACATCAGCTATTTACTCATAAATATATGTCGAGAAAAAATATTTTATTTTTTGAACTTATAGTACATAACATAAGTTTTATTCTAAAATATGTTTAAAGCTCGGAGTTTTTCCGAAGCATTTTCATAGCTTAAATTGAAAAGTTGCTATTTTGAATCTTCCCTGTAGTAGACAATTAGAAGATCAAAAAACTCATACTAATTAACGGGAAATATGTAAGATAATAGATAAATAAATAATTTTGTTTTATTCATTTTTCAAAAACATATGGTAGTTTTAAGAAAAAAAAAATTAATTTTTACCTATTTTAAAAATCAACAATTTTTAGAGAATTTCTCCTATTTACAGAAAATGAGAGGAAAATTTTTAAGGCAATGTCTTCAACTAAGTAAAATTAATGATCTTTTGACGTATCGTTGAAAGAAATCAGTCCGATGAGAGCTGAGAAAAGTTGGCNCCTCTCATTTTCTGACATTTTCTCATTTTGAAGACATTTTCAAATGTCTTCAACTAAGTAAAATTAATGATCTTTTGACGTATCGTTGAAAGAAATCAGTCCGATGAGAGCTGAGAAAAGTTGGCAACAATATTCAATATTTAAAATATTGTTTGATTAAAGATACTCTACAATAATATATAGTTTAATCATTTTTTTTTTTATTCTTCAAAGATAAAAAACCTAAATTTAAATTTAATTCTCTCGAATGGAAACCCAATATTATTATAACTAAATATAATTACTCCTCCCACAAGAAAAATTTTGCTCCAAAAAATCTTTTCTGAATTTATACTGGTTATGATATAGTAGAGCTTAGCATGCCAAAATCCGACCACCCTAACGTCAAGAAAATTCCGGCTAATAGAAAAGAACTAATAAGGTTTTACTGATCCGAAACATGATAACAGGCCAAGTTTTAAGTCTGTCCTAAAATGATATAAAACTTTAAAGTTATGAGTACAATTAACGTTTTCAAAAATGTAAATCCATGACATCGAAACAATTAGAAATTTAAAATTTATAATTACACGGAATGTGCCATAGAATGTAGAACGATTATTAAATACTTATCAATAGTGGATAGAAATAATTTCAAATAATAAAAAATTACATAACGCATTATACTATCTTAAATTAAGTAACTAGTTTACAATTTACACTATATTTACAAATAAGAGTAGAGTTGTATTTAATCACAATAGTAGTATAATATTATGAAATTCATCACAATAAAAATACAGGTACACACCTGGCAAACGCGCTCATCTTATACAATAATATTTTATGAAAACAAATGAATTGAACGGCTACATTTAAGATAGAAATCACTAAAAAAGAAGTTACCAAAAAATTATTTTGGACTAAGTACCTAACACGTTGAAAGCCTTGGATTACGTCATTATTATATTAATGCTATTTTTTTTATACTTCTAACCAAGTATTCTTATTATCAGACAATAATCAGGAGACCAATGTAGAATTTTTTCAGGAGGGACGCAATACATTTTTAAACGTAAAAATCAATTTTTTGCTTATTTTAACATTCGAAATTATTTTTTAATTAGGGTATGATAGTCCTAAGAGAGAAGTACAACGCCTGTACTCTCCCTTGGATATGCCATTGCCATCTAATTTCAGAGGATACAGTTTTTAATTCATTTAAAGTGTTGATAGTAGATTGCATAACCAGAATCCTTTTCCAAGGCAGGTTATTACAATGTCACACAATTTTAATGATTTATTTTTATTAAAAAAAAACTACGAAAGTTTAACAATGAAAACCTGGAAAAAATTTCACAACTAAAATTTAAATATAACTTATTCCACATTAATTGGAAAAACATTTTAACTATTAAATTAAAATACACATTACATAACATAGTCACAAATTTCTCATACAAGGGATACACTTTTCAAAGGACACCTATTTTAGATTTTGATCATTATAAAAAGCATTTATGTAGTGTAACGACACTTATAATTGGTAAATTAATGAGGTTTTGGCAAACATATTTGATACATCATAAATAATTTAATGTACTTTTAAATAACACAAGTATGTCTCATAGCTAGTGCAAAATGATTTTATCAATTCCAACTGTGTAATTGATTAAACATAATATTATACTCCAGAAAACATAATTGATTATAACTAAATTTTTTTTATAATAATTAGC
Source organism: Daktulosphaira vitifoliae (assembly GCF_025091365.1). Classification (NCBI taxonomy): domain Eukaryota; kingdom Metazoa; phylum Arthropoda; class Insecta; order Hemiptera; family Phylloxeridae; genus Daktulosphaira; species Daktulosphaira vitifoliae. Next base: position 59,503,040 of record NW_026099572.1, read on the forward strand.
AGTCAAAGAAAAAGTTGAACACAAAAATTAAAAAAAAATACATATATTTTATATAAAAAAGTAATTATACCATAATTGACTTGATTGATTAATGAATTCAAAGTCTAAATCTTAAGCTAAACATACTCTTCATTTCCCCAATTTGAAGCACCACCAATTTCTTCATAATGCTTTTTCACAATACTATTTAATTTTTCGTAAGTATATCGACATCCCCTAACAGCTTCTGAAATTACTGGCCCTACGTGGTTCAAATGAATTCGTTGTGATGTTTCTAACACAGCAATCTATTTAAAATAATATACAATCAAATTATATAATTAAAAATTGTATTTTTAGATTCAAATTAATTCTTAAAAGTTTGTAATATTAAAAAATTTTCATTATATTATTATTATATTTATTATCTATTTACAAATAAATAATTTAAAATTACACAAAAACTTTATTTTAGTATAACACAATCAATAAAACTCATCCAAAGTGTAATAAAAACAAATTCCCAAGTTATTTTTTTAAAATCAAGTTTTTAGTATAACTTTTTTTTCTATAAAAAAAAATTACTGTTTTTTTATATTTTTCAAGAATAAGTTTATGCAAAATTAATTAATTTAAAAAATCATTAGGAATGCGACTAGAAATTTTAACATAAGTATTTAGTATTCACAAGTAGTAGTTAAACCTATAAATTAGATAACCTAAGCAATTGCATTATCAACAAACAATAACAATAATTTATGAGATTCAATTGTTGTATTAATTTATTAGTACAGTCAAAAATTGTTAGGATGTAATTAAAAGTATTGACAAAAATCAATTAAAAAAATAATTTAATTTAAATACTTTTCCAGATATAGGTAAAATAGCTACAGTCAAACAAGGTCCACCCATTGTTTCTTCAAGATGACTAATATCAACTAAAGGTGTTTCTCCATTAGCCAAACTAGCTGTACATGATATTACAAATTCTTCCATAGCTATACCCGCATCAATCAATGCTAAAGTAGCAGCATTAACACAAACGCTATAATTACCACCATCTGATTGTAAAACCTTGGGAAAAATTGTTCATTTTATTTTCTAGAATACAAATATCATTTAAAAATATATATACTTCAACAAAAATATCTATCTGAGATTTAGGATAAAGTTCAGTCTTAATAGCAGTTGTCATTGCTTGTTTTAAATGTAGAGTTAACTCTGCAGACTTGTTATCTCTAGGGCGACGTTTACGTTCACTTCTACTAAATGTGGCCATACTATATTGACAGTTAATTAAAGCTGTGTCATTAGGTGCTTTTGATCGATTGGTACGAATCTATAATTAAATAATTATTATTATGTATATAAAAATTCAAAATATATAAATTTGTTAAACAGAATTAAAGTTGATTGATTTTTTTTTATTGTAGAACTTAGAAACTAGATATTCCACATTCAGCAATACTGTACAAAAGATAACTATTCCTATGTGTATGGAATTTTAGAACTTTTAATTCATGAACATTTACAATTTTTTTTTTTTATTAAAAAGAATTTACTAATATAAATCTATAATTGCAAACCATAGATATTTAATTTATTTTTTAATCGGGTTTTAATCAATGAAACCTTAATTTAATAAAATTATTTATTGTACCTCATGAGGTCCATATACAGCTGCTACCACTTTTGTATTTCCTTGTTCAAGATAAACACTACCGTCTGGTTGACTAAACACTCCCATTCGACATCTAATTCTACGTAGTTGGTCTGCTCTACGACCATCAGTTCTGAGTCCTTGTTTACTCAATAAATCCATAGTTGAAATTTAAAAAAAACGAGTAGAAATAATAGGCATATATTTCCTGCCTTTTTAAATAATTGGTACACACATGAAATGATACCTGTGATGGGAGTTATCACATATAATTGGTATATGAATAAAACTGATAATATTGATAGCAATTAGAATACACTAGCAGCACATGGTTAGATCACAGAATAATTTATAAAACAAAAATACCACTAGTGCGATCTGTCTAACATTATCAATCTGAATATTTGTATGATTTTATTCCACATATTATTGGCTAAAATAAAATTCTTATTAAATATTGTAATAATTTAATTTGCGACTTAATTGATTTAAGCTCATCAATATTGTAGTGACATGCAACTCGACAGTAAGCAATGAAGATATAAAAATAAATAACGACGATTATACCATGATTTAAATTTGTAACAAATAGAGATTATCTAATAGAAAATTTCACTTTATCTCTTTACAAAATGAAAAATATTTCTCAGTTTTAACTATCAATATGTGTATGACAAATACCTAATTATAATTTAATTTCCCTACCATATTCAGATGTAAATTCAGGTAGTATTAATTAGTACACAAAACTAAATCATTTTACCCCGTACTCACAAAAGCCATATACTGCTCATATGAGACAAAATGTATCCAATGTTCCATTAATCATAAAAATCTACCAATTTCCTAACCAGTGTTTAATAAACACTCTGTATATATACACATACTAATTATACCAAAAATATATTGAAAATATTGAATTAATTAAAATATCATAGTTAAAACTGTTAAATTAACTATAATTAATAAAAAATAAGTTAGATTATCAGTTAGTTTCTGAAATTTTCTAAATTTATAACTTAAATTCAACTGTAATTTTTTTTTTTCGTAATTTATCTTACAATTTAAGATATTAAAGAACATAATTTATAGAACTAAATATTTATGATAAAAACTATTATTTGCAAAAAAGCCTATAGTAGTCCTATATAGTATCTATAGTATTTCGGCATAAGAATTGAAAATTTGACTAAGACTGATACTGTTAACCTATATATACAAATAAATCTATATAAAAATTAAAAAATTAAATATTTACTGGAATTTTGAAAATGTTGTCAGTACTTTTCATACTATGATCATAATAATACTCAATAATATTTTAAGTCAAATACTTATTATTATAAGTACAATTTTTTTTATTTTATTTCTCCTGTAAAAGTAAAAAATTATTATTCACAACCTATTTGCTTGAAAGCATTAAATTTTTTTTTGTCAATAGATTTTAATATACTGCATAAATTAAAACTTTTCTTTAATATAATTGTCATTACCCAATAGTTTTAAACTAAAATATTTTTAGGAATAAACAAGAAATGTTCACAGATACAAAACTAGAAAAATTAATTCAACAAAATATATTTAATAGCATAAAAAAACATATAAAAAAAATAGTTATTTAAATTAAAATGGCTTGAATTTTCTACTCTGTTTCAATAAATCAATTTTTGTTTTGTCATTATCAAATTTATTTCGTAACTCCATTAATTCTGAAAATAAGTTATGAGATTGAAATCTTCAATATTTAATAAAAATAAATAAAACGGTTTTATTTTAATTAGATTAAATATCTTTGTTAAAAATTAATAAAAATACTTTCTTATCTACTTATAATCATTTATTAAACAAAATTTTTCATTAAATTGTAACAGATTATAATACTTACGATTTATTTTAGATTCTTTAATTTGAAATCTATAAAAATTCTTTAAGGTTTTTTTAGCTTTTTTCTTGGCTTCTCTCTTTAAAATATTATTCTTAATTGTTTCTTTACGTGCAAAACCAGGATTCCGTCCTCTAAAAGCAAATAGTTAATTTAATATTAAGTATCCTTTAAACTTATAAAAGATTTCATTTCTATAAACATATAAAAAAAATGTAAAATAAATAAATTATAAAAGACAATTATATATCTAAATAATCAAATTCAATAAAGTAAAATATTTAAGCAAATAAACAGCAACCGGAATACTATCAATTTTTTTTTTGTTAATATTAAATAATTAGGTACTTAAATATAAAAAAAGTTAAGTATTCTCAAAAACTAACATAGTGTAGCTGAAGCAATTTTTTAGCTTAGTATTATATGTTCTTCAATTTACTGCAAGTTTAACAAGTCAGGTTTTTAGAACATTTTCAAAAATTGATAAGGAAAAAAATTTGATTTGATATTTAGGTACTGTCAGTAATTTAAAATTTGTCAATAATCTGTCCAATTCCAAAAAGTTATTCCAATGTAAAGTAAAACTAAAAATATTAACATAGGTTGTTTGTAACAATTGTAATTTTTTGGAACATTTTTCTTTATTTGAGGAGTTCTAGATTGAGATGAATTTTTCAAAAATAGTATTAATAACTTCATCAAGATGTTTTGTAAATTTTTTAACAAAATTGGTCTAGTAGAAGAAAATTAATTGTGTTTACTGATGCAAAAAAAATAAAACAGCAAAATATAATCAATAGCTTAAATGTTTATTTTTTATTCATACTTATATAGATAATTATATACTTGATGTTTGGAATATTTTTATCTTAAGTAATATCTATTGAAAATTTTAAAAGAAATAATGAATTTACAACTATCCCATTCAATTACATTTGACCCTAAGTAATAATTTAATACATTTTAGATTTTAAGTTTAATTTAAACAATTAAGATTAAAATTAGTATTACTTTATTTTTGGATACACGATTAAATATTAAAATAAGTGAACTCTATGGATCTGAGAGACAATATTATAGGTCGTAAAAAATTAACTTACCTTTTTGTAACAGTTTTCCATCCTTCAACATCCTCTTCATCTGCTTCTTTCTCAGCATGTACTCGTTCTTCTATTTTTTTGTCATATTCTAACATAAATGTATCAATTTCTTTTTGCACATCTGTCGGGCTAATAATATTATCATTGTAAAGATGGCACCAGCCTAAAATTAAAAATATAAAAATCAACAATATTGAAAACTAGTTTGATATTTCTTAAAAGTTATTTTTGAAAAAATAAATTCACTAACGTTTTGTTATATTTTTTAATTGATAAGTAGCTGTTGACAGTATTAATGGATTATTTTCAGTACAGTCTAATGATAGGGCATTTTCTAGTCCTGATGTATGTGTAAAAACTATATACGCTACTTTGAAACCCTAAAATATTCAATATTATAACTAAATGTAGATTTGATATATTGTATAAGTTTAAACAAACCAATGTTGTCTTAGGAATAAAATATTTGGATGGCAGTGTTTCAGGTTCAATCGGGGTAGGTTCTTTATGAAAATATATATCTTTAATTTTTCCACAGCGGCGGAATGCAAGTTTAATAATTTGCTGAAAAAAAAAAAAATTAATAACACAAAATAATTTAAGAAAAAATACTACTGTCTTAAAAATTCATTATTTTTTTAATCTAAATAGAAAACATCTAACATATTATTAATACTTTTAAAAATTACATGATCACAAAATTCTGGAATTCCAACAGCAAATAAAGTTTGATATTCAGGTTTAAGAGGACATTTTTCTCTAACTAAATGCATTTTCATAAATAAATGACGAATTACTTTTGATTTTTCATTTATCTTAAATGGTAGAACTAAAAATAGTAATAAAAAATAAATTAATACAGAAATAAAATTTTATGAAAAATGTTTTTTATATATACAGTATGTTCATAAAGGAAAAAGAGTTTTCATTATTCCTATTGTTCTCAAAAATTTACCTGTTTTTAACTTATATATACTATTTAGTATGAAAAAAGTAATATATTTATGCATGTAATTTACTTATAATAAAATCTGTAAAAAACTACATTTACTATATTATTATAATCTTAATAAGAATCATAATTAGGTTAAGATATAAACAAATATTCAATGGAGCACAAGCATACACTAATATACTGCTGAAATCAGTAATTTCTGCATAAATGAATGAATTACTCAATATATATAACTTTCATCTCCACCCTCAAATATAAAAATAGATTGCAAAACACTTATAGAAAATGGATCAATATTCAATGACAAATTAAAACTATTCAGCTTTTTGAAGAGATTTATGCATCCAAATATATGTTAATTGTAACGTGTTTTAGTATAACAACAGATCAGCCATAAATAAACAATGTCAATTATAGTTTAGAGTAAAAATTAATTTTATATAATTAATTTATTTTTCTATCCATAGTAATATTTTATAAACATTTTATATTTCATTAAAAATAAAAGTAACCTTAATAGTTTTATTAAATAATTGAATTTTAATTTGTAAGGTTATGGTAACATAAGCAATACCTTTATTATTTAATACAATAGAAGAAGACTAATAAGACTAATAGGTGACAGAATTTTATGTTAAAGCTATTTTAAACAGTAGCTTTATACTAATCTACATATTTAAATAATAACAAATTATACAAATACTAAGTTAGAAGTATATCTGCAATAAAAATCCTAATTTATTCTGTGAAACTGTTTTCCATACAAATGACCATATTTTAGTGAATATGATAAATGTATTACATGCTATGTTTGAACTCATTATTTGACCATTTCATTTACAATTAGTGAACGTTAAGGTTTCAAAATAATACATATAGTTTTAAATTTATGTTATTCAAAGCTATGTATAATTGGTAATACAATGCGTGTGACAAACTTTTAAATCTTTAAATATATTTAACATTTTTAAACAAAAGTGCAAACGAGCTTAAAAAAAAAATTAAGCAGGTGTTAAGTTAAAAAAAAAAATAACAATTATAAAGACATTTTAATACTTTTAAATAAAAATGTTAGCCTATATAAATAAAGTTTTGATAAAATAGTCAAAATTTATTACCTGGTTTTATTTTTAATTCAGTTTTTTCAAATAATGAGGAATTCATTTTAATAAATATTGAACTTAAAATAAGAAAAATATTCAAAAGTATCATAATGATAATTTTATAAAAAATTTTTCCAATCATTAATATTGAAATATATTTTATAACTCATTATATAAATATTTTTTTTAATAAAATAAATACATTTATAAAAAAATTTAATTAATAATAAATAAACAAACACAGACTTAAAGTCTCTAGTTGCAATTAGCAAATGTGAATATATTTAACTTGAGTATTAGCTAGAAGAGAAAATATCTCGTGCCTTCATTAAATTTATTTTATTAATGCATTAAGACTACAGTAAAACATATAACATAAATACATTTTATATAAAGTGATTCTTTTAACATTATTAATACGATCACATTTGCATCTAAGGAAATATAAATTAAATAGGAAACTTCAGTACCTAAGGTAGATATAGCCTAGCCAGCTATTCCTGTTGGTCCCTTAGAGTACTATTGATGGGCATTTAGGCTCAATTCCTAAATAGCAACGTAACAATTATATACTATTTTTTCTCTATATAATAATTTTTAGTTTTGATGTGAAGCTAAAAATGTGGTAATTTTACAATGTGTTTATTTTTATGGAGGAAGGGAGCTGTCAAGAAATGCTTAATGATAAATATTATCATATCTATGCCTCACTTCCAATCTATATTTAAAAATGGTAATAACTTTCAAATAATGGGTTAAAAATTGTTATTGACCAGTCATTTTCTTAATTAGATAATTTTTTTATTTTATGAGCTAGTTAATAATGTATGTTGCAATTGGAAAGATTAAAGTCAATGTTATTATAAAAGGAATAAATTATAAAAGTAGTTAATAATTCATGAATCAAGATTAATAAAAAACTAAAATAATATAATAATTTTCTCAAAAAAATTATTTTAAGAGAAATTTATTAGCTAACATTAAAAAAATCACCTCAAATAAAAATGTTTATACTCGTCTTTCTCTACTAAAATAAAATTGTAATTTTTTTGTATTTTAGTTTTCTTGATAAAGTACACATTATTAAGCAACCCAATATTACACCATCTAAACCAAAAAGTATGATATTTTGTTTGATTCTTATTTTGAAGTTGAACTAATAGGTGGTTGAACTCTTATAATGTTTCATTTAAATTTTATAGACTGATTTCATTAATTTACATTTAGACATTCAAAAACTTGATGTAGAAACAAAGTAATGGTTATCTTTATTAATATTTTTTATACCTTGTTTTTACCACCATATAGACCAATAAGGCCTATATAAGACAGTAATTTTAAATAAGAAACAATACAATAAAAAATACCAATTATATAATCATATATTAAATGTTAGTAATCATAAATTACAAAAATATCTGTTAATGAGTTTTGTTACCAAAATATTGATATTTTCATTGTAATAAATATTAGATTATATGGTACATAATTGACTGTTACCAACATATAGTATTATTACATAAGTTAAGAGTTTCCTTTTAAAAAACTATATTTTTTATAAGAAATAAACATTTAACTAAAAATATTGTGCAATAAGTACTATTTATACAAAATTAACTTTATTAATTATTTTTTTATAATAACCCATCAGTTCAAATTTAATGACTCAATAGTCATGTTGAGGTTTTAAGTTAAATACAATGACAAATTTATTATGTTACTACATTTATATTTAATATATTATTAAATTTACTTTTAAACATGTTAATATTTTTAAAAATTATAAATGGTTAAATAGTAAAAAAATAAGCCACTTAAAAGTGTTTAAATTAAATGCACAAATGTAAATTACTCGTGAAAGTACATTCATAATTTATTTTAAATAATCAACTATATATAAATATATATTACTGTAGAAACTTTAATAACAGTGTGTACAATGTACATCTTATATCCCATTATTTTTAAAAATTATTTTCTTTTTTAATAGTTTCCAATAAGAAATAAGGAAAAACTGAATACATTTGAAAAAGTTACAATGAATTTTTACATTAACTTATTACCTTTAAATCCACCGAATTCTTCCATAATTAATAATTATTAATTCATTAAGCTAGATCAAAATTATTACTAAAAAGTTCCTTTAAAGGATATTATAATTTACAGATCAATTATCTTTTATTAATAATCATGATACTCCTATTATAGTCGCGTGGTTTTTTTGTGTTTATCTTATCAGTAACTATTCAGTGTGTGGTACACATTAACTTAGCTTGTGGTATCACTGTAATTATCATTACGCAGAATGAGGATATATTTATTTTTGAAGATAATACAAGAATTAAAATCATTGATCAACATCTATACACTTATACCAGGGCCGTATTTATGTTTAGTTGCACCCTTGACAAATTTCCAGAAATGCACCTCCGCCAAAATAAAAATCGTTTTTTTGTCAAGTGTTAACATACACATACTTCATAATAATACATATCTAGTTTTTACATAAGAAAATTTAAACCCTACTTGAAATTGTTCACTGGCTTATGCCCTGACCTGTACAACTGAGTAAACGTTCAAAAACAGACGTATTGTATAAAAAAAACCATGAATATAGAAACTTCCATGATGAAATCCTTGTTTCATTATGCATAGTGATGCAATCTTGGTATAAATAACAAATAGTCCACGAACCTAAATTTTGAAGTAACCTTTACTCAGCGGCACAACCATTAGGCAACTTCAGCATCCCAAGGCTTTATTATATTCCCTGAATTTTAATACCCACGATTTTTTTTTTTTTTACAAAAAATTAGTATCAGTTTTTTTCTATATTAATCTTTTTTAAGTGTCTGTCGTAGTGTAGCTGGAACACACTTTATTTATCAAGAGTGCTTCATAAAATTTAGAGCTCTAGAAAAATATTTTTTATAATATTACACTAAGTACCACTTTGAGTAGTACTTAATACATAGGCACAATTTGAACAAAAATTTTTAGGGATTTAACTTAATTTCTTCCCATCTTCGAAATATTTCTATATAAATAAATATGTAATTTTCATAATTTTGGGGGGCTGTAATAAAATTAGGGGTGCTAGGCTCCTTTTTGACTTACCACAGATTTCACCTAAGACTCAATATCTTAATCACATCATATTGTTTGAAATTTTTTCTCTTTATACTCTTTTAAATATTATATTTTAATTAAAATATAAGCTTCTCCTCATAGACTCATGCTTATAGCTGTATAGCTTTAGGTATACCTAATATATTTTTGAAGACTTAATTGATCTTTATATAAACAAAATTATTAAATTATGATTAATTCAGAACTGTAATTAATTTTTTGAAATTTTAAATGATTGAGTCGATGGAAACTTAGTTTTCCTTTACCCAACCTTATTCCTACTGATAATGTCTCTGACTGCAGGCCAAATACAACGCCTCTTAAGGGTGTTTACGAGCGGAGTTTAGTTCAATCAGAGATCAAACCTTGCCTAGTATATTTATGCTAAAACATAATTTTGTTTTAATTAAAAAAAGTTATCTATTTTAAAAAGCAGTCAAATGTCGTATCAAAATGTTCATCTAATTATACAAATAAAATCATACACAATGGAAATCATTGATTTGTATTAAATTTTAATTTAAAGATATATAAAATATGTATACAATAAGTTAATATCGACAATACTCTACACTGGTGTCAATTATTTTCTGCGCCTGTACTATTTTGAATTCAAATCCGCTAATAAACATGACGTGAGCCCCGCCTGGTTTTTGGAGATAATAATATTGTTCGTTTATTTTATTTTTTCAATGCCCACCAAGAAACTCGGATAATATTAATAATTTTGACGGTTCCATTTTTAGCCTTTGTTTCTAAAAATATTCGCCCGTCGCATAAAGATTTCAAACGGGACGGAGCGGCCGGATGTAGCCGTAGGCGAACAATAAATTACAGCCACCGCATTTTATTTGGTCGTTCTTACATAGATAGCGTTGAAGGAGTTATCGACCACCGGTGATAATTTTAAAACGTTGTTTCACGGGATGTATTTTTTTGTATCGAGATTACTGTAAGTGTACACAAAAAATGTACGTAATAGAATGTGCGTACATATTATGATTTGTAAAAATATTGTCCTCGACGAATAAAAAAATGTCTCATAGACGAGCACTTGTAGACGACACTCTGGCGGTCGGTACGCAGTGTAGCTTCACTATTGTCACCCTCTCGTCTATTGTTTGGAACGAAAATCCACTAACGCGTGATTAAATTCAGCATTGTTTTTCGTTTTGCCCGACCATACTACCCTTCCCACTAGCCACCTTAACTCGTGCGAACTCTAGATCGCCCGGGATCTGCTGTGACTAAGCTCCGAATTCGACGAGTATATCCAATCCGAAGTAATGTCTTGTGGATTTTCATCATTTTACCCAAGGGCTTATAAAATGAATTAAGTTTAATATTATTAAAAATTACATTAGTATCAACAAGATTTCATACTTGAAAATCTCGTTTTAAACATTTTATGAAATAATCATATTATTTTTTATTAATTCATGTTCGTTATTTCAATCATTTTTCATAATCACTAAGTGATTTTTTTTTTTTATTATTAATATAGCGGACCGAATTACGTTAAGTTGCATTGAAAATATCAACCGAAATTATTTTAAAAATGTAATTAAAAAAAAAAATCGTGTACAAAACAAATTTATACAAAATGTCATTAATTTACAAAAAAAAAAAACAACTGAGTACGCCATAATTGTTATCTATGATGAAGTAACAATCAAAAAATCATAATGAACTCCTATTATATATAAATATAAATTTTGCGCAAATATTTATTTTTCGAAAGCAAACATTTACTTAAATTTTATTAAGTTTAAAAAATTATTAGTATACTAAACCAAACATAAATCTTAAAAATAAAAAAAAAAATGAATAAAAACTCAAGTTTTTATTCCTATTATATTTTTAAAGGATGATAGAAATTAATTTCTTAGAAACCAAACTTCAATTTATCTGTTCTATTTTAATCACCTAAAGTTTTTAGCAATTTAGTAGAAGGGCTATGAAAAAATAGTGGATAAGTTTCATGCTTTTGTTTTCTCTAATTTAGAACAATTCGGCAGCACAGTAATGTGCACCGGTGGTATGCTCGGGATTTTTTTTTTTTATGAATGATTATACTTGGGCAACTTTTTATTACTTTTTATTATTTTCATCGTGGGGTTTGAAACCCTATTTTTTAAATATATATGAAAAAATATATTTGTCAACGGTTAACTAAAAAAAAAAATGTTTAAAAAATAAAATGCTAATTCTTAAAATTAAGTCGACAAAAACCTTGTCCCTAGAAAAATTCATAGAACTCTTTCCGCTTGTGGTTACAGTGTGAAAAGAGTTATCATCAATCATTACAAATTTCTTAAGGAATTGATTTTATGATAGAGAAATGGTAGTTGAAAGTATTATCGGTCTCGGGGGTCAAAAATGATAACACAGAATTTTAGGTACTTGTGCCTGGCGTATAGCAAATAACCTGTATGCGATTCAGGCAACGCTGTGAAAAACTTTTAATATTAACGACAAAGTTACATTTAGTAATAATGATTCATAGAGATGTGTTTTTAGTTAAAAAAATTTTAAATGCATTTATTGGCGTTATTTTTATAAATGTTAACTCGATTTTCCTGATACCATTTACGAATAATTTAGTAAAAATTAATTTTAGACTATTTGCAAAAACTGATGATTAAATATTAAGGATTCAGTGAAAAAAGTTTTGTTTTTAATTAAAATTGAAAATTAACTGTCACCACGCCGTCAACGACAGCCAAAGCCAAATAGTAGACGGATATGATGACACGGTAGTATTTAGAAAAGTATGCCGTGTTCACTTACAATAGTAGTAGGATGCAATTATTATACATGAACTTGTATATTCACGCTAAATACGTGTGTTTGAGATATGTATTATGAACATTTGAGATAACAGAGCTACGCTCACTGGTACCAGCAGCAGCCCCCCGCATTTTCGTAGTATCTCCTATAAACAGAACTGCTGTATAGTACCGTGTCGGGATATTACATACGCGGCGGCGGCGGCGACCGGCCGTCGTATATACGGTTGCACACACACATTCATACACACACTCACACCACATATACACCTCACCGCACCGCAACCCAATTGGTATACGCTCGCGCCGTCTGTCCGTCGGCTGTGTCTACGTTTGTGTGTGAGTGCGCGCCGCGAGTTAGTGGCTGTGAGCGCGCGCTGTGTGTCTGTGTGTGTGTAAAACAGTTTCTGTGTGTGGTGTCGTCGTCGTCCGTCGTCCGCACGCGCCGCCACCGCTCTAGAGTGGTGTTGTCGCCGCCGCCGCCGCCGTCGTCTCCATCGTGTGGTGGTGCGATCGAATATCGAAATCGAATTGCGCGAATTTTAATAAAAAATCGCGTTTCCTAGTGTTTTATTAAGTGCATTTGCGTATGGTATCGTAACCAATTATTACATTTCTATGAATCTTTTAATATAAATACATTGTGTGTGTGTGTGTGTTTGTATACATATACATGCATGTTATGTACATATATAATATATGTATCTAGACTACATGGTACATGTCTTTTAATATAAGATACCGTATTCGTCATGTATTAGAGACATTTAGTATTCACGTATATATTTATAGATATATAAATAAGTAATATACACTCAAATTACATAAATCGCCGCGACGTATAAGTGCGTGTGCTCTGGCCTCCGCCCCGCCGCAACCGCTGCGAAAACAGCAGCAGCAGCAGCAGCAGACGCCCTCACGCCGGAAATCCACAAAAATAGGCTGGCCTAATGTTATGGGGTGTTTTGGTAGCGCCGCGGCCAAGACGGACCACGACGATGCGAAAAAGGGCAAGGAGACGAACAAAAAGATAAACCAGCAGCTGCAAAAGGACAAACAGGTGTATAGGGCCACACACAGATTACTGTTACTAGGTAAGTAATCTCGGAAAATTCAATTAAAAAGTCCTGGTATTGTGATAATTTTTATTTTAAAAATTTTATCATTAATAGTAAATCGGTATATAAAAGATGTTTTTTATAAATCTTATGAGGTAGTGATAAGGAAATTTGCTCTTCTATGCGAATGCTGAGCTGTTATATTAGCACAGTATTATCTTGATACCTTGCTTCTAATAAAATTCAAAGAAAATAGTTCCTGATCATTTAACTAAAATCATGTCTTATTTGATCCTGTACATCAAATTCATCTATAGGCTAATTTGAGTATTAAATAACTGTTGTGTGTTAAGTCTGATTAGAATATTTAGTCTCGTGTAAGTTTTAATGTAAATACAATTGCATATAATACTTTCTTTTTAATGATATATTTGTGTTAAACTATAAATTTTGAATTGTATAGATTAAACTATATCTGTAAAGTAATTTTTTCTCTTTTCTTTTCAAGTTTCTATGCTGAAATTAATGTTTGTAATATGAGATATATAATATTTAGAAAATTAGTTGGTACTTATGTCTTAATATTTGGTTGATATTGATTAGTATGTTAATAATATCTTATTTTTTGTTAAATGACTTTATACTAACATTTGTAGGTGTATATTTATATTTTATATCTTCAAAATTTAACCTGAAAACGTTAAATTAAAATTTTTGGTTATATATCTTTTCTCTATAGAAAAAAAAATTATTGAAAACATTGATGGTTTTTAAGAATTAAGTTTTGAACCCATAAAATACAAATTTAAGTTTGATAATTAGCAATTGGTTTTAACAATGAGCCTTTTTTGTAACAGAATTTTGAATGTTTTAATTTAAAACTTTTTATACTAATTATGAGAAACTTTTAAAAAACAATTTTCAATAATAAAAATTTGGTCTCTTTATATAAGCATATAGAGTTTTTGGTTAATATATACTCTGGGCTTATTTATGATTATCAGGTCATTAGAATTAATAATTTAAATACTTTTTCCTTTTTTTCCCTGTAACAAAGTTTTTTAATAAATCCATGTGACAGCAATTCTGTGTTATTCACCTAGTATGATAATACATAATATAATTGATTAAAAATATAAACTTGAATAAATGCCAAATGTGTGTCTTGGTTAGTTTTAAATTTACATTCTACTCACATCTTCCAAAAGATGTACGTATATTCATTTTTATATTTAAGATATACTTAATTTTTTGTTGTAGGTATAAAATTACATTTTATTAGTTCTTGGTTTTATCATCATTTAGGGTTCCAAATTTTTCTTTAATTAACAGTAATGACAACTATCTTTGGATTTATAATATTTTTCATTATATTTTTGATCCATTAAACTTTTTATATTTTGTTTAGATTATATTGCTTCTCATTTTGATTATATACATAATTTATCAAGTCATTATTATTGATAGTATAATTTACTAATCAATCATTGCATACTTCATTTTTATCAACTAAATTTAGCATTCATGTATTCATTCTAATAATATATTCAAACTATGAATATTTATTATTTAAAATTAAAACCCCCAATGTTTTTTTGTGAGATTTACAAAAATTTAATTAATATTGCACATTATTATATATGAATATTGTGTTTAAGTATAGGAATTACTGTTAATTAAAATTATGATAAGTAATGCCTAATTGACAGAATACTATTGTTTTCATGTAATGAGTTTGTCATAAAGAGAAAGAAACAACTATTACCTTAGTACCATATACTCTGTACTAAAAGTAATATGCTTGTCTACAATAGTAAAAAATGTTTAAATCTGAAATATACAAAATAAGATAGTTAAAAAAAACAATGGTAAACAAGCGTTATTCTAAACAACTGATAATGAATGCATGTATTATACTTTTGACACCGAGAAAATCAATTTTGTGTTGAGTATTATAAACAGAAACAATTTACTTGTGTTTTTACATATTTTTACTTGAGCAAATTTATTTTATTGAAATTTCTTTGGCATTTCATTCATATACAAAACTGCATTAATAATACATCACAATTGTATTTTATTTAAAGTAAAAATCAACATCATTCAATTATTAAATATGATATTTTTATTTCATGTAAATACACTTAATAATAATTTTTGTATAATATTATTCATAAGTATCAATAATAATTAATTTTATTTATCACTTCATATTAATATTATAAAAATTGAAGAATTTTTCAATTTAATAGAAAAATATTACCTTAATCTACATATTATTTAACATGTTAATTGCTTTAATTAAACAATGAGCCAAATTAATATTATTTAGGCACAATATATAATTTTATGTTTTATAGTATTGCTTTGTTGCCATAAGTATTATGTAATTAACATTGTTATCTTATAAATACTTTTAATTCACAATTCAATTTAATAAATTTCTTTTAGTGATTATTATTTTAAACTGTATATTTTAGGTGCTGGAGAATCTGGTAAAAGCACAATTGTCAAACAAATGCGAATATTGCATGTTAATGGCTTTAGTGAAGAGTATGTTTTATATACTTTTATTTTAGTTTGATTATTTAAATTTAGATTCAATTATACATTTTATATTATTTTTTGAATTTAGAGAAAAGAAGCAAAAAATAGAAGATATAAAGAAAAATATACGAGATGCCATTTTGGTAAATATTTATTTTATAACTTATTGAAAAATTGATCACAATATTTTATTATTAACTTTTATTTTATTTTTAGACAATTACAGGTGCAATGAGTACTCTAACCCCACCAGTTCAATTAGAACATCCAGAAAATCAATTTAGAGTCGATTACATGCAAGATGTAGCCTCTCAACATAATTTTGAATATACAACAGTAATTTAATATTTAAAAATAAATTCATAAAAAGCAGTAAAATTTAGTAAACTTATTTACTAAATTAAATATTATTATCAATAGGAATTCTATGAACACACTGAAATTCTATGGAAAGATAGAGGTGTCCAAACTTGTTTTGAAAGATCCAATGAATATCAACTCATTGACTGTGCAAAATAGTATGTACACATATCATGTTACATTGTTATATATAAAATAATTGTAACTATAATAAATAAGTATTAAGGGATGAGAAAATTGAGGAACAATGAATTTTAGAGGCCAATTTATTCATGTATTCATGTAAAAGTTAAGGCACTAAATTTTTTTTTTCATTATAATTTTTTTTAAGTTTAAATTAAAAAAAATATTGTTAATCAACTTGATTTTCCCACTTAATTTTGCTTTTATAAACACCATTGTTCCTTTATTTGTATTGCTTAACACTTGGCTAGTTTCTTTCCAAGTATTGGCTTAGTGTACACATTTAAGAATTATACCAAAAATATTTTTTTCAAAAAATGATTATTTTAAGAGAAATTAAGTTGCTAACATTAAAAAAAACACTTTGACTAAAAAATGTTTATACTAGTTATTCTCCACTCAAAATTATGTCATAAAGTGTGATAATGATAGAATACATTATATTATACAATTAAATTAATATTTTTTTTTATATATATAATGAAAATATAATTTTTTTGTTTTTTAGTTTTCTTGATCAAGTACACATTATTAAGCAACCCAATTATACTCCTTCCGAACAAGTAATTATAATATTTAAACTCTTATTTTGTTTTTTAAGTTATTTATGTTAGTGAATTTTGCAATATAATTTTATTTTGATATTGATTATAATTTTACTTTTTAAATAAATTAGCTGACATTTTTTAAATAGAATTTTATCTAAAATTGTGTTTATTACCCTTGTATTATATTTTAAATATTTAATTAATTTCATCATATGAGGTTGAACTCTTATTCTCTTTCCTTCAAATTTCATAAATTTACATATAGACATTTAAAAAATTAATCACATCATTGGCTCGGTTTTGAAATAAGGTAATTTTTTTTAAAATAAGGTTATTTTTTTTAATTTAGAGTATTAAAAGACAGTACTTTTGATTTAGATATTTTAGTAAAAAAGTACCAATTATATAATAATAAAATAAAATAAATAATACATCAACTGTCAAATTATTTTATAAAATTATTAAAAATAATAAATTATAAAAAAACTGTTAATGAGTTCCATTACCTAGCTGATGAATTTTAATTTATTTAATTTAAAAAAAAAAATTATACATATTTTTCAAATAATATAAATATTCTTATTTTTAGTAAATAAAGTTAATAAAAAAAGATCAATGACAAATGACAAATGAATGCAATCATTATGGTTATGCGCTAAAAACTTATAAAATACTGGTCATATTTGTTAATGAGTTGTTTTTTACTTAGATCATTCTCTTATTTTTAAGCTAGTTAAGTATAAATATGTTTTCATTAAAAAATTTGAGGTAATAAAACTTTAAGAGGGAAGAAGTGGGATATGACTAAATTTTTTTTCGTAAACTATAAAACGTAGAATACCTAATAACTTCTAAAAATAAAAAATGGTATTATATTTTATATGATATTGTATATATCACTCTATATTATTTTAAATATTTATAAAAAAAATTTGATAGTCATAGATAACAAAAATATAGCTTATAAATTTGCAGTGGTAATTTTTATTTTAAAAAATTTATGTGTTTAAAGATTTACTAAAAGTTAATTACATGAATATAAATTAAATGGAGATAAAATTTTAATTATTTTTAAAAATTTGAACAGCCTAAATTTATAGCCTAAATAAATGAACACTATTAAAATGAATTGTATTTAAATTACATTTTAAATCTATAGGGGAATGTTTTGAATTTAGTGCACAATGTGTTATTTCATTTTCAAGGTATGTTAATATCTTAATTATTGGAAATACCTAATAAAAATACACTCACTTTAGGTACATGGTTGCCACAAATATGTAAAATTTTAAAAACTCATGATATTTTATAATAGTTAGGGAAATCATGAAATATTAGCCATTTTGATGTTATTGTTTTGTAACATTTACATTAAACATAATTATACCATAGAATGATAACAATAGTATATTAGTCAAAATGTATTATATTTTAATTTTTTTTGGATATTCCTTGTTATAAATTTTTATTGAAGTGAGGTAAGGGAATGATGAAGAAAATAAGTAACTTTATATTAAATCCCCACCATTCATTAATAAATAAAATAAATGGGGAATAATTGATAAATTACACCCTCCATTACTTAAAAATGATATACCTTTGTGAGGTATTGAATTAAAAAAAAAAATATCTGAAAAATTGTGTAAGTCAGGGAATTTAAAAGTTTTATTCTTGGGGTAACCTTGAGTTGAAATAATCCATGTATAATTTGGGCTAGAATTATGCTTTTATTTAAATTGAATAAATCATAATAAAAATAAAATGTTTGAAAATTAAGTCTATCAATATTGTTATTAGCTTATTAAGTATGATTTTTTTTATTAATAAACTTATTATTTGTTTCAAAAAAAATTTTGAGATACTTTTGTCATTTATCCTGAATTCATTCATTATGTCATTAATAGTATTAACAGTGGTATTTTTTATTCTTAGCTAGATTCAATTTCAAAAAAAGAAATTATTATATACATTTTTTTTGTATGCATTTATGGACCCATGAGAAATAATTACAGTGTCCCCTAAGAGGAGGTTTATGAATATTATATATTCCTCAACGGGTGGATATTTGTTGGCAGAAAGGAATGGAGACTCCAATTATCAAGCTGAACTCTAGTTTAGCAAATGAAATCGTCTGAGATTAAGACTCTAACCCGTAAAGTGTGCATTAGGCACTTTTATATTACTCATTCTGCCAAAACATCCCTAAAAAATTTAATGTAAAATAATGTATCGAACAAGAAATATCTGTAACTTTTACTAATATGACAAGAAACTCCATAATAAGAAATTTACCATATTCAATTTTATAATCTAAAATACTTAATAAGAAATTTAATTTTGTGTAGGACATACTTAGGTGTCGTGTTTTAACTTCTGGTATATTTGAAACACGTTTTCAAGTAGAAAAAGTTAACTTTCAGTGAGTATTATTTAATAAATATTACATTATCAGTTATTTATACTGTATTCTATTTCAGTATGTTTGATGTGGGTGGGCAAAGGGATGAAAGGCGTAAATGGATTCAGTGTTTTAATGATGTCACTGCCATTATATTTGTAACAGCTTGTAGTAGTTACAATATGGTCTTAAGGGAAGACCCTACACAAAATCGGCTCCGTGAGTCTTTAGACCTGTTTAGAAGTATTTGGAACAATAGGTAATTTATAGATTGTAATATATTGATGAAAAAATGTTTAATATTACATTATTTTTGAAATAGGTGGTTGAGAACTATATCAGTGATATTGTTTCTAAATAAACAAGACTTATTGGCAGAAAAAATTAAAGCTGGTAAATCACGGCTAGAAGATTATTTTGCTGAATTTACTCGTTACCAAACGCCAATGGATGCTACTCCTGATCCAGGAGAGGATCCTCCAGTTATTAGGGCTAAATATTTTATTAGAGATGAGTTCCTTGTATGTATTTTTGAAAAAACTATTTATTAAGTTGTTTTAAGTTTGATAAATTAAAAAAATTTTTGATATAGCGTATTAGTACTGCCAGTGGCGAAGGTAAACATTACTGTTATCCTCATTTCACTTGCGCTGTTGACACAGAAAACATCAGACGCGTGTTCAATGACTGCCGTGACATCATTCAAAGGATGCACCTACGTCAGTACGAGCTACTATGATCTCTCCCCAACCACTCTCACATATATACACAGGTTTTTAAAATTATTCTTTTATTAACAACTTATTATAAGTAAGTGATTCTGTTGTTATAAAATACCAATTATTTATATTCAAGTCCCAAATGCTTATTTGAACATCACTTTATGAACTTCTTGTTATTTTTATTATGTTTATTACAAATTATAATTATGTTTATCATTATTATTATTAATAATTTTTTTGAACCAGTAAAATATTTATTAGGGTAAATTGAATACCAAATATCACTAGGTACCATCTTAATATATTATCAATTTTTTTATTTATGTGCATAAAACTAATTAATATAATTATATTAATGAATTCAAATTTAATACTTACTGCTTATGTAAACTATACATAGATAATATTATTGTTATAAATTAAGAGTCAATTAATTTTATTTTGGTTCTTTACTTCATTTATCGCTATGATATTTATATTTTAATATCTGGGTCAACAAATTTTAACCACTTGTATTATACCTTTTGGATACAACATAAAATTTAAATTTGGAATAACAAATATTGAAACTATAAATTGTTTAAATATTTAAAAATACATCAGATTTTAAAAATTAGCTTTTAATGAGATGCATAAATAATTATTTATGCTTAATTTTTTTAAATCCAATCAATTTATGTCAAATAATGAAAATTTAAATAAAAAAAAAATCTGACAAAATTAAATTATTTTTGATTATAAAAATATTTAATGATTTTTGAATTTGTTGACCATGTTCATGATAAAATACTATTTAAAAAAATAAATAATAGCATAATAAATTATGATTTTAGTAAAAAATTCTATAAATTAATTTTGAAATGTAAGTTTTAAAAAAAATTTACCATCTAAATTGGAAATTTTATATGACTACTATCACAGCTGCTATCTTAACTGAAAATATGCCTGTTTAGATAATAATAAGTTATCTAATTCTTAAATATCTTTTTATAAATTTGTATAAAAAATCAGAATTATTAAAAAAAATTTTTTTTATTTAAACATTTGTTATTCTTATTTAAGAAGTCAAAAATTACATTTTATTAATTTTTTATGTTATTGCAAACTATCATATCATACATTTTAATTATCATTCAATTCTTTTTCACAGTTTCCGTATACACTATTTGATTGTATAATAAAAATTGAAAATTTTACTATCATAGTTCAAATATTTATTTTTATCAAAAAGATTGCTATGTATTAAATGGGTGATAACATAAATTTTTATTTATTCCCATTAATATTCAATTATAATTCCTTATCGTGCAAGTATACTTTTAACTAAAATATTTCCTAAACTTTGTTATGATAGCAATATTCTTAATTTTCCTGTTTATGATCCTTTAAAATTATATTTATTAAACCCTGTAAATTAAATAATAATTTTTCTTTGTTCATAATACATACATATCTAGGTTTTAAATTTGAGATATTCTTCAATATCTACTTTATTCTATATTTTTGGCTAGTAACAGTTTTCAATTTGTGCTAAATAATAATTCATGATCAATGTTGAAAAAAAAAATTATTGAACTACCATTTAAGAAAGTGTACAATTTTTTTTTTATTTTCATTATAATTTCATTAATATGTTTTAAACATTATTGCCAGATTTAAATTTCGTCCTAGCCTTGTGGCTTTATAATTTGTTAAATTAAAAAAAAAACTTATTCGTTTATATGTAAATACAAAATTATAGTTTATTATGTTTCCAGTATAATTTTCACATTCTATTATGTAAATAAGTTGTACACGTTGGTATTTTTAAACTATGTAATAGTTGTAATGTTCTATCATCAAATTACAAAAGATTTATGTAAAGACGCACAAATAATAATGCATGTATAATTTTACTATTGCCATGATAAAAATAATTATTTATTTTTTGTTAAAAAGTTTTCATACTTGAAGTTAAAACTTATGTGTTATGAATAAAAACTCAAATTATTTTTATGATTTATACATTGGTTGAATCTTATAAAACAAATCTTGAATTATTATTTTTTTATGGGATCTTGTTTAAACTGTAATCAGAACAAAATACTGTACTTTATGAAATCAAAATTATAACTAAAATTTAAAAGAATTGATAATCACAGTTGTATTTATGATTATGTATAGTAAATTTTTGTTTATTTTATAGTTTTATTATACATTATTGATTTTTAATTAATTATTTATTTATTTGTTTTGGTGCTGATTACTTATAATTTCTTTTAAAATAAATTTTCATTAAAAATAATCCATAATAAATCAAACATTATTCACAATTGTTAACTTTTTTTTATCAGAAAGTGATATTAAAATTATACAAATTTGTTTGTACATATACTTAGTTTGAGGGTTCATTGATTTATTATGTCATCATTCGAGAATATACTAAAAATCTTTGTAAAATTAACTGTTCATTCTATTAAAGTATTTATAATATGCATAATAAATAATATAACCAAACAAATAAATTGTAAAACATTAATTTAATATTACCACTTTGTTGAGTTTTTTATACATTAAAATATGTTTATTATATACATGTATAAATAATGTATTGCTTTTGTTTATACCAATTTGTTTTGTGACTTTAGTTAAATTGTTTTCCTTTGTCTACTTTATTTTTTAATGTGTTTATTTTATTGTTTCAATTTTATTATTTTAATTAACTTAGAAAAATAATGACAAATAGCACATTCTTAAATGTAGAAAATTTTGTTATTTTTTTCTATTCTATGATTTATTTGATTGTTGAAAATAATAATTTAATTTTTAATTGCGTTTAAGTAAACTTTGTACAAAAAATTAGCGCAATAAATAATTTAATTATACTTTTGTTTTTATTTTTTGGTTATTTCCTATTTATTTATAAATGTTATTTTAATAACTAAAATAATTAGCCCTTATTTGTCTTTAAAAACACATCGAGTAAAGAGATAGATTAAAAATAAAAAAATATATAAATATTATCAATTTTATATTATATTGGTTTCCTACAAGATTGATTGTAAATATTTACCCATTATTTTTATTATTTAAAAAAAAATACACATAATAACTGTTAATTTTTAAACTCTTTGAGGTGACACGTTAAGGGATTTTTCTAGAACACTCAAGTTTATTCAACATTTTATTTACCATACCTTTAAAAAGTGAAACAATTTTCAAAGTTTTGAAAGTTGGTCAAATATGGACCACCTAATGGACAGCCATAAAAAAACACAGTGTTCTTTACCTTTTTAACTTTGCATTGAAGCTAATTTTCTAATATAAATAAGCAATCTTATTTAATATAAAAAGGGGATTATTAATTAAAATGTTATTTTTCTAATTAATAACCGTTTTCTTAGAATTAATAAATACATTTATTAATATAACGAACTTTAAAAAAATATGGTTATTATATTGATGAACGCGGGTTCATAATATTAATCATAATGTTTATCTGTTTATAATAGCCACTAGATTTTTCTTAAAATAATAATTATGTTAAAAAAATTATTATTTTTTTTTGTTTCATAAATTTTGCGATTTATTAATTATTAATTACCTTTTTAATTCATCCTTACACCTCGTAATATTAACTTTATTTTTTTTTTAAATCAACATATATATATATATATATATATAAGTATTTTATAAAATAATAAATGATTTAATTAAGAAAATTACTGGCCGATAACAACTTCGTATATATCAAAATTTTTTTGCTAATTAGTATCAATGCCTAGTTATTATTAATGATTGGCAAATATTAGATCTCTTAGTTATCTAACATCATAAGCATATCAATTCTTATCGGTAATTGATTTTTACGGTCCTATTAATTTTAATAAAAAGATTTTAAAAAAATTGACATTATTGGTTAAAAAAAATTATAATAAAAATGTTAATAATTTGTTACAACTGAAAAGTGTTCAGTAAAAAGGTTTTAATTATTTCAATTAATGAATAATTTTAAATAATGGCGGCGTCCAAAAACGTCAAAAGATTTGTGATCCAGAATTTATCAAATCAAAAATGTTATGCAACCTTCACTGATAACGATTTAAAAAAGACAGACATCATCAATTTTTTTATAAAACAATAGGAGTTTGTATTTTTAATCTATTTGTTTAGTCATAATTATTTTTTTTATTGATTAAGAATGATTAGTAATTATTCTCTTTAAAAGTCATATGTGTAGCTAAATGTCACAATTTTTAATTTTGTGTCAAATATTTTGTTATATTGTCAACCAAATTTGTAAAAAAATTAGTATGTTATAATAGCATTCTCCTGCTAGTATGATGAATTCCTCTGATGCTAATTCATCATCAACCAGTGTATCATATGCTGGAAATCCTGGAGAAAGAATACCATTAGTTAATCGTCGCCGACAGATTTTGGATTATTTTTCACGTATGCTTTCAATCAAAAATAGTAATGTAGATGAGTCATCCAAAAATGGTTATGTTGAATTTGGAAGTATTAATGAAGCAACAAGTGGACGCACATTAGGACTTTTTTCTGGAGTGTTTGCTCCTGTATGTCTATCTATGTTCAGTGCTTTACTATTTCTCCGAGTGGGTATGAACTGGACTTAATAAGCCAAATGATTGTCAAATATTTATCAGTAGTATGTGTATCTATTATAACTATTATTTTTAAATATATAGGATTTGTTGTTGGTAATGCAGGTTTAATTGAAACCCTTTTTCAATTTGCCATAGCTTATGTGATAATTGTTTTTACTGTGATGTCTGTTTGTGCAATATCAACCAATGGTGCTGTTGAAGGCGGTGGTGCTTATTGTATCCTTTTACTAGTATAATTTAGTCTAACTAAGATTTTCCGACAAAATGTTTTTTTTTTATATTTAACAATTAATTGATTTATTAAACAATACTCATCAAAATACTTCCTTATAAAAACACAGTTATGATAAGTAGGACATTAGGACCTGAACTTGGAGGATCCATTGGAACATTATTTTTTTTTGCAAATATAGTAAGCAGTGCACTATGTATAGTAGGATGTGTAGAAGGTCTCATAGACAATTTTGGTGAAGCAGGTATAGTTAAATTGTCAACAGTTTGAATCCATTAAAATGCTCTAACCTTGAAAACATCTATCGAAAAATTTAAAACTAGTTCATATTTTATTTTTAAACTTGATTGTTTAAGTTTCATTTTTATAATATGTGTTAATAAGGATTTTAAAGAATTAAAGTTTAAAAAAAAAAATACATTTTTTTCAAATTGTAAAAAATTAAAGTAATTCAATTATAATTTTAATTATAAAAATCTTAATAAAAACATTTTTTAGTTTAATTAAACAAATTTATATAGCCTACATTGAATCATGAGTTAGAAGTAAATCGATAGCCATTTTTCTTCTTTAATATCCAATAGAAAAAAAATTATTTCCTTCCTATTTAATACTACTATTTTAAAAATCTATAATATGAAATTTTGATACTTAATTAAAAACAAAAAAATATTGTACATTATCGTTTGTAGTGCAGTATTTATTTTTCTGTTTACTAATTAAAATAGTTTTAATAATTTAATCATATTTAACGTCCTCTTTAAGTTATTGATTCTGCCAGAAAGGATTGATAAACCTACATAGTCTAAGGAATCAAACCAGGAACCTATGCATTGAAGCATGACATATTATCAACTGAGTTTGGTAAACAAAAATTTAAGTTTTGGTATTTTATAACTAGTTGGTTGTCTGTTTTTAGTTAGTTAACTAAGTGTAAATATTACAAACAAATAAGTTGAATGTAAAATATATATTAAAATTTTATATATTATCAAGTTTGAAAAGTTTTCAAATTGATATTTGTTTTTGTGTACTTCCACTTACTATTTCTTTCTTGGAATCAAAAACCTTTGAATAATTACAATTGTGTTTTTTTTTCAGGCTATTTAATGCCAAAAGATAGTTATATTCTAAATGACGGACATTGGTGGAGATTTACATATGCAACCTCATTAAATTTTTTTAATTTATTGATTTGTTTAATTGGGGCATCATTATTTGCTAAAACAACTTTAACCATATTTGCTATTGTTGTAATATGTTTATTATCTGCAATATTAAGTTTTTTCTTTAAACCTCCATTACAAGTAAAAATAAATAGTTGAATAACTGTAATATCTTTAATTAATATTTATTTAATATTTGTTAGATTGAAGTTCCAGCAGCAAATATTTTTGTTAATCAAACTACCAATCATACAGTTTTGTTGAACTATACTGGATTAAGTTTGGCTACTTTAACTGAAAACTTAAATCCAGCATTTGGTTTTGATTACACTTCTAATAATATAGCAGTTACTTTTTCATCTGTTTTTGGTGTATTATTCTGTGGAGTTACTGGAATTTTGGCTGGAGCTAATATGTCTGGTAAGTTTAAACTATAGAAACTAGAATTAAAAAATATAGAAATTAATTTTGATTAAATTTACAGGAAATTTAAAAAATCCATCTTACAGTATACCCAGAGGAACATTAGGAGGAGTTTTGTTTACTTTTACATCATATGTTAGTTTATCCATATTTATAGCAGCTACATGTTCTCGAGAGCTACTTCAGCAAAATTATGTGTTTTTAATGCCAATTAACATTTGGCCTCCTTTTATTTCTATTGGTATACTAACAGCAACATTTTCAGCTAGTCTCAGTTGTTTAATTGGTTCTAGCCGTGTTCTTGAAGCATTGGCCAAAGATTATATTTATGGTAAATTATTCATTAATTTTATTGTTAAAATTGGTTAAAAATAAAACAATAATAAATTAAATATTTTAAAGGACGATTATTACATTTTGTGAATTTTGGAGTTTGGCACTCTAATCCTATAGCTGCTGTAATCTTTTCTTGGATTCTTGTTCAAATTATACTGTTTATTGGATCACTTAATGCAATTGCTCAGTTAAATTCAATTTTATTTTTGCTTGCTTATGTTGCATTGAACTTGACTTGTCTTGGTCTAGATCTTACATCTGCTCCTAATTTCAGGTATCTATTTAAATATTATATATTTTATTTTATATTAAACTGAAGATTGTGAAAAAAGTAATAAGAATGCTTAAATATAAATAATTTATTTTTTATTAATTTATCATTTGTTAATATCGATTCTACCCTTTTAAAGTAACAAATGAAAAATCATAATATTTCAGATTATTATGGCACATGTTAAATAATTTATAATTGTATTATCTAAAAATGTCAAAGATATGTGCTTATTTTTCACCTATACAGGTTCTGATATATCTTATAACTTTAGATGTGCTGAATAATTTTCATTACTTTCTTTTTAAAAACTTGTTGGAGCTTAGGACTATAATGATACCAAAAAAAATATATCTTTTATTTTATTAAAAAATTACAAAAATGTTTAAAAAAGATTAAGACAACCATTTTATAGAGTGTATTATAATAAATAACTTGATAGTAAAATCTGTTTTAAATGTTTCATGGTTAAATATTAAAAGCATTTTAAATTTTGGGAAAAATTTGAATTTTATCCTATGAAATTTTAATCTATTTTATAGTATAAAGCTAAGCTCATTTGAGAAGATAGAAAAGTATTAAAAGTATATGATAAAAGAAGTACTTGTATTATTGTATTAAAAAATTTATATTGTGCAAAAATAAAGGCTTACAATTATTTTTGTAATAAAATTATTCAATGATTTTTTAAATCTTAATAAACCTATCATTAATAGTTAATAGAACATTTTTTAAATAATTTCCATTAAAATAATTATGTAAAATAATAAATATAAAATAAATAAATAAATAGTGTGATATTTATGACATGATTATAGCTCTAATTAGTTTTTAAAAAATAAAGTAATAAAAAATATACAATGCATAAAAAGTTACAGGATTTATCAGAACGTAGTTGGAAATAAGAATTCCAATCATGGATGATGGACTATTCCAAAATGGAATGCAATGTATATAATGCATATTTAACAAAATGTTTAATTTTTATAAAGGCTATATAATAAATTCAAATTTTTAGTCATGTCACTTTTTAAGCGTAGGCGCGATTTTTTCTATAATTTTTTGAGTTTTTTTATTATTTTTAACTTATAAAATTTTTATTACAAATAGGCCATCTTTCAAATATTTTTCCTGGTGGACATGTGCACTAGGTTTGTTAGGATGTGTTATTATGATGTTTGTAATAAATCCATTTTATGCTTCATCAAGTTTTGGACTTTGCTTATTGTTAATACTTTTACTTCATTTCTTTTCTCCATGCAAAGCTACAGAATGGGGTTCAATATCTCAAGCACTTATTTTTCATCAGGTATGATTTACATATAAATACGTAAATTTAAGCAAAAGTGCATTAGGCAAAATATGTAGCATAAATTATACTTCTAAACTACTCATAATTTAACTTACACTGCCATTTGATTTAACAAAAATATATGTTTGTGAAATTTTCTTAGAAATTAAGGTTAAGCAATTTTGAACTTTTAAATACACCCTTGCTGTTATATACTTCAGTTTGTAGAAAATATCACAAAACTGTACTACTTATAAACTTTTAAATTCATTTTTATATTTTTTAGCAATTTAAATAGTTTTTAAAGAAAAAAATAGTTATAGTTCATGTAACAAGTTTTGTCAAAAAAATATCTTCATCTTTTTAAATTTTATATGCTTCCTATCCCCAAATTTTCTTTAATATTGGGGAATTATAAATATTATATTATAATATATACAAGGTTGAATTAATCTAACTGACAACTTTTTTAATTTTTGATACAATTAACATTTGTTGTAATTTTTAAAAATAATTTATGTATTTTTTTATTAAGTTAAAATTGTTTTTTTTATTATTTGTTTTTAATTTTTTAAATATTGATATTTTTCATTGTAATTATATATTTTATTTACTTATACAATAATCCATTTTTATAATTTAATTATTATTGAAATATACTTAGGTACGAAAATATTTACTGCTTTTGGATCCTCGAAAAAGTCATATTAAGTTTTGGAGACCACAGATGTTACTAATGGTAGCTAATCCACGATCTTCATGTTCAACTATTACATTTATTAATGATCTTAAGAAAAGTGGTTTATTTGTATTGGGACATGTTAAAGTTGGTGAAACTGAATCTAATTTGGATTATACAGATAAAAACATGACTAGTTGGCTAACTCTAATTGATCACGTTAAAGTAATTATTTAATTCAAATATATTATTTTTAATAATATAACATAAGTTATTAAGATATTTTTGATGAAGGCTAGACATTTGTATCTTTTTCTTATGATCCTAGTGAATAACTCTTCCAGTACAAAATCTGATTCATATATCATAGATTTTAAATATTAAAATATTTAGAGCATTTTTAAATTATTTTTATAATTCAAATATATTGTTTATATTTTTGAATAATTTTAATAGTAGTTTTGTTTAAATTTTATTAAATACATTTTTTGTGCTTTCTAATCATTTAGTAATTTATATTTATTTTTAGGCGATTAACTTTATTTATTTTAATTTAAATTTTTGAATGAATTACTTAATATTTTCTTTACACATATTTATTGATATGTACAGACTTAACGAGATTTAATTAACAACTCGTATAATATATAATACCATTAACATTTCATTGTGTTTTTTTTTTTAATAACTAATGTATTCTGGAACTATGTTAAAATCATATTTTTATTATTTAAATAATAAATATAATAAAACAATTTTATTTGATTTAAATTTTTTTTATTAATTTTAAAATAAACAATTTAAAGCAATTTTTTTTTATAAAATTCATTAATGGGTGAATAACAATTATAGGACAAGTAATTATTGAGTACAAGCATTTTAATCCATAGAGTAGGTATGTAACACAGATGAATGCTTTATAAATATATACCAGCATGATCTTTACCTACTCTCACTATATACTCTGTGTATTAAAATGCTTGTAATTCAATAGTTACTCATCCTAAAATTATTATCAGTTTTTGTAAGAAAAGTGCTAAAAACTGGCTAACTGGATTATAATGTAGTTTATTATTTAATACAAATAATAAAAGTATAATTTTAACATAGTCTATAATGCATAAATTATATATAAAAAAAAAAAAATCCTTACAAAATATTAATTATATCAAAAGTTATAAAATTTGTAAATTATCTTTAGTTCACCAATATATCTATCTAGTTATATTTTAATGAATTAAAATTATCTCTTCTTAAATGAAGTCGTTATAGGTCAAATTACATTGATTGAATTTCATGTAGTAATATAAAATTTAAATATAATTCTTATAACCCCTAACATAGATTTTAAGAAATTATAAGACTGATATTTGAGTAGTGGTGCATTGTTTATTTATTGTTTTAAATAGGTATACAATTTTATTAAGATGTTTAGGGTAAATATTATTAAATTTTTGAATATGTGTAAGTTTGTATATTGTTTTTTGAGTTTTAAAAGTTAATTTTTTTAATACATTTTTTATTGTAGTCATTCTTTTTAAAGAGTATTTTTAAGCCATAAAGACATTTTCTTAAGCATAAACTATGACTTTTTATTGCATTTAGTATAAGTTTTTAGTGTATAATTCTCCTTAACTTATTTATTAAATTGAATGTTTTATCTATAATTAATCTATAACCACTGTGGATTGGGGATAAGAATACATCCACGACCCCTCTGCCAATCATATGAGGTAACTAATAAGGTTGCGTCAGGTTGACAGCCGGCATAAAATTTTATCAAAAAGTATGAGGAGTCCTAAACAAAGTTTAGAGACATTGTTCCATCTCAGATGTACGCGGGTACAACAAGTGAGCGGAAATAAAGTAGTTTGAAACAGAGAAGGCCTAAAGAATAAAGTGTTTGATACCAGCCGGACAATTTGTGCGGTAGCTATTTCACCAGTCATGTACAAGTCTACCTAACGCTTGTCAATGGCGTAGGAACATCATCACTCTACTCTAGCCTGGAATTGTTTATAAGGGAGAAAGATACATACATACAAAGTAAGAATAGGTACATGGAATGTTGGAACATTAACTCGTAGAAGTAGAGAATTAGTAGAAGTATTGAAGAGGAGAAAAGTTAACATTTGTTGTGAGCAGGAAACTAAGTGGTAGGGAGAGAAAGCTAGGGAAATAGATGAGGGTTATAAAATAATATATTCAGGAAAGACCAATACAAAGAATGGTTTAAGGATAATAATGGATGAGGAGATGAAAAGTAAAGTAGTAGAAGTAGTTAAGAAAAGTGACAGAATTATAGTCGTAAAATTAATTTTTGAGGAAAAAGTGTTGAATGTAGTAAGTGCCTATGCACCACAAATAGGATGTGATGAAATAGACAAGAAAGTGTTTTGGAGAGAGATGTATGAGGTAATACAAGGAATACCAGGTAATGAGGATACGGTTATTGGTAGAAATTGAATGGACATGGTAATGAGAGGAGAAGATATGTACATGAAGAGTACATGGAGGGTATGGTTTTAGCGGGAAGAATGAGGCTGGAAAAAGAATCCTGGATTTCACAGTATCATATGATCTTGCTGTGGTTAATACTTATTTTAGAAAGAGGAGAAAATATTATATAACTTATTAGAGTAAGAGTAATAGATCACAGATTAATTATTTTATGTAGAAGAGAGAGAGTATAAAGCGAATAAAACATTTTAAAGTTCTCCCAGGCGAGAGTGTAACTTCACAACCTAGACTGATGATAATTGAGTTGTGGTGTAGTTGGAAGGGAATTTACAAAAAAAAAAAGAACACAGAAGGAAAATCGAGAATTCGGTAATAGAAATTAAAAGGGGAAAATGAAAAAGAGTTTTTAAAGACGATAAAGGGAAGGACAGTGTGGAATGTTGAGGAAAACATAATTGATGTGTGGGATAAATTTGTTAGATGTGTAAAAAATATTGCAAAGGAGATTGTTAGTGAGAGTAAAAGTTCACTTAATATGATAAGTAATGGTAACTTGGGATGTTCATATAGAAAAATTTATTTAGATAATATTTTTTATAATGAATTAATAAAAATTGGTATTTTTATAGGTTAAGGCATTTGTAGAATTAACTGTCGCAAAAAGCGTACGAGAAGGATTACATCATCTTGTAAGACTTTCTGGTATGGGAGCTATGAAACCTAATACCGTAGTTTTTGGTTTTTATGATGATCAAGTTCCGCTGGACTATTTTAATAGGTAGGTATATTGTAAGATAATAATTAAGTTGAAAAGGATAATTATTTTAATCTATTGCAGATTAGATTCAGCTTATAAAACTGTTGTATTTCAAGGAGTCACAGCAAATGGTGAAATATTTCCCCTTAGATCACCAAATAGTGGTAAACATTTGACTGCATCAGAATTTGTGTCAATGATATGTGATATTAATTTAATGAATAAAAACATATGTATATGTAGACACTTTGATCTTTACAATAAAGCTGATATAAATAAGTAAGATTAATTGTATTATTCCTTAAATAACTGTTAATTTTTATTTATTAATTAATAGAAATACAAAATATAAGTACATTGATGTATGGCCAGTGAACTTTTTTGGGCCATCCTTGAATGACGCTTATGATACTTCTAGTTTGTTTATGTTGCAATTAGCATGTATTATTAAAATGATAGCTGTCTATAAAAAACACATTTTACGTGTTCATTTATTGAATAGTGTTGATGTACATAGTCAAAGAGTACAATTGAAAGCACTTTTAAACAAACTTAGGATAAAAGCTGTTATAAATGAAGTAAGTAAAAATCAAAGAAATTATTAAAGATATAAGAATTTTTCTTACTAAGATGATTACTCATATTTATGTCCCTATATTATAATATTATTATATTATGATCGTTCCTAATGACATATTTACAAATTGTTATCAAATCTATTTTTTTGATAACATTAAAAGTAATAATTAAATTTTTCCTTATTCTTTTTGAGAGGATTGATATAGTAAAATATAAAATCAATTTTTTTAATAATACAATAATATTATTATCCATAATTCCTAAATTATATTTAATAAAATACAAATCTCAAAATGTAATTATTACAATTACAAAGCTTCATTATATATTAAATTAAACTATCTACTTGGATATTAAACTGTGTATGAAAGTTACTATAATAAGGCTACTCTTTACTTATGTTTTCATAGATATTACATAGGTTTAAATTACCATTTTTTTTAATACTATTTTTAAAATTTTATTATTGTGTTAATGGTATAGTAGTCAAACCTACTTTTTATTATAGCTGTAAGAAATAAATTAATGTAAATTTAAAAAATATAGGAGTATTGTTGTGTTTAATATAACAATTTAAGTATTTTAATTAATAAAATTTATTTAAAATAGTTACTTATTTTTTTTACTAAAACTCCTTTATTATTAAATTCTTTACTATTTCTAGCATACTTAATATTACTAAATTGACTTACTGTAAAAAATTGATTTATTTTAGGTTTCTGAATGGTCACAAGTAGAAGTAACAACAATAAAAAGTGATAGTAAATTGTATATATCTAGGTATATTCTATGAACTATTATAATTATATTTGATTTTAATGTTCCAATATTTTCATTTTTTATTTTAGTGTCAATCAATTAATTAGAAATCAATCTGCTGAAACAGCTTTAAGTTATATTTATCTACCATTACCTAAAGAACTTAATGGGTCAGAATTACAAAATGTGAATTATTTAAATGCTTTGACAGAACTAACCAACAATTTACCCCCTACAATTCTGGTACATGGAGTAAGCGCTGTTACTTCTACCACTTTATAATCATTACAATCATCTGACAAAATGTATAAAACATATCAGTATAATTTGTGTTATATAACAATATATCTGATTTTTAAATCATATTTTCCATTATTAGTTGTTTATGTAAGATAAAATGAAATGTATGATTGTATAACAATATTATTTAATGAAAATACAAATTATATTTTTAAAAAAAATTTTTCAATGACTTCATAATTTTTTTTTTTGTACATAAAGATTGTAATTATGTAGTTGTGTAATTTTGAAATTACGTTTACTTTTAAATGAATAAATTAAAAAAGGGCAATTTTCACTCTATTTCCTGTTTGTACATGAATTAAATTGATGGGTAAAAATAATTCAAATATATGAAGACCTCCACATTAAAATCTTTGTTTATTAAATAAACAAAGGTTTGTAGGGAAACAAAAAGTAATTTGGTCATCCATTTAATTTTAATACTAAAATTTTTAAGAATTTTTGTATTACTTTAGTAACATCTATGAGTAATAATTTAAAAGAATTATTAGGTAATCCTAAAATTAAATTAGAAGTAGGCCAAAATAAATACTATGTGTGACAATTGTAATAAATATTATGTAGAATAAACAAAAAGAAATATAGGGGTTTAAAGAACAATTATGAAACATTAAAAATCAAGAATTTGAAAAATCTGTGTATTTGTATGTGTAAAAAATGTATTTTATAAAACAATTTTAGCTTTGATGCGAAGCTAAGAAGGTATTGGTTTTAATATGATGTGTTTTTTTTTTGTGTCTGTTACCACTTTTTCTCAGCTCTCACCGGACCGATTTCTTTCAATGATACGTCATAAGATCACAAATCAAATCTAGTCGAAGATATTACCCTCAAAAATTCAAAAAATTTTCCTCGTTCCCCGTAAATGGGGAAAACCGATAAAAAAATTACAAATTCAAAAATTGCTAATTTTCGAAATTTTTTCAATTTTTTTTTTTTTAAAACTACCATAACTTTTTGAAAAATGAACAAATCCATATATTTTTTTTTATAGATGCATAATATCATTACCTATCATTTGGTATATTTTTTTTTGTAAATCTAACACTTAACCTGCCCACAGAGAGGGATTTCAAATGACAACTTTTTCAACTTAACTTTTGTAGGTATTCTGGAAAGTCTAACACTTTTATATATATCTTAAATTAAAGATAATGTAATATACTTTATCATGAAAAAAAAAAAATAAATAATTTTTATTTTAGCGAAATCAGATAGTTAAAGGTTTCAAAAAATACTATGAATTATTTTTTATAGTCTGAAAAACCTTTTGATTAAAAACAATTTAATTTTTTTTGCTATACATCTATTAATAGTCAGATATAATCCAATTCTTAATAGATAAATGACAAAATCAAATAAAAACCTTTATCAGACGAAATTTTCCAAAAAATGCATCAAAAAAATATTTTATTAAACAATTACACGAGTATTAAAAAAAAATCAAAATATAAATTTAATTTTAACACTTTCTTACTTTAATTTATGAAGACTATGATATTGCTTTTCTTTTTTTTGGAATTTCATAAATAACAACATTAATGTTTAAATATAATTTCAAACTATTCTACAGTATTTTCCAGAAATTATACTAACTTCAGTAAAACAGTTTAATTATTTTATGAATAAAACTTTTTAACAAAAAATTAGTTTAAATAGTTTATAATTATAATTACAAGAAAAATGTCAAGGTCTCATTTTAAGTAGTATAATGAATTATAATTATTATGTATATATAATTATAAATTATGAATTTTTTAAATCAGTAAAGTTGAGATGGACTTATAATAATGAGAATCTAATATAATCGAATAATTTAGATTGAAATTTTTAATAATAATATTTGAAAAAACCCATTTTTTCTCACTAATCTAATTATAACTTTAGAAGAAATTAAAATTATTTTTACACGACGATTTCACATAAAAGAATAATAGTCAAACAAAAGTATTTTTTAATATTGTAGTACTTATTAACGCTTTTATTTGATAGAGGTTTGAAAAATGCAATCGTCCCAGAACATTTTCAAGAATTGAATAACAAATTGTATTACTTGCGTGGATGATCTCTTTCAAACCATTTTTGTACTTAGTTTTTTCATTGAATTTTCATAAAACGCATATCCAAAGAGTTCTTATTGTCTTTTATATATTGTATTAACGTTTCATTAGGATCAATGTGTTTTTTAATGAATTAAAACAAAATGAAAAAATAATAATTAAGTTTTACAGAAATTTTATGATTTTTGATTTCAAGTTTAAGTAGCTAATAAAAAAAATATAGTTTTTCTTTTTCTAATCATAAAATTTATCAGAAATATCTTTAATTTTAAATTTTGGTGTTCACTCGTGACTTGAGAATGCCCCAATAAAAAAAGTCTCACGATATAAGTCACAGATGTAATATCTGGTAGGTCACTCTTGATCACCACAGTATCTTTTGAAATCAACGCAATTTACAATTTTTAGGTAAGAAAGCGACTTGACATAACTCACTACTTTTTTAGATTATTCAAAGCAATTTATTACTGTACTGAAAAAACAACCTTTCGTAATACAAATTAACGATATTTATTAATCAATACTTACCAAATTTGCATTGCCAGTGCCAATGAAAATATATTGGTTCAATGTACTTTTTTCGTTGTTTCAATGAACAACCATTTATTAATCATGTAATAAAAAAAGAAAGAAAGGTTATAAAGGAAAGCAAATAAAATAAAATTTTTAAAGTTAATTTTTTGTGGAAAAATTGCCATTTTGACACCCGCCCTATGGGTTGGTAAAGGGTCAAATGTTCACAAAAATATATTAAATAATAGGTAAATGCCTAAGGTATCTATAAAAAAAAGTGTTTATTGATTTGTTCATTTATTACTTATGTGATTATTTTAAACTAGTCTGATAAAAATACATAAAAAGTGTATTGATAAAAACCTAATATAATTACTAAAGGAATTCTGTTCCTTTCTGAAAACTGTTGTACATTTACAACTAGTGCAAGAGTGGTCTGGCATATACTATATACTACAAAAATAATTAAGTATATTTATTTTACCCATATTTCAAACATCACGGAGTTCAACTTATATTTCACAAAAGATTTATAATGTGTAAAGCTATATTATAAAAAGTAAAAAAATAATTAGGAAATTGGAAAAATTAAGGACTACTAGAATTATTGTTTAAATAAATAAAATCGATGAAGTTTGTACGAAGTTAACCAGTCTAGTCCAATCTTTAAGTGGTTTGTCTGTGTGGTCAATACAAATTAACTCTCTTTTGATGATAGAGAATCCTCTTCTGGTTCCTATACTATTCGAGGTATTTATTGACACGACTCACAGTCAGCACAAGCTTAGATAACTACTGGTACGAGTGGCGTTATTAATACTTGAAGTGTGATTCTTAATCATTATAATCTCTATTTCAATCTATTATTATATTAAGAAATTTTCAAACTTCACTTTGTTTTTCTATATTTTACATCTTCTTATAAAACCCTCGTACTCATAAAAAATTATTGTTTCATTTTGTTTAATAAACATATAACTCATCATCAACATACAACAATCATCCTCATCCATTTACAAAATCCCACAGATAAATGTTGTATTTTTTTTTGAGTTACTGTAATCATTACAGCTAAATCATGTAATCGTTCCTTTACGAATTTCTTTTCATTCTTGGAGTCTTCTTAATAAGTGAGAACTATGACTGGAGTCAAAACTGTAAGACCATTAAAGAAAATTACAATAAATAAAATTTCATCAAGTTGATGAGTAAAATTGTTAATCATTCTATGTGGCAATTTTTTATTAAACAAAATTATGATTATTGCGTTAGAAAGTTATATTATAAATTAGAAATAAAATAGATTTTATTTTTTAGCACTTATTAAACGCATTATTTCTCCAATTAAAAAATAATTATAATAATTAAAATTTATTACTTACTTTGATGAAGTATTCATTATTGTTTATTATTTTATCTTAAAGTTTAAAATACTCTAAAGTATATTTTTGCGTTGTCTGAAAGACTTTTTAATATGATACTACGATATGAAATTGATGTAATTTTATAGTAAACCTCCAGCCCACTGTAAATTTCTTTAATGCTCAAGGTTTTACAATGCACTTTCGAATTTTAGGAGTGTTATGTACCATAAATATGATTAGTTTACATCAGTATTTGTAATTATAAAAGAGTAATAAACAAATGCATTTATATTTATATAATATACAAGTTACATTTGATCATAAAAAGTGAAGAACATAGGTGCAATTTGATAAAATGTTCGGGAATCTAACTTAATTTCTATATAAATTTACATGTAATTTTTATCATTTTCTGGAACCTGAGACAGAATAATCTTAGAAATTGGAAAATGTTCAATATTTTACAAATATTGTTTTCACAATATTATAATAATTTTTATATAAGTACTGAATGCATGTTTATTTGTTTTGAACCTTGGACCCATTAACTTTGTTCAACTTTTTTGTTACAATTTCTGTAAGATTAATTAAATAGATACATCGATGTATATTTCACAAACAAACAATTTAAGTACAATTTCTAAAGTTTGTTCAGCTTTTTTAAATAGAAGATTGTGCTGGAGATAAAGAATTATTAAATAAATACTTTGACAATCTATTAAAATTAACAATAAATTATTTGATTAATAAAATTATATTAAATAATAAAAAAAAATTAAACTCTTCACTCTCTTTTTTATTTAAAGAAAACAAT
Organism: Daktulosphaira vitifoliae; assembly: GCF_025091365.1. Taxonomy (NCBI): domain Eukaryota; kingdom Metazoa; phylum Arthropoda; class Insecta; order Hemiptera; family Phylloxeridae; genus Daktulosphaira; species Daktulosphaira vitifoliae. The sequence goes on from NW_026099572.1 coordinate 59,542,070, forward strand.
TATTTTTAATTTATACAGCTTAAGAGCAAAAAATACATTTATAAATGTTCTTAAAAGTTAATAGTAATTCATTTGTTTTAATTGACTTATCGAATTTTAATTTTTATACAATATATATATTATATGTATTTAAGGTATATAGAATATAAACATGGTAATTTTTAAATATAGGGTCATGTGGGGTAGATGGAAATTGGGGCAAAAGGAAAAAAATATTATTTAAAATAAATTATTAGTGATTATAGAATTCGGTAATATTATAACCACAGTACACATAAGGTATAATAGTGTGCAATGATAATAATATGGAAAATTTGAGGATATGTATAAATTGATATCACTCGAAAAAGTGTTTATGATTATTTTAGATTATATTTTCTGCTCAACGGCTTTTGAGAAGGGCATCTTCATCAAAAATATAAGTAGAACAGTACAGTTTGAACTAAATTGTCATTTCATATTTACTTATTTACTATACGGCCCTAAAACTAGTTTAATATCACTTTTTCTATGGAATTATATTTTTTTTGTAAAACACAAAATAAAAATCAATTGGGGTAAATGGAAATTTGATTTTCGGGTAAATGGAAATATTAATAACAAATATAATTTGAAATATTACGATCTTTATCATTTTTTTTTCAACTTCAGAGTGCGTAATTATATAAAAAAAAACATATTAACAGTTGTAGAAAATAAAATTTCATTAGAACCTTCAATGTCAAACACTTTTATGGACTAAATTTTTCCAACATCAAGTAATAATATCTCAGTAAACCCAAAAGATATAATATCTATTTTTTCAATTCAATTAATACAATATAAAACTAACAATACAATTTATGTTACAAAAGACCAAGTTCCTCGTCTTAGAGTAACAAAGTATGGTGAAGTTTTAACAAATAAAAATGTGTTAAAATAATTGGAGGAAGCAACCTCAAAGAAAAAGCTAATCAAATATCCTAGTAAACTTGGGAGACATAAGAAAGCTATTAAAGATGTAAAAAATATTGTGTTGGAACAATCAATTGATAATATTGATGATGTAGTTTATCATTCATCAGAAGATGATTGTAATGACAATTTATTAGATTTAAGTATTGAAGAAGTTTTATACAATACACCAATTGGGTCTCAAATAAAACCTGGAGTATTTCTTTTAATAGATTTTATTGGAGGGAATCGTAAGAAACAACATTTTAAGTATGTATGTTTAGTTAAACGTATAGATGAAGATGATGGGGATATTTTAGTCCGAGGATTAAAAAAAAATAATGAAATTGGAACTGATTTTTATATTTTTGAAAATGACTTGTCAGATATTATATTAGAGATGATTCTTGCAATGTTACCAATACCAACTGAACATAAGAAGAACAGAAAAACGATATAAACATTTCCTGGATACATAAATGTCGATGAAAAATAATCAGTTTAGGCACTATGTTACATACTTATTCATACATTAATTTATGTGATATATTTTGAAACTAAAAATGCTGTTAGTTTGTTATTTTGTTTATAATTTTTACTTTACATTGTTATTTTTTATGTTAAATTATTATTATCACTATTATATGAAAACAAAAGACTGTTAATATATTTTGAAAGTTTNTTATGAAAACAAAAAGACTGTTAATATATTTTGAAAGTTTATGAAATAGTAAATAAGCATTAAACTGTACTAAATTATGTTAAAATAATAAAGATTACCTAATTATTTGACTAATTTAATTGTAATTTGTGTAATTCAAACAAATTTTCATTTGCCCCATACACAATATACTATTTGGGACAAATGGAAATTTGTAGGTATCGAATATATGAAATAATATAATGATAGCTGTAACAGAACAATTTCATTTGCCCAATATGTTTGTTCAATATAACACTTGCTGTTGGAAATAGTTATTTTCATTTACCGCAGAAGTATGGGGCAAATGTAAATTTTTTATAAAAATTTATATTATTTTTTTCTCTTAAAATAATCAACTATTTTAACGTTTGATTGAAATGTTAGACACATATTGTATATAGTTAAATAGTTTTTATCTAAACCAAAATTAAAAAAAATTATTACTACATGAATCTAATAAAAGTTGTAAAACATGTAAATTTCATTTCCATTTACCCCACTTGACCCTACCTTATGATTATATTTACTTTTTTATTTAACTAAATGTGCATTAAAAGTATTTCAATAGAAAATTTAATAACCGATTGAATTAAAGATAGATATAATATTCGTATACGCCAAATAAATTTCTAACATTTCAAAATATACAAAAAAAATCTTTTCACTAATAATATATTAAATTCAATTTGTAATTTACATTTCATGTGTAAACCTTAATACTTAATCTTATTCAATTTTATCTATAGTTTTACATATATAATTTATGTATTATTTTATTATATATGGCTTTGAGTGATCCATTATTATGAAACCATTTTTTATCAGGGCTTAAAATAAATAATTTTCTTTTGTATTTATGTGATAAGTTTTAAAACGTTAAAATATTTATTTTGGTTTAAAAATATAATTTGATTAAAGTTTTTTAATAATATGTTTAAAGTTTTTAGTATTCAAAGTTTATTATTTTGATTATTGTTATGAGAACGTTAAAAAAAAATTAAGTTTTTCCAAAAAGTTTAATTTTTATTGTTTTTTTTTTAACTAAAAAAACTTAATGTTTTCGTGAAAATTCTATGTTTTTATTAGCCATCCTATCTACAATTCTGGTAATTGAGATTGGTAACTTATGTATTGATTTTTAATATTCTGATCAAATTTTTTTTTTTGTGAGTACGCAGTGCCATAAGCATATCTGGCGATTTTTTTTTGATTTTTCTAGGTGCGCCTATTATTGTTTTTATTTTATGTATGCAAGAATATCTTGATTAATGATTTTTTTTTATTTTGGATTTTAGGTCTATAACGATAATAAAAGTACCATAATATCTTTTGTCCTATTTTTAATTATTATTTATTTATACTGTAATGAGTGATGTACATTTTAATGGCAACGTGGTGACGTAATACAAATTTTTTCGGGATGTCCTAACGTTTTGTAAGGTAAGTCTAACTGTTTAAAATCGGTTGCTTATTTGAGAGGTATACCACCCCTCCAATGATCCCCTTGAAGTCTTAACATCATTTTTGAATTTATAAAAAAATTTGCAACAATTAAAAATCTAAAACAAATGGGTTTTTTTTTACTAATCTATGATACTAGATATACAATGGTTCCAAAATAATGTTTTTATTTTTAAAGAGGTGATATGATCATTTATAAAATTAAAAATATTAATTTTATCAAAAAAAAGTTAATAATAACATAATATTTATTAAATCATACTTTTACTGCTGGAATTCGAGTACTAAAAAATTTAAAATTCTAAAATTTGTACAAACAGGTCTCAATATATATATATATATGTATGTCTATACGTATACTGGACAATTTTTTTAAATTATAAAAATAATTATAATATACGTGTATACATAAATATCAATTAATTAAAATAAAAGTTATGATATCAAAATATTTTCTTAAATCTAATCTATAAAAAGTCCACCATGAAAACTCAAAAAATGTTAGTAAAAATTATTTTTTAATTTTTTGTTCAATAGTAAAAAGTAGTATGTAGTCCAAGTAAGTACTAATTGATTTAAAAAAAGTGTAAAATATAATGTAGATCAATGTTATTTGAGTTTTACAATAGATCTGTTCCACTTTTAATATTTGTTGAATAAAAAATTGGTAGCAAAAGCTATTGTCTACAACGTTTGATTATGCACTAAATAACAACATATTTATCAAAATAGTAATGATTATTAATTAATGTCATTCATATGTGCATTGTTTTTTTTAATTTAAGAAGAAATAAGCCAAATTAGTTGAATGCTAAATACAAAGAGCGTACCGAATAGACAGGAATTTTATTTCCTTGAGAGATATTACACATATTAAACGAGAAAGTTATGGTCATCAGGTATTTGACTTATAAAAAGATGTAAATAAAAGAAGTAATAATATATAAGTTATATACTGATCTTTCAAAAAAATATATAACCAATTATTTTATTATTATTTATTACTATATACAGTAAAATAATACAATATAATAATATATATATATATAATATAATAAAAAATTGAAAAATTTGCCAATGTTAAAAAAACTACTTAACACGCTTTGATTCTCTACATTTTTTTTTTCATGAAATAACTCGCAGTCTCATCCCTTGGAAATTATTTGAGAAAATCAGAAAATTTTTTTAGTTACTCTACTAGCGTTTACTAATTTCATCATCTTTTAAATAAAACTCTTATTGCCGTAAGCAATTTTCATTTAAAAACCCTAAAATTTTACCAGACTTGTCCATAGATAATCAAAAGTTATTCTGAAAAAATTTGAAACCAGTTTGTTTTTGACTGAGTCATTGCGCGGTCAGGCATGTTAAATCGCGCTAACCGATTTTTTTGTACCACTGTACTCTACGAAAACGATTATTTTTTTCATTTCGCTATGCACCATGGTATTTTATATGGTACGGAGAAGGTTTAAAATATTATTAAATTATTGTGAAGATCTCAGTCTGGAAGTTTTAGGATAAGGGTGGCCGACCCCAAGTAGTTGGAATTAAGGCGAGGAAGAAGAAGAAGAAGATTGTGAAGATCTCAGTCGTCAAATGTTAACCTTATACTCAATACTAATTAATTAATAATTCTTAAATAATGTATTATAAAATAAAATAATAAGATTTGCAACTATTTCTGGCTATCTCGTAAATAAAAATAAAAGGTTATAAAAGTATTAATTAATTTTTTTCTTTTTTATGAATACGATGTTCAATTTTTTTTTTTATTTCTTAACGTAAGTTTTGAATACCTTATATCCAGGGTGACTTTTTTATCATAACTCACTCAATTACTTATAGAATTAAAAAATTTAAGCATTTTTTTTTTCGGTTACCTTTAGTTACATATTATTCTTGAATTATTAACTATGTAACACTTTTTAAATTTATCCCTTGTGCCTTGTAAGGATGTCAACTTTGTTTTTTCAAATGGGAACGTATATTTTAAATTTAATAAAATAAATAAGTAAAAAGCTTTAATATTTATTTATTTTTATTATTTTTCATAAAAAGTGTTATAAATTAAAGTACACGTGAATATCATTTATTAAATTAATTTATTAGACATGTTTTCAAATCAATTTTTTTCATTTGCTGTAACCAGAAGCATCAGTAGAGTATAAAGCGGAGTTGTAGCCTTTAATTAAACCACTATTCCCGTTGTATAAATCATTACCGTAGTAAGAGTTTTGTCCATAACCAGAGTTGTACCCATTTGAGTAACCTCTGGTGTTATATTTTTGATCATAACCATTACCAGTTAGATAGTTGCTTCCAAAACCAATAGCGTTATTTCCAAATTTATTATAACCATTTCCTAATCCAGTAGTGCTAGAGTATCCGTTTGCGTTGTTATATCCATTAATACCATTGTAACCGTTAATACCATTATAACCATGAACACCATTGTAGCTGTTAACACCATGATAACCGTTAACACCATTGTAACCATTGACGCCATTATAACCATTATAGCCGTTGACCCCATTATAACCATTGTATCCGTTGACACCATAAGAGCTGTATCCGTTAGGATTGCTGGTGTGAGAATTTTGGTAACTGTTGTAACCACTGATGTAACTATTACTTCCATATTCTGTGTAAATAAAATAAAACAATATATAATTAAACAATAATTTAAATAATAATTAATTAATCACTCGAATAATATAATTGTGTAACTAAAAAGATAAACTTATATATTAAAGTGGTAAATTTGGATAATGATATTAATTTTTAGTAGTTTGATGTACTATAATTTTAAAGTGTTAGTTAGAATTTAAATTTGTACATTTGTGTAATTCCATAAAAATTTTAGTATTAAGAATTCTTCAACTTTAATGTTCTTGCTATGACACGAACATTGGAAAATAAATAAATGTTTAAATGTACTAACGTGGTCGACCACCAACGCTTGTTGCAGCTACATCAGGTGATCGTTTTTTTACAGCTTTTGTACCTATCTTAGACTCTTCAGCATGAATGAGAACTAATGCGGTCAAAACTGTGAACACCTTAAAATACATCATTAAGTTAGAGATTTAAAATTAAAATTTAAATATTTATCATAAAATTAATTTCTTACTTTAATAAAGGTATTCATTTTTGTTTTCTTTAAGAACTTAAAAATTTTTCTTAAAGTTGTTTGAAATACTACTGTTAAATGATACTCTAGACATCATAGCATTTGCTTTTTATAGTAAATCATCTTCCCATTCCACTTGTCTTCAAATTCTAAAATTTAATGGATTTGAAATTTTATATGGTTTTTCGATTGCCTAGAGCAAAGTGATGTATTAATTAATTTTGTATAATAAGGTAACTGTTAGTAAATACGATCGTGAAATAGCAATAAACAATTATAATTTTATTTTTATATATACAACCTATGTGACAAATAAATTAGTGAACGAACAATATTCATCACCAAACTATTAAAACTTATTTAGTTGCAAAACGATCTAGTAGATATTCAATAAAAAATAAATTAAATATTCTTTTCTTCCAATTGTAAAATGTCAAAATATCGCGTTTTCTGTAGAATGTATATCGTTATTTTATTAAATGATAAAGAAATAGGTTAACCAATTATGACTAACATTTTCTTGATATTTCATTATTTAAATAAATCTTCATAGCTCATTAAGCTCATGAAAAAAGTCAAATTGAATTCATTCAATTTTTTCAAGATGTATATTTATTATCAAAATTATAACTTGAGTTATATCGGCAACGAAAGATTTTAAATCATAATTAAAAAACTAAGTAAATATTAACAAAAGAAATTATTTAATAGTTTTGAATATTTTTATTTATAAAATAATAATTTTTAATTAATATAAAACTTAAATTATTTTTTAAAAAATGTTTTAATGGTGATGAATTATTAAAAAAATCTATTTAAAAATGTTTAAATACAGAAATAATATTGATAGTATTTTTATGAATTAATTTTTTACATTAACATAATTTTTCAGGTCAAAACTAAAACATTTTTAGAAAATAATTATTCATTTTTATGTAAATTTAAATAATTTGACGGAAATAGAAACAAACTAAATAATAAATAAGCTAATAAAAATTTATTTATCCGTTTTAAGTTCATTTCTTTTTTAAATGATAGTGATTTTATAATAGCTTTTTGGGAGTAGAAGTTAAGATGTTGTATAACACGTCATACTATGAACACTATAATATTATAGTGAACATTTTTTATATATATCACGAATTACTGAAAAATTTTACCGTTTACCAAGTATACTTATTAAGATGTAGGACAATAATATACATATTTCCCAAATTTTGGTAAATAGTATTTTTTAGCATTTTTTTGTTCTTGAACTATTATAATATACAATAATTAATAACCTAAAAAAATTTCAATTTGAAACTTATTAAATTTAGAACTCTTTTAGTATTAGGATCATTGTTCGTGTGCACATAATTTACTACTTTTACAGAAATTTTAATTACAGTCAGGTGTTTTGTGTAAAATACTTATAGCATATAATATATAATATTACTATATAAATGGATTTAGCTTGAAAGAAATGACAAGTTTTTTCGCAACTCAAATAAAAATGTTACCAATTTACTTTGCTCAGAGAAAATTTACTACATTACTTTTACGTCACAAAGTAAATTGATTCTTAAATAAATAAAACTTTAGTTTGTATGATAAATATGTTAATCTAAATCCATCCATGCTTATCGGAATAAGACTCATTATTATATTTTAATTAGCAAGATCTCATTAGTTTTCACTTATTTACACATAAGTTTAAAAGGTTACAAAAATGTTAAATTAAATAAAAATGTGTCCAAAACGGAAAAATTTACAACATTCATGGCGCCTATAAAATTATGAACATGTAACGTCAACCTATGCGGTGAGACACATTCACACCAAATTAATATTTAAAAAAAAATAAGAAAATTAAACATCGAAGATAATTTATCTATTCTATTAAGTTAGAAAAATTTATTTAAAGTTTTTAGATTAGTCATGTAAAACAAAATTACTCTAAATGACTATGTCAAATAAAATATTAAGCGTAGAAAGTGTGTAGACTTATAATTAAAATAAAATTCTATCTGATAATCGTCGAGTCGTTGACAGTTGATGTACACCAAAGCATCGTGATTAAGATGTCACTTTACTGTGTTTAGATAGGATGATCTTATACAAGGCTGTTGCCCGTACCTCATAAACTTGGGGATGATGATTTTTGAAGGGTAAAGGAATACAAAATACATGAGTTTGTTAAAGAGGGAACATGCAAGGAAAAGAGATAGTGGTTAATTACGTGGAATTTATTAAAAATATGTTAAATTAATAAAAGGCAAAATATCGTATTATTAAAAATCTCTTTTTAAATTAAAGTGAACCAGAGAAAAAAAACCATCAGATATTAATAAACATTTACAATTACAACTTTTACTGATGAGAATACGACAGAATGCCTTTTGTGTTTACTAACTAGCGTTAAACATGACGTACCACAATTTAGTTGCCAGTTTGCTCTAAGTTGACGAAATATTTCTTAATAGTTTAGTCATAAATTGAAAGACATAGGTACACCACAGTTAGATAATGCATTACTATTGATGTCACATTAACAGTAAAATAAATAATTCGATAATTTGAATGATGTTTATTTTTCCAATAGGAGACCGCAAAACGGTTCTGTATTCCCCACGCGCAAATATTTTGAGTGCCTTTTAAAAAACAATTTACCTTGTGATTATTTTCAAGGAATTATATTAAAAGAAAATTAATTTATGTTAAAAAGTTAATCAATAAAATTTAATTTGCACCACATTAAATTTATGTATTTTGATTAAATTTTGGTGTTTAAACATAAAATTGTAAATATTAATATGATTCAAATACAATTAAGATTTTTAGAATGACAATGATTTTATAATTAACTATAATTTTTATAATAACATTAAAATAATCATTTGCATAGTTAACATTTTTTTTTTTTAATTATAGTTATTTTTCTAAAAAAACGTTATTTCCAAATTTTACAATTATTTGTAAAACAAGTTGAAACAAATGATTAGATGTGTTTTATAACCATTTTGTTCAATAAAATGTTGAATATCATTAATATAAATACGTGTTTATTTCACATTTTTAATCGAAGACATACAGTTTTAGTTAATCTTCTCTAATAAATCTATTATAATTACCGTCGCCTACAACGCTGCTAACCTTTAAAAAATCCTAAAAAAGGATTGCGCCGGACATCGGCGTCGTCGACGCCAGCGAAAAAGCCGCGATATTATGCGAAGATTATTGTGTTTATCTTTTCGGTTTGTTTTATTTTTTTGTTAAAATAACCTTTTGTCGCTCATTTAATAAACGGCCCACGGTACTCTACCCTCATAATCAGTGTCGAACACACATTTGTGCGACGTAAGTCGTGTCAACTGGCTGCCCGGTAAGGATCTCAACCGGTCTTACATTGGATTAAGGTAAGAAAACCAGTTGCTGACTTTATTTTTATTTTTCAAATAAGACAGCTAGGTTTCCTTTACATTCACTTTTTTCCAAATTATTTCAATCACACAGTTCACTGGTGACAGCAGTGGATTTCCCACCCGGTCATATAGATACTATCCACCTCGCCAATAGTAGATTTCCATCTTCGGTTTATTTTTAAACACGGTAAAAGTGGATTTCTGGCGATTACGGATCTATACACACACGCCCACGGACGACCTCGAGTCGCACAACGCCGCGAACACAACCCTTTAATTGTTTCGATAAAACCGCTATAATAAACGGCCCACGGTACTCTACTCTCATAACCAGTGTCGAACACACATTTGTGCGACGTAAGTCGTGTCAATAACTTACAGTTTAACAAATTTTTAAATTATATTTTCAAATTTAATCTAAGCGATTGATTTTTAGAAATTTAAACAATTTTGCAATTATTAATTAACGTTTTATCTATTTATAATGGCAAACAATTGTAAGAAATCTATTGTTAAACGATTGAACATTCTAGAAACGAGACGTACACTCGCGTCCTGCTCAGATCAGAGAAAAAATCTCGTAAAAGTACTCTTAAGAGTTTAATCCGCAAAAATTATTTGGAAAAATAAATAGCTATACAGCAATAAACCCAGAAAAAAATCCTGCACCAAGTGCACTTCATGAAATTTACGATTTATACAGATGATTCGCTTATTGAAGGACTTGTAATACTTTATACGAAAGCGTTAAAAGTGTGCTCAATAAGATTAGGTCATTGAAGATTACTTTAGAGTTGCTGATAGAACGTACCGTTTGTGGTTAATGTAAAGTATTAGAAAACTTCACCCCTCTCATCGGAAATATACCAAAATAATTACCGCAATTGAACACAAAAGTCAAATTAAATTTACGGAGTTTGAAATTCTACGACAGGTATGGAAATATCGATTGGATCATTTATTTTTTAACATTGTGATGTTCTTAGATACCATGGAATCTCTTTGAGGCATATTGGCTTACCAAGTTATTTAGATTGAAAATTGTCAAAATTACATGTTTATTATTTTGTTTAGTTTTGTACTTAGTACATAATTTCTGTTGAGCTTTGTGTACATTTTGATCAATGTTTTTGTACGAAATATTTGTATTCATACAAAATCTTTATTATAACTTGTTAAAAAAGTTATTTTCCTCTTGAATATTGTTTACATTATTCGTCGATGTAAATACTCAGTATATAAAAAACACAACATTTATTAAGAGCTAATATTTAATAAAAATATTTTATATATTGTTTGGGTAGTATTTAAAGTATTATTCACAAAATATTTTATGTTTCGATGCCAGCGGCATATTATATTAAATAAAAATATTGTTTGGTACAGAATGCCTTTAGAAAAGATCTAGTAGACTAGTTGTTACAAAAATCGTTGTTATATTATATCGTGCGGCAGCTGATCTCCGGCGTCTTGCTTTACTCACCCCTTTGCCCACCCAGCACGGCAAATCGATGACCTCCGTGTCAATTGTCATCCGTGTACAGTTCATTGTCGTAAGTTAGTCAGTCAATTGTTTTGTGTCATTTTTTTTTTGTAGCAAGCGCCTTCGCTTGAATGGTAAATTGTTCAGCCATTGTATGTACGCCGTTATTTTTTTATTGCACCCTTGTGATCAAGTTTTTCGTGCCTTTGCTCGCCACTAGTGATTGGGCTCTGACCATCAATAAATATCTTCATTGCCGTAGTCGCTTTTTCGCCGTCTGTTCTCATCTGTTTATGATGTTTGACACCATTACCACAAGATCTCATACAGTACACTCATCACTTTCAACAACTTTATCTGTTCAGCTAAGTTTTATATTATTTTTTAATGTTATTTATTATTTGTTTTAATTGAGTTAACTATTTTTGTTTTTGCCGCTTCGCCGGCCATTAGTATTTAAGGGCTCCCCGCTACCCCTTAAATTTAAAATACTCTCTGAAGAATTTTTAATATATGTGGTTATCCGTTATTTAATTATTGTCTATTCTCGTTACTTATTGGATGTACAGTTAGCCGTCATCCTACAGGTGAACCATTCTCCCTTCAATAATAACGATTTAAACAGACTTAAGGTAAAACGGCATCTTAGTGCGGTGCACAACTAGTCGTCCTACGGTCCTTCTGTCTCATACAAAAAAAATATAATAAATAAATATTTATTTTGATAATTAAGAAATAATATTATGTACAAACATACAGTCTTAAAGATATATTAGGTTTTTAAGACTTTTTTTTTGGTTTTGGGAGTACTTTGGCAAAGTAATTTTTTACTGGCATACCTACTATAGCTTAAAATTTTGGGCTCCCCCTAACATGACTTCTAAATACGCTTTTTCTATTTCTTTTAACTTAATCAATAAAAAAAAATAATCCTTTTCGAAAAAAATTTCGTCTTTTGACAAACGATAGTAAATACATATTAATAATATACTGTCTCTGAAGAAACTCCACATAATTATCATACTTTCTTTCAATAATCTTACTTACTATAATAAGCGTTATGAAATTTAAAAATTGTTCAGGCTTTTTCATGCGTAATAAAATATTAATAAAATCCCAAGTTCTTCGATTAGATGTGGAATGTGGAAGTTATCTTTGTTTGAGATTATTTCTTAATTTAAAAAATAATTTAAATATTATTAACAACAATAAAATTATTAAAAAATACATAATAAAGGATAATTAGCAGATATTTTTAACTGAACAACTTGCATCGTTTTAAATCGATTTAAAATATTTATGAAATATGTTTTATATTAGACAAATTTCAAATTAAAATAAATTCTCATTTTTGATTATTATAATAACAGAAGTTATTATACTTGAATAAATTTAACGAGTAATTAACTTAATTATTGCATATAAGTATAAACCAAGAAAAAATTATAATTCATAATTTGTGGCTAATTATTTAAAATTAAAATTAGGTTCTTGTAACACAAAGACATTCAACGCAATGTCATTTATTTTTATTTTATACGATATCTTGTTTTTAATTTTCAATAAAATGCATTCAAAAATTCTCAACAATAAATAATCGTATTAAATTTTAATTGTTGTATTGTTAAATATTCATGAATTCGATTTCAATTTCCTTATAAATATATACACCTTTAAGATTTGTAATCACACAAAAATAGTTTCTTTTGTACATACATTGTAAAGTTCACACGTTGTAAGTAACTGTCCTCTATCTCATTTTTAAAATTACTATTTTTTATTTTTTAAAAATTAATAAATCTTTTTTACTTACCAAGTGAACCTTTTGTACTTCTTAATCATAGGAGCACATTTTAAAAAGGGTTTGGAGTGGATTAATTTTGCAAAAATATTTATTATAACTCTAGATTATATTTGTAAGTAATATCAATTATAATCTGAACCAATATGCGCTAGGTCATATGTATACTAAGATGAAGTAAAATTTGTATCAACAATTTTTAAGTAATAAAAATGATAAATTTATTCATAAAAAATTACTGTATAACAATGGTAAGGAGTCTTAATAAAAAAAAAAATTCAAAAAGTATAAACACAGGCGTATCTTTTGTCGATTAAAAATAATTAATTTTCAAACATGTGTACATTTTTCAAAATTATTTTTAAAATTATGTAATAACAAAAATCAACTTAAAGTTTATAACAGAATTTGATCAAAATGAAAGATTTTACATTTTAGAATAAAATTTTTGAAGTGCAATAGGTTGTAAATAAATTTTTCTCAAACGTAATATATAACATAAAAATGTTTAAAATTGAATATAATTTGAAACAGCTTAATATTATGTGCAGTTATAACTATACAAAGAATGAAGCATTAAATAAATAACAAAATTTAGTGAACCTACTTGCTAAAAAGATCAAGTCTTGATTAGAAATTAATTTTATTTCATTTATTTTAGGCTATTTTTCTTTTGAATACTGACTTTAATTTCCTCTGTTAAAAGTTGTTCATCTCTTTGTTCTATGTCATTAATCTACCGTTGGTTAACTACGGCTCTCTCTTCTTCTGAAGATAATCGAAAATTACCTACAAAAATATAAATATGTAAAAAAATACCTTAGCAATATCAACAAATTTATTGTTAATATAGAGCCGAAAATTTTTTGTTGGTTAAACAAATATTTTTATTTGTACTATAAAAATTAATTAAACAAACAAAATATTTTATTCCAGTAACATTAATATGATACACGTAATAATAAAAAAATTATCGACTGTATTTTTTTTTCAGTGTTAAAAATAATTTAATTATTACCAGACACAAAAGGCTGTTTCCGCCGACGCCACGAAAAAAAATTATAAATCAAAATATAAATATCAAAAAAAAAAATGAAGGGGAATCTTAAGTCATATTGAAAGTTTTATTTTTAAACTTATAACATTAAGCTACAAGTCATAATGTTTCATCAAAATAGTTAAAAGTTAAAATAAAAAAACATTCTACTGAATAATATAAAACATTTAAACGGCGCATTACATATGCAAAAATATATGACTGGTTGTTTGCGTTATATCAATACAAGAAAGTTAGGATTTTAAGAGCGAAAAAGCCTCACAACGCTATTTCAACATGAAAAAGTTTCCAATCGAATAATATAAAGTGATTCTAAATTCTTCATTCCATTACCCATTTTTTAAAGTCAGTAACTGTATGACTGAGGTTAATTATCCGTACACTACTAGAAAGATACATTTGTCAAGTTTATGTTCGTTACGAATAAACACTGGTATACTCTAAATTTTTCAATTGGGGGCTAAAAGTAAAATACAATTTTTTCATACGTTTTTTTTATAACTTATAGATTTAGCTTGTTTTATGAGGGTACTTTTTAGTCCCCATCTAGGCACACCATTGTCAATAAGTATATTAAGTGATCGTATATAATGACACATTATATTTTGTTGTGATCAAATGAGTCTGCTATAAGTGTTCAACTATATTTTCAAAGAATTTATAGAATATTTTGAGCAGTTAAGTTATAATTTCCAATATTTACAAAAACTGTTAGAATGAAAAAATTATTATTATTGTTATTAAAAAAAATTCCCTTGCTCCATTAACTGAATTTAACATAACGTTTTATAAAAAAAAATAACTATCTCTATCTCTATCTAAACGTGTGAATGTTTTTCCGATAAATTTCAAAATTTAGGCCCCTCTGCTTTTTTAACTAATAAATCCAAAAAAGATAATTTGCCTTCTACTTTCCGTTCGTATGTGAATTTAGTCGATGGGTAAAAAGAATTTAAATATATGTATAAAAGTCTCCATATTAAAATCTTTACTTATTACTGCAAAAATATCATCTACATACATAACCCAAATTTTTAAAAAATCACCATAAGTGTGTTTTATATTTGTTTCAAACCTACTCATGAAAAGTTCTGCTAACAATGGTGATAGCGAATTTCCCATTGCTGTGCCCTCAGTTTGCTCAAAAAAATTATTTTGAAACTGAAAAACATTTTGACTCTACATAATTTTGTTAAATTAATC
Source organism: Daktulosphaira vitifoliae (assembly GCF_025091365.1). Lineage (NCBI taxonomy): Eukaryota > Metazoa > Arthropoda > Insecta > Hemiptera > Phylloxeridae > Daktulosphaira > Daktulosphaira vitifoliae. The sequence continues at coordinate 59,557,248 of NW_026099572.1, forward strand.
AGTTCATTTATTATATCCTGTTCTATGTTTTGTTCCTTTAGCCAGTCTTTAAGAAAATCAATTGTTATATTTATTGGAATATTCGGAAATAAGGCTACTATGTCAAAATAAATTAACCTGTTAATATTTTGAATGGTATAAACAGATAATTTTTGAACCAAGTCAATATTATTTTTAACTGAAAAGCTATCAAATTTTTGATTATATGAAAATACTCTTACTAAGTGTTGAGCCAAATTGTAAGTTGGAGCATTAATATTCGACACAATAGGTCTCATATTATTACCTGGTTTATTTATTTTTGGCAAAGCATATAGTTTAGGTATTTGAGGGTTTGAAATTTTAATAAAAAATCTGAACTTATCTTCAATTATTAATTTTGAACTTGATACCGTTTGTAGTCTCCCTTATCATTTTACTAATGGATTTTTTAAAATTTTTATATAGTCGCTTTTAAATTAATATTGTTATTTAATGTTATAGAGTTATGAAATTTGTAAGACATGCAATACTTTGTGACAAAATTATTTGCCTAAGATTATCTAATTTATTATTATACAGTTTACTACTACTTAAAATTAGAGTAATAATAATTATATAATATAAATTTGTTATAGTTACATACGTATAACAATTTCATATTTCTTCTGTGACATAAATGTTTAATTAAATATTATTTTGAAAAGCGGAAATATTGGGAATTCCATTCCGGTATAGTAAAAATGAAAAAGATTATTAATATTTTTGAACTAAAATGTTTAAAAGTGTAAGACATTTGAATCATTCAATATTAAGATTGTTGTTGATGTAATTCTTGTTTGGTATAATTTGTTTTCAATTTTTATTTTGATTCAGCATATATAAACTTTAATTTAGAATGTAACTGGTTTATAACAATACATTATAATACATTTAGTTTTAAATATGTTTATTTAGACAAATAAAGATTATTAGTTAATACAAATAATTATTGTAAGATTAATTTATTTTTCTATTGATTAATTTATAAGTTAACTTAAAATGTTAATCTTCACTTTTAAGAGTTATATTGAAGTAATTTGATATGTTAACATTTGTTTAATATTCACATTCTTCGGGAAGATTTCTTTCCTTTCCTTTTCTTTTTATTAATTTTTGCCATTTTTGACATGTTATCGACTTGAAAAATGAGTGATAAACCTTCATCTATATAGATTGAAAGTCATCCTTAGTTTTGATCTCTTCATTTGTAATGTATTGGTCTTATTTGTATTCTCTTTCTCTTACTATGTATTGTTCACCATTACCTTCTACTTTGGTTGCTTAATACTATGCTATCTGTTATCATAACATTGTTATCTGTTTTGTTCCTCTCTGTCATATCTTGATCATGTATAAAATCTATTTCTTCCTGTATGTGTCGTTCAGCATTACCTTCAATTCGAAATATTTCGCTTCTATCTTTTACTTTATAAATTATCTTACCTTCTATATCATTTTTGTTCTCTTCTTCTATAATGTGTTGGTCTTGTTTGTATTCTCTTTTTACTAGTATGTACTGTTCATAATTACCTTCTACTTGAAGTGTTTCTTTGTTTATTTTTAGACTGTATAGTATTTGTATTTTGTACGTCTGGTACAAAATTTAATTCTACGTCTCATTCAGCCTTAACTTTAATTTTAAATGTTTGATTCCTTTTTTCTTGGTTTTCAGTTGTTTTACAATCATTATCTGTCTTTTTCTTTTTTATACTTCGTACATCATTTACATGTTCTATATTTTTGTCTAGTTTATTAACTTTACCCAATAGATTTTCACATTGATTTTTTTTGACCATATTGTTAGAATTGTTAATTAGTGCTGCTTTCTTTTCAAAAAAAGAAATTTTGTTCGAAATTCCTTAAAACATATTAATATTTATAATTTTTAAATGAAATGCATAACAGCTAATATTTTATTTATACTTAAACATAACTATATACTTGACAATTGGAATTCTATTATCTGAAGTAATAACTACCATATATTTTAAGTAGAAGAATGAACTTATTATTACCCTATTTATTTACATTTGTCCCACTAGATCTAAGACTGTTGATAGGTTAAATGTTATCAATATAAAAACTTTGGTTCATTAAGTATTAGATAATTTTACATTTAAGTTATTAAACAAGTGTTTCCTGACTTTTAAATGTCAAAAACTCATGATTTTTCAATCCTTTTGACACTATATTTATGATTATAGAGGTGTCACTAGAATTTTGTTGTGGGACATATACTATATATCACTATATATTATTTACAATACGTAGACTATATATTATTTATAGTGTATATTCCCTTCATCAATCATACTATATATACTTAAAAAAAATATTTAGTATCCTCTCTTAATAAAAAATAATTATGCTGTAATATACAATTATTTTTTTTTTTAGCGTCATATTTATAATTTATTTTAATTTATTTAACTTACCTATATTACATTATTTATCAGTAATTGATTACTTTTTAGAATTATCTATTACAACTTATAGAGGTGTCAACTTAATATTTTCAATTGGGTACATATATAATAAATTAGTTTATCTATTTATTAACAATCTAATTAAAAAAATAACTAGTGAATTACAAACTTTGGATCAATATTTCAGAAATTATTAACAGTTTAAAATTTTAATTGGTGTTGAGGAATGTGTGCTGCTGCTATTTTTATCGCTAGTCAATTTAACTAAATGTACCCTTGACTCACCTTTAAACTTCTTATTTTTCAGTTCCTCGTTTTGATTGGTTACTGGGGTTGTACAATTAGGAACTTTTGTGTCAGTAGATCTAATTTTTGGATCATATTTTTGAATTGGGTGATTTAAATCAAAAGTATGTTCTCTTATTTTTTTTCTTGTGTTAATTTCTTTTATTATATTGTTTTTTGCAGCACTCTTTATTAATTTTTCAAACATCAAGACTTTATTAGTCACGTTTACTGAGTGCATATTTTTCATTTTTTGTATACAGTATAAATAAAAGTATTGAACTAAATATATATTTCAACACTAATAACTATAGAAGTATGAAAAATTTGATTAATCGAAAAATTAAGAACACGTAAGTGAATTAAGTCTACCAGAAATTTCCATGCACATTTAGCGAATGTATATAAATATTTGTGTTTATCTATAGAAACATATTAGTTGTTTGTATATTATTTATAAAACATGAAAATGTATTGAGCCTGTATATTATACTAAAATATAAGAAAAATAAAATAAAGGTTTAAGTTGTTAAATAGGTATTAAATAATAAATTGATAAAAGTATGGTGGTTATAAAAGAAATAGCTAGATTTAATGGGTATAACGAAAACATAATTTCAAAATTAGTCTGACACACAAAATTGGAATAAAGACAGGAAGGCAGCTAGTACACTCACTAGAGTGGGGGAACCAAAAATAATTAGAGCACCCATTTTATATTATCCGGGGATCTTAAATGTTAATTAAAAAGTTAACCCCAATATGGTATTTTACGGTAATATTAAATAAAATATTATACATTAGTATATTTACAGGCTCTAAAAAGGGTATCGATAACAAAATGGAACGAAAGTCGTCTGTATTCGAGGTTGACTGCGACTTACAAGTAGTAATCGTAAGTTTGACATTAAGCAACTATTAGATATTATGAGCAACCATTTTTTATTCGGACATCTTATATTATACTTTGCTTTAATTATTTTTAAAAATCCTCATGAGGAATGATTTTAACATCCTAAATATTCATAACATAATTTAAATATATACTGAATAATTCATTTGTTATAAACCACTCAATAACTCGCAAAATAAATACAATTTTGAAAAAGAAAAATTATTTAGTTTTATTTAGTCACATATATTTCTTGACTAATCAGCCATTAATAGCATCATCTCTTATAACTTCTAGGAGTTAAATAACAAAATCTAATTAAGAAAATGAAGACTCAAAAACATCTTTTGGACCAGTATTTTGAAAGTTATTAACATTTTCATACATAAGCGGATTAAAGTAGGTCGAGAAATATATCCATAAAATAGTCATACCAGTAACTAGTGAATATAAACAAAGAATTTGATACATTTAAAAATATTATTAAATATTTAATAGTATTTTCATATTCATGTAATATTACATGTTTTTTATTACCATCAAATTCATTATTCAATTTATTTATTGAGAAAAATGAGCATGTTATTTATAGCATTTTGCCTGTACAATTCATTTTTAAGATGATCAATGAGCTATGAATTATTTTAATAAAATTAGCAACTGACTAAACTAATGAATTTATTTAATGCAATAATTGCGTTAATTAATTGCTTGAATTATTTTAGTATTTAATTTTCAACTAAGGTTCAAAAATATTTTTGTGTGAACACTAAAAATAACGCAGCATTTTGTATTATAATTAGAACTTATTACTAAGCTAAAAAAATGTCCACCACAGTCTATTTAGTTATCTGCTTTTTCGAAGTGCGCTAAATATATTTATTGGTTCATGCTTTATTTGTCAAACGTATTAAAGGGATATGTAATTTTATTGATAGGCAGTTATTTAATATCCAAGTGATAGAAATAAAATAAAAAATAGATCTTAATATATAAAATTTATTTATTTTTATTATAGTAAGGTAATAAATTATTTTATAAATAAAACAAATAAGATGGATAGAATTTTTACATAATATTTAAAGACAAACTCAATGTTTTTTTAAACAAATTAAAAAAACAATAGTTCTTAATGTTGCAGCCAGTTGTTGATTTAGCACATCAGGATTACCATTTGTTGTATCCATAACCACCAGATGAGTATGGGTAGGAGTTGTATCCTTTGTTATAACCATGTCCACTATAAAGGTCGTTATCGTAGTAAGAGTTGTGTCCATAACCAGAGCTGTAGGATCCTGGGTAATTGTAGCTATTACTATAGGAATGGGCGCCAGAGCTTGGATAACCTCTGTAACCGTAACCTTGGTCGTAAGAGCTACCGTAGTAGTTGTTTCCGTAACCGTATTTGTTGTAACCATTATATCCGCTGCCGTATGAGCTTGGGTAGCTACTATAAGAGCTTGGGTAGCTGCTGTATGAGCTTGGGTAGCTGCTATAAGAGCTTGGGTAGCTGCTGTATGAGTTTGGATAGCTGCTATAAGAGCTTGGGTAGCTTCCATATGAGCTTGGGTAGCTTCCGTATGAACTTGGGTAGCTGCTGTAGCCGTTGTTATATCCTCCGTATCCACCGAAAACTACAACAGATTAACAAGTTCATTAGCCCAATATCGTTAAATAACTAAATAATTATTTAATAAATTTATATTTTCTAATTAGTAAATAAGTGGTTATTTTATTCAATTGATAAAAAATTATTTAATATGATGCGATGTAAAATGTATGTGTTAGTAAACTACAAAGTGTTGGCCAAAAATTTCAACTTGTGTTTTTTGTTCAATAATTTTATAGTTATTTAACATTTCGTGACAGTATTAAATCGATACTTTGTTATTCTATAAATTAAATCACAAATAAACCACTTTTGATGGTCATTGAAGGCCTAACTTATTTAAGTAATTTATAGACACGGTTTTATAAACACCATGGACAAGAAGCGATCGAAATGCTAAGAAAGTAATGTTTTATATTATTATTGATGAAGGATATTGTTGTTATCGCCTCGTTGCCTGTTGTACCATGTGTGTAAAAATTTGATTGTTATTGTCGTCAATTAAACTGACAATGTTTGTAAAAAAAACCTTGGGTTGACAAAAAAAAAATCGTCATCAAGAAAAACGTGGGTAATTAGATGAAAATTACAAAAAACATACTTGTTAAAGGTTATACAAAACGGGACGGCTGGACAGTATCGTGTTTACGCTGAAGCTAACGGTGAAGGTTTTTAATGTTTATTTTGCTTATTTTCTTTCCGGGCCAACGACGATGCCAGGAAAATAACACAGTGACGCAAACAGTGCAAGAGTTTATAAGAAATGTAAATAATTAGAATACATGTCCTTCATCTCAAGTTACTTGTCACATAATATGATTATATTTAGGGACAATCTTTTGTTTGTGATCAAAGCATTCAAACGACATACGCCCGTCATTAAACGTACGCATTTCATTAATTACCTACAGTCACCAAAAAGCGCGGTGGTTTAAGTTAACTAAGATAATGAATAGCTGCTTAATATATGAATAGAGCTGTGAAATAATACATTTTTTGGAAACTTTAATGCATGTGCCTAAGACGTGATATTTATTTAAAATATATTTAACGGACTATTTAAAATATTAGCTTCAAAAATAATAATGAAAAAGCTACTTTTTATGAAACTATTAATAAAACAAAAATATTAACATTTGTAGTGAGAAATATACTCAACTATACATTTCTGTTTTGGAACTAAAATTTAAAACAAAATATTTTTACTATTATTTTCAACTAAAATGTATAATGAAAAATAAAAATAAACACTATAGTTTTTATGCTTTGAATTCCTCCAAATTAAGACAAACATTTTTTATCTGACTTAGTGTTTCCTCAAATTCAAAATCGATATTTATTGTTATAACACTTAAAATTTATTGTAACACTAATTTACTCACGTGATCGTCCAGAAGCTGCTGTAGCCAAATCTGATTTCTCCTCTGAACGTTTTTCTACTACTTTGGTTTCTTTTTTGGCTTCTTCGGAGTGGGCGAGGGCAACTGCCACAGCCAATATTGCGAAGATCTAATTGAAACAAACATTTCAATGTAGTATATATTTTATATGATAGAGTTTTCGAATATTATAATTTTTCAAAACATAAAATTTAATAAAGAAAATATATTTTACTAACTTTGACGAAGGTGTTCATCGTGTATAATTTATTTTGTTAATACTTAATTAAAAAAAAAAACTCGTGTGTGAGTTGTTGAAAAGACGATTTTGGTTTAACGTTTGAGTTCACAGCATCGAGTTTATATAAGACCGGCCGGCAACCCCACCCGTTCAAATAACCCTGGAACTTTATGGATTGCGGTTCCACGCGGTCTTTTGGATACTCAGGTGTAGTTATAAGAATTCAGCGTAAGTACTTTGTGTGTGCGTACTTGTAATTTTGTTTAAGTGTGTGTTTGGAAGAGAGAAAAATGAACGTGATTTATTTACATATTATGTCCAAGGTCGTGAGAGAATATCACATGCAGTATCCCTCATATGCTGGTATACATATTAAATTGGAAATCCAACAATATAGGGATGCTTAGAATAATGTATGTATTAAATTCAAAATTAATTAAATTTAAAAAATAACATGAGTATTCAAAAGAGTTATTACGCTTTACATGCTATTTTCGGGTATTCCCAATTGGTCGTATGAACTGATCAGTTCACATTAAATATATACCGTAATTTAAGAAAACGTCGAAAATTAATTTTATAGTTTGTTTACATACCAATTATCTACTAGAACAAATCATGGCATCATCTATGCAACATTTTTACAATATCTGTTCATGTAGTTGTAGCGATGGCGGACAATATAATTAATTTTACTGCTTAAGTATCGTTTTAAATGACTATTTTATTACCTCTACTTGTTTGATATTGGATTTTGATCACTATGTAACTTATTTCTTAAATTTTAAAATCATTACAAACTAATAGAAATAACAACAATAATTAGTTAACTAGTTTCTAAAAATACACGAGAGGTATTACTTTCTAGTAAAATATAAAAATTAAAACACATATAACTTGATAGTTGAGTAAATATTTAAAAAGTAATGATATATTTCCCGTGAAATTTAAATGGAATTATTGTTTCTATTGGTCTATATTGTATAAAGATATATATTAAAAAAATCATATATTAAATAAGTTTAATGATTAGTACAATAACAAGGGAAAAATATTATTTTAACATTATAGACCAGAGTTGTTACGTTTTAAACACGCAATGATTTTTAATCACCAACGTAGTTGTCAATGTTTTAAATATGTTAAAACACCAAAAATGTCAAAATTTACATTAGCCTTATAAGGCATTTTAAATGTTAATTCAAAAAATTATTTTTACTTTTAATATCCTAGAGTCGAAAAAAATATAATTATATTTCCCTAAAATGTTGACATTTTGTTTTAAATACTTTATAATCTTTGAAATTTATAAATTTCTTATTATTATTTGATAATGAAATGTAAAAAACAATGTTTCATGTCATAAAAGTTAAAGAAATTAGTTCAATGGCTAAAAATATATTTTTGAAACTATTTTAATAATTATTTATATGCTTATAACAGACAATTACCAAAACATTTAAACTAAAAAAAATATTTCCATGTTCTTCATATTAATTTTGATTAACGTGTTAATTATTAGTATAATTATTTTAACATATTTTTTTTATTCCAAATCTGCTTCAGATCAAGTTTGATACATTTTAAACACTTAATGTTTAAAACACCAAAAACTTCAAATTGTATATTGACCTTATGGAACGTTTTAAACTTTTAAAACTGTTTCTTTATGTTTAAAATATATTTAAAAAAAAAATACGCATTTAACAACCCTACTTCAGAAATGTTTTCTCACGTTGAGTTATTGAAATAATTGTTCATTTGTAAAAAAAAATGATAATGACTCACTAAAAAATTCATGAAAATGTGTAAAAAGGGTATATTTTTTTAACTTTTCAAATTTGTTATAACATTTTGGAAAAGAATTGTGCATAATTTAAATCTTTCTTTAGGCGATACAACTTGATTTTGATAGCCAGTTACTAAAAAATTAGACTAAACTTTTCACTTAAACTTTTTTTTGGTTTAATTCGCAAATATGAAAAAAATATTAATAAACTATATTCTAGTTTTCTAGGAACACTGGATGCTATTTCAATTATTATGTTTTAATAATTAATAATTAATTAAACATTAATAATTACATTATAATGTTATAACTTTTTATAATTATAATTTATATAATAATATAAAAACAGAATACTTGTGTATAACAATTTTCTGGCCTCCAACCTATGATTGCGTACCGAATTTATTAGAAATACTTAGACTAAAGATATTTAGGTACCCCTAACATTCACTTAATTTCGTTTATGGAGTCATTCCTTAACGGATCACTATTATTTTATAAATTTCATTAAACTTCTTACTTCTTCAAATCACACAATCAAAATGTTAGAACAGTAATTCAAAAATTTCAGTTTTGAGTTTTCTCACATTTTTTTCTTGTGTAAATTTTAATTATTTGTTGATTTTTTAGTGTATACTTTTATAAATACAATATGTAAAAATAAATAAAAATGTAATTTTCAAGTTAAAATCAAAATGTTACCAGTCTTCCTTTTTTTTGAGTAAATTGATTTTTTCGCTACTCATTACAATGTAATTACATTACTAATATAAACAACTCACCCAATATATTAACATCGAAAGATATTAATCAATATTTCAGGAAACAAATAGCTCAATAATTTTCCTATAATATCAGTTCAATATTTTTTTAATCGTAATTATGATAAACAAATTTCGACCTTGTTAATAAACATTTATTAACATAATTAAATATATTCATAAATGTGAATTATGTAACAATTAATACAATAACTTGTGAAAACAATATAATTCATGATTTCTTTCATTATTTAGGCATTTTATTTTTCTCCAAATAAACTTAATTTAATATACAAAATATGTTTAATATTAAAAATAAATATACCCAATAATTTACAAATGCTAAAAAAATGTATATGTATTTGTTTCGCATAAAAACTGTTGAATAAATTGTCCACGCTTAAAATTATTTGGTCTATTGAATCTCTCCATGAAGTTATTAATCATTTCCTAGGGCAAGGGCAATCATTTTCCTTGTGATTCAATCAAATATGATCAAACATGCAAATCAATGCTTACTCATATTATTAACTCTGAAAATTATAAATAATTAATTATTTACATAAATATTATAATTTTATCATACATATCACAAATTAATACTAATTAATAAAAACTAAACATGCATTTATGAAAACTTGACAATATTAATAATTTTATTTTCTAAAAATAACAAAATGATATTTTTAATATTCAGCTGTTCAATAATGTAACGTTCCTTTTTTTATTAAATTTTAAGTATAATTATTTAGAAAATGTGTCTTAGTACTAAAATTTTAAAAGTTGAATAATTGTATATGATTTGTAAATACATGTTTGTTGACAGCTTTACCAAAAAAAATCTTTTCTCTATCAACTTTCATCTCTTCCAAATATGAACTTAATGTAGCAATCTGATTCCTAACAAATACATTGCATAATATTACCACATCTTTAATCCATCAACAAAATACTTTTTTAATAATAATTAATAATAGATAATGTCGCCTTCTTATAAGGAGACAGAAGAAGTATGCAACATCATTTTATTTTTATGTTTTTTATTTTAACTAATTTTATTCATAAAAAATAGTTCTAATAGCATTTTTTAAATTGGTAGAAAATAAGAAAATTTAATTATTTATTATATGATAAAAAACAATAGCGATATAATAAAAAATATGATGATTTACTTTAAAATATAGTAAATTTAATTATCTGTAGTGAACTTTTCCAATAATATTCGTTATCGTAACTCTTTATAAAAATGTGTCGAGATTATTTTAAACTAATAAGAGTCTATAGAATATTGTTCTTATGAATTTTCCTTCCTTGCATAACTGCTCAATATATAATAGAAATATAATGAGTAAGTCTATATACGATAAGGAATGTCTAAATATGTACTGGGGCAATGTTTTTTCTTGTGTCTAGTAATGTAAAATTACCGTAATAAAACTTTTAGAAAAATCTCAAAAGACGAGAATATTTGTTTTAACTTCTTTTATTATATTTTACATTATTGTAAAATGTGCTTGGGTTAGTTATCAAGTATAAATTTGATCATTTCCAAATTTATTTATTGAGCTTTAGAATAATTTGATCAAACAAAGTTGGAAGTGTATAATTCTTCTTCTTCGAATTAAAGTTCACCATTCTTCAATTATATATTTTTGAAATTACAAACTTTTTAGAGATATGTTTAGAAGTAGACAATTTAAGCTTATTTTACAGTAATTATATAGAATTTTTTTTACTGGAAATATTTCGATTGACTTTTTATGAGGTGGGGAAAGGGTTGTTATTTTTGATGTTTGAACAACAACGATTTTTTTTTTTTGAGAATTATTGACATTTTTGTTATCATATGGCTATCAATCAAGTAAAAGATAATTATTTACCATCATAAATTTTCAATAAATATTCATAAAGAAATAATTTAGTTATATTTATTTATAAGAATATATACCGGGTAATAATGTACAGGAAAAAGTGCTCTTGAAAATATTCTTTAGTTACATCATTACTTGTGTCTAATAAACACAATTATTTAATTAAAATATATTTATTTTTATAATTGCAATACGCATGGTTTTTAAAAAATAGAAACTGCACGTTTTCATTATATATTATTTTAGAGATTGGTTTCCTTTCATCTTTTTGAAAATATTTATATTTTATTTTTACTATTTACTGAAGTCACAAAATAAACATTATGACGACGGAACTCCGTAGAAGTGCAAAGTGTTGATATTAGCATGAATTGTAATAAACGTTGCTTAGTCAGTTTTACTATTGTAGAATGTTTGGAGACAAATATAAATTATTTAACTTTAGTCATACTGTATCATCTATTGATCAAATTTAAATTTAAAAATCTGTATTTTGTAACTCTCATAAGATTATCGATGAGGTGTTTCTAATCTGATTAGTAATGTTGGGTTAGTCTGTCTTAATGACTTTTCACAGCAATGTTTGAAACCGCTTACTGACCTCAACTTAATAATTTTATTGTATATTACTACGACCATCAGCATGATTATCGTCCAGCATCTGTAGTTGTGCAATATTATTTATAATAGCCGTTTAAGTACATATTACTCGCCTCTGTTTTCTTATATTTGTAGTTTTTCAGTTAAAAAGCATAAAATTTGGTACTTCCTCCACCCCCAGAAAAAGTTGACAAGTGTGAATAATGAAGAAATATTATTATTATTTCTTAGTATCTATATTGATATTGTTGTCTATGCATTTTCCTACATATTCAATTATCACTGACACGATAGTACAAAAAGCTTTTGCACAATACGAAAACCTTCTTAAAATAATAATAATGGTATTATCCGAATATTGTTTAGAAAATTCTATAATATCGGACAAACCATTGATTCTATTGCCCACGGAGATAAAATTGTTTATAGAGGTCGATTTTGCCGGACGTTCAAAATACAATGAATATCAATTTAAATCATTTGAAAAACCAGTTGCACAGGACGAGAAGGTCTATGGTTTCTTAATGACATTGAGGCCTACTTTATTCACGAAATTAAAACTGAGAGAAAAAATAAAAATAAATTCATTATTCATAATGCAATTATTATGATTAACATCTATGTTATCAAATCTATGCAAGTGATAAATACTCGTATGTTGAGAAATGATATCAACACTCGAAAGAGAAGTATATTTAAACATATTTTAAGGATTTAGTTTTAAAAAAAAGTTAATTTTAAAACAAATTAAAAAAATTTTCATTAAACTTAAATTATATTTTATTGCATTGTTATGTTAGGAAATGTTTTTTATTCATCAATCAAACCAAAGTTAATAAACGCGAATAATGAAATAACATAAATCCATTTGTGTTACATGTATAGTCTCTTTCATTAATAACCACAGATATGTTTTTGACTATATATTTGAACATTGTATGATTTATTACTTATTCTTTTGTAATCAAATGAACGTCTTTTATTAAAAAATGAAAATCTTTTGATAATAATGATCTAGATCGTTTGCTTTGAATTCTTAAGAGAAATTAAGAAACTTTTGGCGACACGAGATGTTTAAATCAGTGGGCAGAAATTCTGATGTAACAGTAGACCTTGTCAAATGTAGGCTGACCGCGTATCCTTGCGGACCATTATCTTTCTGAGATAGACAGTACACCTATTATTGTAGGACAGCTTGTCGTTTTTAATTTGTGGTTGGTTAAATAGCTTAACATTAAATGACCATTCCGATTTTTAACCCATATTATTTTACTCGTATACAAAAACATATAAACACATTGTATTTAACCACAATAACAAATCGTATTATAATATTCTAAATTATATAAATGAAGGATTAATTTATCGAATTTATAATTAGTTCAATATATAATTTAGGACATATTTTAATGTTAACGTAGTAAACAAACAATGACAATAAAAAATGAACATTAAAAATTAATGAACTGATAAATCTTCAGTGACTGAACATTTATTGACACATAATTACTCCATTAAAACCAAACACTAATTAATAAGTAAATAATTACAAAGAACTTAATATAAGGGAAGCAATATTAATTTAAGATGAGAACAATTTAATTGATTGCGATCTTGGCTCACTGAAAAATTCATCATTAAACTTATATAAACTGAATTAAGTAAAATTAAAACTATATTAAAAATATTATTAATTTAAAAAACTAAAAAATATTAAAAATATTAAGCTCAAAGCCACAAAAAAATTATATAAACTGACAAAATTAGTGATCAAGTCACCAGATGATAAGGTTACTAGAGTATAAAGGGAGTTTTTTTTCGGTCGGGGTGTTAGTATGCGTTTAGTGTTTATAACGGTAACATTGTTCCCAAAATACTTACCTGTGATTTTTTTTAGTAATTTTCGTTGCTTTTTGAATTAAACAGTTAATAAAAGTCATTAATATAATTGAGTTCGATGTTTAAAAGTTAAAAAAATGTTATACTAATAGAAAACTTAATAAAATATACTAATTTTTCTAATAATAAGCCAATATTAAAAAATAATAATTTTCATAATAATCAGCAAATATGAAAAGGAACAACATATAATAATTTTATAAATATAATTCGATAGTTTTTACAATAATTGTAAAAACCATGGTATAATTAAATTTTTTCTATCTATAGTAAATTAAAAAAATAATATTTACGCCGATGTCAAATTTTATGGATATTGAAGATAAAAAATTTATTAAAACACTACCACATCCACATTTTTTGTTTTAGCTTATTTTTACTCGTTACTTATTATTAAAGTATAAGTTTCTGGAAATTACAGACATTTATCAGGAAAAGCATATGCCCTGATATAGCATACACCTAATATATATGTATATATATATTAGAACTGCAATTTATGTATATAGGGATCTAAGTCACAGATTAATAATCAGTAAATTTATTTTAATTTAAAAGCAAATACTATGTTCAACTTTGAATAATGCATAGAGTTACAACATTCAGTTTAATAAATTATACCTTTTCTAGTTATTTACATATTCCTTTTCCTATGTAGAATTATTTTTGTTTAACACTTATTACATATAACACTTATTATAAAATAATATTTTAATAAAGTTAATTGAAAATTATTTATTTATCATTTTAAGTCATTTATGAAATTTAACTAGTGACTTAGCACTTCAGCGTTAGTTAATTTGTAGAAATAAACCAGAATAACAAATGCTATGAAAATTATAAAACCAAAAAACTTCATTATAAATGCCTAAATTTATTAAATGATACTTGAAGTTGAAACTTATTTCTGACTAATCAATAAAAATATTCAAAATACACATAGGTAAAAATAAAGTAAAAGCTAGTTATCTAAAATCTGATACAACGTGTGTACCTTGAACTACCAGGTTATCAATAGAAATGTTGAAAACAACAATTAACTATAATTTAAATAAAAATTACTTTGAAATATACATTAGTATGAAATATATGTATATATATATTTTTTTTGTGGTATTATTTTATTAAAAATAATTTTGTCAGTTATATGTTATTAATTTTTGAGTTGTTATAATTTTTAGTTATAAGTGAGAGAAAAAATTCTTATTTATTTTTATTTTGATAAAAATAGAGCGTCGCTAATAATTACTCTGCTCCTCATATTTTCTAAATCTTCAAATGCTAATATCTCAAAATGTAATAATAGAAAAATGATCATCGATCATTCAATATTTTATTAATAATCCTCCATTTTATAGAAAAAATATTATAATAAGTTTTCATTTAACATTCGAAAGTTACTCTTAAAGTCTACCCTTAGGGATAACTTTTTCTTACAATAAACTTGATATCTACAACGACTTATAAAATCAATTGTCTTCAAATTAATTTGATACTTTTCCTTGTATGTTTTTTTCGTTTGTTTTTACTCAAGAGCTACACCGATATTTTACACAATTAAATATATTTGTAATATATAATATATACAACACTAGTTCTTACATTTTTTTCCTCATTTGTCAATAAATGTTCATTGCTTGTGCTATGATAATTCTTATTGAGATAATTCTCATTGTATTAGAAGCAAATTGTGATTTGGTGTATTGCAATATTGATGTCGTCTACCGAGGCACGACGTCTACTTGTCTGAGTTAAACGAAACCCTTATTTTTGTATACACTCAGGCACGTAGACATGGGTGGGCCTGGGTGGGCTTGGCCCCCCTTAAATTTAATGTGGCCCAGAGCCGGCCCCCCCAAATTTAAAATTCAATTATTTTTACGAATTATCAAAAACGTGCTAGGCCTTATATACATTGAAATTATTATTAATTTGTGTTTACTATTGAGTAATACAGTTATTATTATGGCTGTATTTTCATTTTTATATTCATAGAAAACGTTACTTGAAAAAGATAACGTTCTAGACGTAATAATAAATGGAATAGCAATTACTCCAAACGTGGTTGTAGGTAAATTTTTTTTAACTCTGGTCTAACAAACTACCAAGTATCTGCATTGATTAGAATCTAGTTGATTACAAAATTCGATAGAGTATACTCTATGAAAAATTTTTTGATAAATCTTATCTTTAATTTGTTTCTTTTTTTATAATTTAGTAGTTACAATAGGTAATTTATTTGTTTTTGTTAATTTGTTATTTGCGTGCTCTAAATAATAGTAATTAAAATATGACTAAAAAAAGGCAGGAATTGTTTTTAATTTTAAATAAAATAAATTTTACATTGTTTATAATTTATATTTATTTTAAAATTTTTTATAACTTAATTGTTATTAGTATTTAGGAATAAATTATTTTTTCTTAATAGCTTAAAAGTTGAAAAATTAAATCAGCTTATGTTCATATCATTATTTTATTAGCTTCGATGCAAAGCTGAGAAGGTATTATTTTTACTATGGTGTGTTTTTTTTTGTGTCTGTTACCACTTTTTCCCAGCTCTCACTGAACCCATTTTTTTCAGTAATACGTCAAAAGATCACAAATCGTATCTAGTCGAAGACATTACCCTCAAAAATTGCCATAACTTTTTATATAGATATATGATATCGTTACTTTTCATTTTATATATTTTTTTTTATAAATCTGATCACCCTTTACCTGCCCACGGGGGGATTTAAAATGACAACTTTTTCACAAAAAATTAACTTTTTTCACTTAAATTTTTAAAATGTTCCTGAGAGTCTGACACTTTTATCTATATCTTAAATTAAAGCTAACGTATTGTACTATTTTATTTAAAATAATTTCGGAGTTAATTTTGTCTTCACGGTAAAAATGGCTACCGAATGCTATTTTTGTGTAAAAATTCTCGATTTTGTATTTTACATTTTTAACTTTATAATGCTATAACTTTTTGAAAAATGTATGGATCAGCACAATTTTTTTATGAGAAATAATATTTTTTAATAATCTCTTTTTCATTCGACATACTTTATTTTAATCAGGATATTAATAAGGAAATAGCAGATCATGTAACTTTTGGAATAATCCACCAATTTTTTAAAAATAAACACAAATTTTGAACTTGTAAGATTCATAGAATGGGATACTCTCTAAGGAGGAGTGGAGGGACCCCCCACAAGCTTTTCATGGTAAACAAATTATGGAAAATGATTCAAGGGCCCAAAATTGTTGGCCCCTCCAATAAACATTTTCTGGCTACGTGCCTGTATACACTTCTTTGATTAAATGATTTTTTTACTATAAAATTACGTATTTCTACTCATCAGAACCTTCTTTTAGTAATTAAAATCGTAAACAAATTGATTATTTTGTTTAAATAAATTTAAAAAATATAAAAACAAACACTATATATTCTACCAATATATATTCCAATACATAAATTATATTGTATACAGTATTTTTATTTAAAACTATAATTTCCATTATAAATAAATCCATGATATTGAATAGACAAAAAAATTAGTAAATTGTCACACACAATAAAAACCTGAGAGTACCCTTAGTTACCTTAGTTTCTGAATGCTTTAATGTATAATTGAAGCCTCAATCTGATAATGGTGTTGTAGTAGTTATTTCATTAGCTAACTCGGTTGTTGATACATAATTATTACTATTAGAATTTATTTTAGCTTCTATGCGTGTTAATTTTTCGTTTAAAGAATTTAAAAAATTTACTATGCTCCCGAATGACTGAATACAGGATGGCCCACCACTCACTGACAACTTAAATAACTTTTGATCCAGTTAATATTTTTAGCTGATTTTTTTTTTAAATAATAGTTATACGTTAGGTCTATAGCTATATCTCAATAATTAATTTTTTTACATTTTATTAAAAATATTAATTATTTTTAAATTTTAAATAAAATGTAAAAAAAAAATCTAAGATAGCTATTTTGTAGAGTAGAATTTAAGAAAAATTTTAGTAAAAAAATATCTTATTAATATTCAGTAGTAAATATTCTGTAGCGTTTTGAAGTTTGTGAAAATTTGAATTTTCATGTACTATTTTACGGTATTAAACATTGAAATACGTATTGAGAAAAGGACAGAAGAAAACGCTATCTTTTCAATATACTTTTGAATGAGAGTGATAAGTAATAATTGCCTTATCTAATTTCTTATCATGGTATTTATGCCAAGTTTGTAATGTATACACACTATCATCATATGTATACACAGTAATCATGAAAAGATAGCGTTTTCTTCTGTCCTTTTCTCAATACGTATTTCAATGTTTAATACCGTAAAATAGTACATGAAAATTCAAATTTTCACAAACTTCAAAACGCTACAGAATATTTACTACTGAATATTAATAAGATATTTTTTTACTAAAATTTTTCTTAAATTCTACTCTACAAAATAGCTATCTTAGATTTTTTTTTTACATTTTATTTAAAATTTAAAAATAATTAATATTTTTAATAAAATGTAAAAAAATTAATTATTGAGATATAGCTATAGACCTAACGTATAACTATTATTTAAAAAAAAAATCAGCTAAAAATATTAACTGGATCAAAAGTTATTTAAGTTGTCAGTGAGTGGTGGGCCACCATGTATATTCAAGTGAAATATTCATTTGAGAAGTTACTATATTTTCACCGCTTGATCCAACGATATTATCATTATTTATAAATGTTGAATTGCCAAGTGAAATGAATTTTCCAAAAATTTTTCTTCCTAAAGTAGTGCAAGGACCGATAGATGAAACCATGTTTCCCATATTGTACTGTTTATCAAACAGATCATAAATATCGTCACGCACAATTAAGTCTTTTCCAGTACAGTCGTTCATATCGTACAAAATAATACAAGTAGTGTAATCCAATTTAATAGCTCTTACAGGATCGTTGATACCAAAATGTGCCATTTGTGTGCAGAATTTAGGTTCGGGAATACTAGTACATTTTATGTATTCAGTATTAATACATAATTTTAAATTTTTTGTGTATTGTATCAGATAAGTATAAAGTAAAAAAAGAGAATATTAAAAAAAGAATATTTCATTATTAACTTAAAAAAGAAAAACCCGACATAAATGGAATATATTAACTCTCAAACAACCTTAACAATTAAATAATATTGCTAAACTATAAGAAAATTTTAATTGGATTACTAAGGAAATTATGACTTTGCTCTATATTGATAATAAAAATAAAAATGTTTACAAAAAGATAATTATTCTATATATAATTAAAATGTATTCTACGCAATTTATATAAGACTAAAGTTTACTATTAATTGGATATAAGTATCGATTTACTTAACAATTTGTATTAAATTATTTCATATTTATATTTCTCTCAAATTAACGATTTCATCTAACTACGAGCATTTGATATAAACTAATTCAAATAAATTTTTCATTGCATAAATGTTATTCCTGTTAATCGTGTAGATTCAAATCCTATTTTATTATTATCATTAATATTTTTACTAAATCTTATTTAAGTCTTTAATCTGTTGTGTATTTTCTAATCACTAAAAATATTAATTAAACAATAATGGCTCAACTCATGGCAATTGTTCAATATAATCGATAAATTAAAATAATCGTGTAAATAAAAAATGCAAATAAATTATTTTTAGTTATTTTTATTATGCGAGTAATTGAGTAGTCTGAGATTATAGAACCCCTTTATTACGCTATATTTTTACCATAACAACAGATAAAAATATAACTACGTTGCTACTCTTCTTGTCTATACTACTTAATTATTTTAAGTTTTAGTTGTACTTAAATTAACTGTTTTCTTTTAAATTTGACCAGATGATTTTTTTTAGTTGATTCTCTATTTAATCGTCTAAAAAATATATACGAGTTCTTATTCAAATTTAACAAAAATAAAAATAAAAATATTTGCGCTTTTATAGAATCTTGGTACTTATGTTAATTTTCTCGTTAAAGAAGGTCTCAATCAAAAATTGGATATATATATATATATATATAATAAAACAATTTAAATAGGTTTGATATATAAATATACCAAAAAATGTTTCGAAAATCAAAATCAGTTTCGAGAATCTACTTATTTATGACAAAAAGTTATCAAGAATTAAATTTATCATAAATATTTGAGTAAAACTTGAATTTGCTAAAAGCAAATAGTTCATTAATTAATAAATATAATATAAACGAATACTAAAAGTATAGTAAAATAAGGTAAAATTAAAATTTCAGTAGAGCAAGTAATAAAAAAAAATCTTTACTATTTATTAAACAGTAAATTTTTAGTAGAATAAGTATCATTTTATAGCTTCCGTGCGAAGCTGAGAAGGTATTGGTTTTACTAAGATGTGTTTTTTTTTTTTTTTTTTTTTTGTGTCTGTTACCACTTTTTCTCAGCTCTCACCGAACGGATTTCTTTCAACAATACGTCAAAAGATCACAAATCGTATCTAGTCGAATACATTACCCTTAAAAATTGAAAAAAATTCCACCGTTCCCCGTAAATGGGAGAAACCTCCAAAAAAATTACAAATTTAATAATCGGTAAATTTTATCAATTTTCTCACTTTTTTTTCTTAAAACTGCCAAAACTTTTTCAAAAATGAACATATCAATATAATTTTTTTTTTTTATAGATGCTTAATGTCTTTACCCATCATTTGGTATATTTTTTTTATAAATTTAACCCTTTACCTGCCCACAGGGGGGGTTTAAAATAACAACTTTTTCACAAAAAATTAACTTTTGAAAGTGTTCCGAAAGGTCTGGCACTTTTATATATATCTTAAATTAAAACTTATGTAATATATTTTAATTTGAAAAAAAAAAATTTGACCTCTGGATTTGTCTTCACGGCGAAAATGGCTACCGAATGCAATTTTCGTGTGAAAATTCTGGATTTTATTTTTTATATTATATTTAACTTTATAATGCTATAACTTTTTGAAAAGTTTACGGATCCACACAATTTTTTTTTGAGAAATAATATTTTTTAATAAACCCTTTTTCATTCGACATACTTTATCTTAATCGAGATATTAATAAGGAACCAGCAGATCAAGTAGCTTTTGGAATAAAACACCAATTTTTTTTAAATTAAACACTATCTAAAGATTTGNTTTTTTTTTTTGTGTCTGTTACCACTTTTTCTCAGCTCTCACCCAACGGATTTCTTTCAACGATACGTCAAAAGATCACAAATTGTATCTAGTCGAAGACATTACCCTTCAAAATTGAAAAAATTTCCCTCGTTCCCCGTAAATGTGGGAAACCTCCGAAAAAATAACAAATTTAAAAATGGCTAATTTTCGAAATTTTTTCAATTTTTTTTTCTAAAAACTGCCGTAACTTTTATAAAAATATACATATCAATAAAATTTTTTTTTTTTATAGATGCATGATGTCATTACCTATCATTTGGTATATTTTTTTTATAAATCTGATCCTTTACCTGCCCATAGGGGGGGATTTAAAATGACAACTTTTTAAAAAAAAATTAATTTTTTCAACTTAACTTTTGAAAATGTTCCGGAAGGTCTGACACTTTTATATATATCTTAAATTAAAGCTTATGTAATATCCTTTAATTTGAAAAAAAAAATTTGACCTCTGGACTTTTCTTCACGGCGAAAATGGCTACCGAATGCTATTTTCGTGTGAAAATTCTCGATTTTATTATTCATATTATATTTAACTTTATAATGCTATAACTTATTGAAAAGTTTATGGATCCACACAAAAGTATGTTGCATAAAAGAAGAATATAAATAGTACTTATCTGAAAACAAATTATAATGATCCATACATTTTTAAAAAAGTTATTGCATTATAAAGTTAAAAATATAAAAACAAATTTTTTTATAAAATTTAGTCGGGTAGATACGACTAGATACGATTTGTGATCTTTTGACGTGTCGTTGAAAGAAATCCGTTCGGTGAGAGCTGAGAAAAGTGGTAACAGATACAAAAAAAAAACACATCATAGTAAAATTATTACCTTCTCAGCTTCGCATCGAAGCTAATAAGGTAGAGGATATGATTTAAACAAGTAAAAAGGAACATTATTTAAAACAATAAAAATGTTTTTATTAAAAATCTTTTATATTTATTAATGAATATTGAGCTTAAATGTTAAAAAATTAATAATTAAATATGTTTAGTTCTACTTGTTTACACAAAATTACCGATTTAAATTAATAAAACTTCAATAAACACAATACAAATAAAAAATACACGTTAACGTAAAAAAATTACAAGTAGTAAACAATCTTAACATAAAATAACATTTGATGTAAAATAATTTGTTTTAAATCATATTATCGCATTTTTTGGCTTCATAATAATTTTAAAATTTACTATAAATGGTGTATTACTTAACAATTAAAATTATTTAAATAAATTAGATAAAATAATTATAACTTTTATAAAAACATAAATTATACATATTATATGCACTTATTTAGTCATATTAACTTTATTTAAAAATTTAAATATTGACACGATCTTCAATGATTTTTTAAAACCTAGTCTGTTCCTAATTTTAGAATGAACAAGACCGTAGGTCGATGAAATCTTTTTTATATCCACTAAAAAAGCACAGGCTATAACTAGTTATTTTACCATGTCTAACATTTTCTGGCTTATTTTATTTTTTCAAGCCACCCACCATAGATAATCTTAAATTGAAATCCACGAGCTCAAATGTGATTATTTCAGGCATTCTTTCTGAATAATAAATATTAACGTAATTGTAGATTGCATCCAGTTGATCTTCATTCAAACCATTGCCAATATATCTAGGATCAAGTAAGTAAACTAAATAATAGTAGTTAGTCAAAGTCATTTCAAAAAGGTTCATTAATAATTCTAATAAACTTTTATTAAAAATTTCAAACTCAAAAAACATTTTTGAATCTAACCAGATAAAAGTGCCTTCACTAATAGTACATGAATCAGCTTGTACTCCATCTAAAGCAACTGAAATATTTTTAAGTGTAGTTAGGAATTTTTTAACATTATTTTTAGTCTCCATGATCATATTATGTCTAACATTCAACCTGATTTCCTTCTTTTTTTTTTAACGTATTTTTATCGATCCTGATTTTTATAAATTTTATATATTTTATATATTTCTTATATATTTATATAATTCATATAAATGTTAAATTTATGTATATTAAATCATTAGTAGTAATATATACGTATGCCATTAATTTTGCTATATTAGCTGTTATTGTTTAATTATAATTTTTTATTTTCTATTGATTGTATTATTTTAGTTGTTTGAATCACTTTATTTTTAATTATAAGAAATGTCTATTTAATCATAAGGAATGCCTATTAGGAGTTCAATATAAAATATAAATATATGTGTATAATTACTATCTATATCTATTAGGAGGGTATAATTTCAATGTGTTACAGAATGGAAAAAACAATAAAACAAAGTATTTTCTTGATCGATGACCTCAGCGGCAGTGATCACGACCGACCTACTGATAGTGCGTTATAATAATAAAAACATTATCCGCTTGTGCAAAATTATGTATTCAGTGTACCTATTAACCATTATAATAATCATAATAGACTACTGACATTTGAGTGGGTGTCAGCGAATATGTATAGTTGACGCTCTAGCGCGGCGGTAGTAATCTGTCCGAATGGTATGCAAAAATCATAAAACTAAAAAATAATAACATTAAAAAATGCAAAGAAATGTATGAACACAAGTTGGTCAAGGATCAACCTACAATCCGAAAACTCCCATTGTCTTTTGACGCGTTCTAGTGTACTACAATTATTATTTATTTCGTCTCATTATTGTTTTACAGGTAAACATTACCGAACATAAATAATCTAAACGACAATAATTACCATTGCAGCGCTAGAGTTTGTTAATTGCTCGTGTTATAGATGAACTCTATAGAATGTTTTCATTCAGTTAATTTTGCCAACACGTTTTTGTTAAGTGTATAAAACGATGTCTGTGCTTGTAATTATGGTGAGTACCAGTGCTTTGGCCGTGTTTACTGTTTTTAAGACGGCCCTGGACACAGTGTTTTCTCAAAAAATATATCCTGAGTCTATTTAGTCCATTCACCAAAAAATTAAATAAAAACTTGTAGACCTTGTTCTTTATAATTCTATTAGAATTTCGGTACCATAGGTATGTTTTATTGATCGTTTGTCACGCATTAAATTTCTAAACTATATACTTTGATTACGCCCCCGTTATCAGCAATGATATCACTATTTCTATAATAATAACAAACTTATTAGTCGAAGTTATACGCAGCATAATAAAGAAATTTAAATAGTTGAGTTTTTGAATTGTTATATTTTTATAAAACATTTTTAATCTTTTTTAAAAATGCTTTGATCACAAGAATTTAATTAAAAATTTTTTAACTAAATGAAATGCTACAGAAAAAATCGCGAAAGTATAACTGAATAAAATAGCGTAATTTTTACTGAATTAACAACAATAAATAAAATGTAACTATTATTTATTTAATATACAATCATAAATCATTGTCTTCCGTCTTCGTGTTATCTAAAATATTTCCGGGATTTTATAGATTTTTTCTATAAATTAGTACGTGGGAGTTATGACCAATAAATATGTTTTATCTACTTAAATATTCTTACTAATTCCAATAGAAATCTAAATTTAATAATATAATTAACACAAAAAATAATGATTTATTTATTAATATTTTTTTAAGTAGTAAGAGATTGTGGTTAATTACAATTTCTCGAATTTTTTTTATCATTAGTTTACTTTCAAAATTGCATAGCATACTAATGAAATATTACATAAATTATACAACAAAATTGAGTTTAAGTATAACTTAATTAAAGCGTAGAAGAAACCCATGTAACGTTTATATCGATATTATAAATATACTTGAATAAGCAGTTTTAGGGTAAATTTGTGACATTATTTAACTTTTTTGCCATGTTTATACGTCAAGTCTGTATATTATAGTGAAACTGAATTATATCAATGTGTAAAAAAGTGGCGTAAATAATGTATCGGCTTGGAGGAATATACATTAGAAAAATTTTCATTTCCCATCCACACAAAAAATAATTATACCTTCGTCGTATAATTATGTTTGTCATGAGGATATGACACCCGTATAATTATGACACTGGCGTAATCATATTCTCTAGTAATAAGAGACACATTGAAAAAGGCTTGGTGAAATGGCAAGACAATGGTACCGGTATGTGGCGAGTCTGAATTTGTTCATTTTTTATAAATTTTAACCAAAAAAAACTCTTAATTTTAAATTTTGTAAAATATTTAGTTTTGTTTCAAAACTAATATCTAATTTAAAAATGCTTATGTATAAAATGTGTTTTGTAGATACAAAACTTACGTGAACTTTGTTCATTAAAATATAAATGATTTTCGATTGTTAATATAGATTATTCAATGAGTCAATAATAATAATCATCATAACAATAAAAACAACAATGGACTTAAAATGATACAATGCCAATCATCTACGGTTCAGTAGTTTTTCTTTTGAAAATTGTAACCTCAAAGTATGAACATTTTTTTTTACTGAAAATATATCCAAACATTATCCAAAATAGCCTTGGCTATAGGTCTTAACCACAACATAAGGAACACAGAAATGCTTGGCGTTTTCTTAAGTCCTGGTAGCGTATCTGTTGTCCGGAAGAAACCAATGGGTCACGGACTACATGCTTTAAGAGGTCGATATTATCGTTAAAAACGACTCGTTTTACATTATACTTATCTTTTCATTTTCACGTAAATTATAGGTCATACATATAGTAATAATAACAATGGTACTTGAGATATAAATTGCAATTATCCTATTAGTAAAGAAACTAATATAATTTGTGTTTTCATAATTACAACGAATATAACATACGGCAACGAACTAGATATACATCACCTTGGTCTGTCACCTAACGCTCAGGAGAATATCATTTTGTTGCAAGCCAAGCAATTCATATTTTTATGAAACTCAAAAAAACATAAACAAAATTATACTGTTTAAATTATGCAATGAATCATCATGGCGAGTTGATTTTTGTTCTATTATTACTATTAATGTAAAAAGAAGGTACAAATTTAATAAATGGTTGTTATTAAAATTGATTTATTGAAGCAGGCAATGTTGACCACGATATAAACAACATTGGCTGTTTTTTGACCATCGACAATATTGTTTACTTTCCTTGAATCCTAGAAAAATCAGTAAACCGTGATGGTTAAGACTATGTTCTTCACATTGAACAATTAGATAGTTACATCAATAAAGGATAATAATTAATAACAATGATTACCATTAGACCATGGTTCTTAAGAGACGCCGACCAAGATCATGGAATTTTCCCATCCGCCGTCATTATACTAACACATCTATTGTCATTCACGGCTACTGAAATGACGAAGGCCTAATAATATAGCCTGTAATTATCATCAATGACTTTTTCTATCGTTATTCATTTACATAATCATATGAATATCCAACAATGTATCAAAAGAATTTTAAAAAATTATATGCCGGACAAAATTTTAGGTTAAATTACTTTTTTTATTTATTTATCCATCGATTCATTGAATAGTTCATTAAAAAATATTTTTTCAATGATAACCAATCGGTGACATTTTCATTTACTATTGTCATTTATTATAATTACTTTTTTTTTATGGAAAAGGCATATTATATTATTTTTATTATCATTAACCGCAGTTTCTGTAAGCTAATTGCAGCAAACGCTCATTACAGACTACAAATAAATGAAAAAATCGGTTTTTCTTCTCGCTCGAAGTCTAAACTATTTTACTGTGGGACCGAATGATAATTTCTTTGTTTCTATGTTCATACTTCACAGCATAAAAATATTCATTACTTGGCAGCTGACCTCAATAACCAGATTAGATTAAATAATAATAATTATCAATTATCTAGAGCACTTTTTTTTCAATTACATATAATAATTGTCTTGACTTGCCTTACACGTCTCTAATAAAAATAAGAAATACCGTAATTAAGGTCTACCAATGACCCAACGAATAAATTTTAGTAACATCTTCGAATTTTGGAAACATGTAATTGATGCAATTAATGTAATTATGTTACAAGGAAATTTTACAACTAATACTATTTTTATTTTATTCAGAGTTAAGTATTATGAGAAATTAGATTAAATAAAATCTTATACTATTTAAATGCCACTTAATATTATCAAAATCCATCTGAAATGTAATAATAAAACATTAATGCATTTATTTTTTCATAAATAAACTAAATCATAAAACTACACAAATTGTGGTTTTTTAATTATTTAAATACTTGTTTTTTTTATTATTATTATTTTTAAATATTTGAATGTTCCAAAGGAACATGCATAGTATACGTTCTACAATTATGTCATAGCATTTTTACACTATATTATTATATTATACTAAAAATTTCTCAACGACTATTGAACTGACGATGACAAATAATTGTTTGAAACAACTTGCACGCGATAGTTTAACTACAAATGGTAACGTTTCACAGTGGGACCAAACGTTGATTTAACCGGCCAAAAGTACCATTTTTAAATCAACTAATAAAATTTTTTTTTTTAGCAAATTTTTTTTATTATATCCTTATAAGGTCATGTACAAAAATTCAAGGCCAAAAGTTGATATAGTAATGGTTGGGTGCTATTTAAATATCATAACACTGTATTTTTTTGTTTTTTTTCTAGGATTTTTATTATTTCTTCAATCATTTTTTCCTGCTTAATTAAAAACCTTAATTTTTTTTTTTTAATTTAAAATGTTTAAAAAGTCATCGGCTTTCAAATTTACTAAGAAAAAATTTTTATTTCTTTTTTTTTTTAATTTTAATAATTTTTTACACACAAAAAAATGCAAATACTTATTTTACATTGTTTTTTAAAGAGTTTAACTCAAAATTACGCAATATTACGATTACACCAATACATGCATGTTGTAGAAGAACTCTTAAGCTACAATTACAAAAAAAAAAATTTTGCGTCAGATTGCATTTGAGCCCTGCACATAGAATTTCCCTATAATAAACGTGTATTTTTGTAAAAATTGTAATTTTAATCATTTCATTGGTTTTATCAGTTCGATCAACTTTATCAGCTTAAAAGTTGTAAAAATTAGATGTAATTAAAACTAATGATTCGTTAAAATTAAGTTTAAATAAAGTTTTTAATAATACACATAAAATAAAATACTATTATTACCAAAACATTTTTCTGTTTAATCAGATTGTGTTACATGTTACAAACGGCGCGTCACGTCATAATAATTTGCACATATTTTTTATAAGTTTCACAGTGAATTAATTGCAGTTTTGTTTTAATTTAAAAGTTGTAAAAATTATTCTATTATTTTTAAATAATGGATAATCAAGTAGTATGTGGTAAGTGTTAACAATAATAAACTATATTAACAATAATATAATAGTATTTCTAAAATAAAACAATATTTAGTGGCACAGTAAAATTGTATAACTTATTTTATTTTATTTTATGTATATTATTAAAAACTTTATTTAAACTTAATTTTAACGAATCATTAGTTTTAATTACATCTAATTTATACAACTTTTAAGCTGATAAAGTTGATCGAACTGATAAAACCAATGAAATGATTAAAATTACAATTTTTACAAAAATACACGTTTATTATAGGGAAATTCTATGTGCAGGGCTCAAATGCAATCTGACGCAAAATTTTTTTTTTTGTAATTGTAGCTTAAGAGTTCTTCTACAACATGCATGTATTGGTGTAATCGTAATATTGCGTAATTTTGAGTTAAACTCTTTAAAAAACAATGTAAAATAAGTATTTGCATTTTTTTGTGTGTAAAAAATTATTAAAATTAAAAAAAAAAAGAAATAAAAATTTTTTCTTAGTAAATTTGAAAGCCGATGACTTTTTAAACATTTTAAATTAAAAAAAAAAAATTAAGGTTTTTAATTAAGCAGGAAAAAATGATTGAAGAAATAATAAAAATCCTAGAAAAAAAACAAAAAAATACAGTGTTATGATATTTAAATAGCACCCAACCATTACTATATCAACTTTTGGCCTTGAATTTTTGTACATGACCTTATAAGGATATAATAAAAAAAATTTGCTAAAAAAAAAATTTTTATTAGTTGATTTAAAAATGGTACTTTTGGCCGGCTAAATCAGCGTTTGGTCCCACTGTGCGTTTGCTGGGAAAAGCTGTTTTTTAATCTCATAATGGATAAGTAAATAAAACAGTTTATGCATAATTCATAAAGAAAAAAAATAAAATTATACTATTTAATTAGTAATTAAACTTACAGACGTTTGATTACATTACTTTTATTTGACTACTTATCTATGTAATAAAAATTATCTAAGTTTTATTAGACACTATATAAAATATTTAAAATACTCATGCGGAATCTACTATTTATAGTTTAATTAATTAAGAAAAAAGTTAGCGTACTCTATAGAACAATTTTTTTTATAGTTTTATAACTTTTTTTTTAAATTAATGTTTAGGCTATAAAAATGAAGTCACTGGCACATATAAATTACTTTTTCTTTATGCAAATACCATTTAAAATATAAAGAATAATTTTCTTTAAGTTTTAAAATTATTCATTTTTGTTACATTTAATATTTTTACAAAATTAATTTTATGCAATAATATCATAAAAATAATTAATTAATTAAATTAAAGGTATTGTTTTTAGTTTAATATTCTTATTATCTTAATAATAATAACTAATATAGTAACATACATAAATATTTAAATAATTTATAAATCATAGCTATAAATTAGTTTGTTTTTACCAATCAATTAATACATATATATATATATATATATACAAATTATTTATATGCATTAATTTGAGTGTATTACATCAATGACTAAATATTCAAATATTATTTACAATGTTTACTTATTTTTATTGAAAGTTATAAAATTTATTTAGCTCATGTACAAGAACATCAAGTTCACATGATTTATAACTCGTTTTATATTTTGGCTGTTAGCAACAGAGTAGTTTTATAGTTATATTAGTTTCACAATACAATCAAGTTATGCATAAATCTAAACCATCTTTAGCAGATGATAAAAATTAATCAATAATCATAAATAATAAACTCAACCTTATAATGATGAGCAATATTAAAAATCAATGGATATTTCAGTATATATTAATGTAAATAACAAACGCGTTGGTACACTTAAGTTTATATATTTATAAAACAACTTTTTTTCAAAAACTAAAAATTTCAATTAAATATATGTTGTTTTAGCAGCTGAAGTTATGTTTGTAACAAAAAAGTCTTGTTATTTTTTCCTAGACTGAGTAAAATTCTACACAGTTAAGTTTTTAACTACAAAAAATTATAGGCTACAAATTCATATTTGTCAACATGTACTTAACATTATGTTTCAGCATAATATTATAATGTATATTTTGATTTTGATTTTGAACGAATATTATTGAAATTGTAATTTCTAAGATATGAAGTATTACATAAGTTCCTAATTTTACTCTACCCTATTCTATTTACTAAAAATAATTACATATTACTTTAAATTAAATACACACATATTAAAGAAAATTTATCGATATGTATAAAATGTAACTACATAGAAAATGTCCAGTACATACACTAAATAATGCAAAATTATTTATAAAATTATATTTTATTTCAAAATAAATTGTTAGCTAGTTAATTAAATCTGCGTAGCGTTACGAAAGATTAACAAAAAATATGTTTAAGTATTAAAAAATAGATAACTGTACTTTTTAGGTTTACTCTATGCGATTTAGTGACATGGCACTAATAAAGCTACACTTTTGGTTGACCAATATGTTAAAAAAATCATAATAAAAAAAATATACTTCTTGAATATTTTAAATTACATAAAATATTATAATAAATGTCAAATTATAATTTTTTAAATAAACATTCGTATAAGATATTAATTTAATTTGAATGTTAATAATAAAATATTCTTAATTAATTGATAAAAATCTTTAAAAATACATAAGTACACTATAATCATATGTGAGTAATAATTATTAATAACAAAATTTTTTAAAAAATCATACACGAATATAATTTAGGTAGCAGGTATTTTATTTATTTATGTTTTAAGTTAAAGTAATTTAACATGATAAATAATTTGGAACATTTGAATTAAAGATGAAATAGATGACAAAACAATCTTATATTTCTTAGTATGTTTTTCTTTTAACTCAGAATAATTAATCGAATATTGTCAGCTACGATATGTAACACTAACATACAAGTTTTATAACTATAGTTTTCTATAAAACCCGTGTTCGGACATAATCAAACATTTTATTGAATATTTATTTAATTGTAACAGAATTATAACTATAAAAATAATGACTTAATTTTGTAGAATTATTTATTTATCGAATACTTTAATTTGAAAGTATACAAGGTAATATATATTATTTAATTATTATTTGAGTTATTATTTTCTGATGCAGTCTGAATATGTTCTGTTTTTTATTGGTTATAATACCTTGAAAGACTTGTCCAATGAAACATGTACACTTTTACTCGAGTATCTTTATGATTTTCAAAAATTAATTCAAAAGGTTTTAGCCATTTTAGAGTTATTTGAACGTTGGCGTTTTACAAAATTACGCCTGTAGAATTAGTTTAGAAGATTCTGAAGTTTCATTAATATACCAATTAAGTGTTATTACTATTATACGGTAATCATAATTTATTTTTGTCAAGGTCGATGCAGCAACAGGCGATGACCGAAAAAAAGTCATTAATATCGTTATCGTCATGTCACCTGTTGCCATCTCTAGATCCCAAAATAGGCGGACAGACAGCGCGTGAGACATAAACGATAGTGCAGATAACATTTGAGAGGATAATAGTAAAAACATTTTTACAGCGATCCTATCTCACACATTATTATTTATCAAAAACAAAGTTATTGGTATGTCTTACCTCTCAGTCTCATTTACCCTTTAGTCACACCACGGAGGCTTTCCACACAAGTGTACTGATAACCGCCCACACTAATCTCATGCGGTGCAATAACAGTTTATCGAACTCTAGGAACCATAAGTTCTGTGCTGTCCTTTTTATGCTAGTGAATTAATAACCAATAAGTACATCATTAATGGTTTAGCATCTTAAATATATGAAAAACAAGAACGTTGAATTAATCTACGTTCAAAAATGATCATAATTTTATTTGTATACGTACAAAGAAATTTATGCAGTACTATTCATTAAAATTTTGCAGTAGGACTAATTCATTATATGTGACAGAGGAACACCAGGAGATTATAATATATATAATGTTAATATATCACATTTAAGCTAATATACAATGTTCATACATATTGACCTTGATTGTCAATTGGTTTAGTCATAGAACCGTCGTTTCACAGGATAGTTGGGATTGATAAATAATTTTAAATAGAAAAGCTATTTTGACTAAACTTATAGACTCTAAGAGACATAATTCTCAATAATGTATTATGATTTAAAAAACTAATATTTTAGAATATTCTAAAGCGCATTTCGTAGAATTGACCATAAAGGAAATGAAAACTTTACTTTTTAAGCAAACATCCTATACATTTGTAAATAAAACGTATGTGATCATTGAATCAACATAACAATACTATTAGTAATACAATACGTTACAATAGTTAAATAGAGTCTTATTTCTAAATATTTAAAAGTATCAAAAATTTAATATCATTAGCCACTTATGATTTTATACTTATAACATGGTTTTATAGATGTTATTTCCTTTTTTACGATTTTATTATAAAATATATTTTTTTTAAATAGAATATAAAATAAGTATTTATTACTTACAAAATTTTACTAATGATTGATTTGAATATTTTAAATTTATTGATATTTGTAATTTAAACCATTTTTCTAATGAAAAAGTAACTAAAATTTTTTGTTTCTTAGCTAAGTTAACATCTAAATAAGATTAATTATGAACAAAATAAAGATTATTGCAATATATTTTAACATATTTTTCAAGAGTATGAAAAATTCAAAGGAAAAGTTCGTTAAAATATGTTTAAAATTTAAGGTACTCAACTAACTTGGTTTTCTTTGCATAATTTATAATTTTATTCATTTACGACCTTATTATATTAATAACGTAATCAAAGTTATAATAAACATTTCTAAATCATACAGTTCTCTTAATACTATTATTATTTATACTTTTAATTACAATCCATTGTCGTTACATTAAACACAAATTTGACTTTTTTTCTTGCATCTATACACTAACATGTGCATGAAACTCATTTTATTTAAGCTTACGTATTCTTTATATGTTTGCTTAAGATTATTACATTTTCAACTAACTCGCATAACTATACATAAAAATTCTATGACACGAATTAAAAAATTATTTATTATTTATTTTATACGTTTTTATTTTACTATTTTAAATTTACATCTTGATAATGCCGATAAAGTAAATTGTGCTTGTTCTAAGTATAAATAATAATTAACATCTAAAATTTTTTGATTACAATCTCTATAAAAAAACATACCTTGCACAAGGTAATAAGCATTTGTCATGGTCTCAATTTTTAAGACATTGAAACTTACGTACTCTTTATTAGATATGAATTATCAACCAAAATTAATTTTCTATGAAATCAATTTTCAGACTATTAAATTTAATAAATATACTTTAAAAAATCATATCTAACATTAAATAAATTAAAATATCTATTCTAGCCTAATAACAAACATTATTTTATATGACTAAATCAATCAAATCGGTAGATTTGATCGTTAGAATCAATTAAATGTAGTTACCATACTATTATTATCAATATCTTAAATAATGTAATTTAATATGGAGTAGAGTAATATATTTAATATTTACCAATATACTTTAATTATTATTGTATAATTTTCTTTCAGTTAATCATTCATTACTTGTTACATTTAGATTTTTTTTTCAATTAATATTTCACGAGAAAGATTTTTAAGTTTGTAGATTTATATTTTCGGTTTTTTAATATGGTCATGAGCATTTTAGCCGTGCAAGCTATGTAAGCGCTGATTATAAGAACGCTAGTTTAGAATAAGAACGAATTATAATCAATAATATAATTAATTTAAATAAGAATAATTATAATTTTTTTGATTCTGGAAATTTTCAACAATACCCCTAGGTATTCTTCAATAGATTTACTTTCAAACTGTAGAACCAACTTTTTAATTAGTAAAGCTGGATCTTTTAACTTTTTTTTGGAGGTGATTATGCAGTGAATGCTTGTTTAACGTTGAATTGATTTAATTAATCTTCTTTTTTCAATGCGTCAACAAAATTCCATATAGATGGATGTACTGCATTTAACATCGAATTGAAGCTATTTTGCCAACCTTAATTCACATTGTTATTTCATGGAATGTCTTTTTGATTAACTCATAACAATTCCAAGTATCAATATGAAATACTGTAGTTATCCTATGACTCCTTCTATACAATCATTATCACATACATGAAAGTCTAAACGGCACAAGCATACTCTTGAAAAACAGTAAGATTAACAATAATTGTTATCATGCTATTTTTGTATTATGGTAAAAATACTTGCGACCAAATAACTTCGCTCTTATGACTCGCGCTCATTTTACTGCGACCAAATAACACAACACCTATATTTTCAATGACTATTTTAGATTTTAAATAATTACTTNATATTTTCAATGACTATTTTAGATTTTAAATAATTACTTTTTTTCTTAGGTATAAATATTATCACACGTTTTGGGTACCATGAGAACAAACATTATTTATAGTGTTTGCTTGAAGTATTCGAATACGTATTTCAATAATATTGTAAAGTATTTTTAACAAGACTGATCTTATGCATATATGTAATTATATATTAACAAAATATTGATAGAATAATATATTATTTTATCACTGATATTTTTCAGCGCATTTTTCACTGATAAGATTTGTTAGAAACTTCTTTTATGTTTCTTTCCGTTAATGCGCTTTCTATATTAATGTCACCAAAATATTACGTGACTATATTTACATTGATATTTTTGTGTAAATAAATCGTTATTATCATTAGTTGCATTGTAATAATGCAATAATACACATTGTACAAACAATTTTCAAGTAAAATTCATTTATTTGTCATATAAAGTATTTACAATTTAAAATATGAGTGTATTAGCTCTTAATTATATTGAGATAATTTTTCAAATTTCATTTGAAATGAAATTTTTTTCAAGAAACATAAATGCACATAGCTTTTTTTTACCTAGAATTAGTGAAGATTTGATTTTAATTATATTAACGGGGTTAAAAAAAATACTAATTTATAACGTAATGTGATTAGCGGACTTTCTCGTTATGAGAATGTTGTTTGTAATTAAACTTGTAATTCAAATTGATCTAAACTTTTAAGAATATAAACCAAGTGACTTGATCATTTTATTAAACATTTTTAAATTTATTATCTGGAAATGTATATATCAATGTTCAACATAATGTATTCAACGGTCCGGTATAGTTGAAGTAAATTCAAAAAGACTAGATTTGACTCGTATCTATCTACCATTTTTCCTTGTCATTATAACAACTCCAATATTTTTGTTTAGTATCTTATTTATTGTTATATTAATCGATTTCTTTCAAAATGTCTCGCTATTCAACAGGTGAAATTATTAGTAGATATTTCATCGAAGATAAAATCTTTTTTTCTTATCTTAAAGAAAATTATCGATTGAAACTATGAATGGATAGTAGTCACACTAATTATTTTGCCGAGATTTTATCCAAAAAAAAATAATATTGTAGTTTCCGTGGATCATTATAAGAATAAAATGTTTTTAACAAGATTACCAAAAATCGACTGGTAAAAGATGCAGTACTTACATTATTTAGTGGTCAGTATTATTTATAAAAAAATTATTCAGTATAGTTAAGTTAATAAATAAAAATTAATTAGTAGTTTACTTTTAAAATAAACTTTTTTCTTAGTTGATTTTAAATTTAAGATCTAAAATGATAATTTCAGAAAATAAAATAAAATGGAAATATTTATTTTATGTATTTATATTATATAAAATAATTTTTAAACAAATAATTGATTCTTTGAAAATAATCTATGGATCTTTTCAACAAATGACTTACATAAAAAAAATAATAATAATTAAAAAGAAAAATCGTTAAATCTTCATTTAAATATTTATTTATAAAGCTACAAAATGTCTAATAGGTCGCGAATGCGTATTTCGGAAACAATCTTACCATTATCAATGCTAAACAAATACCAAAATTCTTAAATATTCCAGCTAGTCCATTTGAGATATCCGGATAATATAAAATGGATTATCTAATTACTTTTTGTTACCCCACGCTAGTGAGTGTACTAGGAAAATTATGTTTTCGTTATATCCATTAAATCTAGCTATTTCTTTTATAACCACCATATCATTATCAAACCTATTTAACAACTTTAACTTTTATTTAATTTTTATTATATTTTATTATAATATACAGGCTCAATACATTTTCATGTTTTATAAACAATAT
The DNA here is from genome assembly GCF_025091365.1 of Daktulosphaira vitifoliae. Lineage (NCBI taxonomy): Eukaryota > Metazoa > Arthropoda > Insecta > Hemiptera > Phylloxeridae > Daktulosphaira > Daktulosphaira vitifoliae. The sequence goes on from NW_026099572.1 coordinate 59,593,674, forward strand.
ACAAACAACTATTTTGTTTCTATAGATAAACACAAATATTTATTTAAATTTGCTAAATGTGCATAGAAATTTCTTGTAGACTTAATTCACTATGTGTTCTTACATTTTCGATTAATCAAAATTTTCATACTTCTATAGTTATTTGTGTTAAAATATATATTTAGTTCAATACTTTTATTTATATATACTGTATACAAATAATGGAAAATATGCACACAGTAAACGTGACTAATAAAGTCTTGATGTTTGAAAAATTAATTAAAAGTGCTGCAAAAAAAAATATAATAAAAGAAATTAACACAAGAAAAAAAATAAGAGAACATACTTTTGATTTAAATCGTCCAATTCAAAAATATGATCCAAAAATTATATCTACTGACACAAAAGTTCCTAATTGTACAACCCCAGTAACCAATCAAAACGAGGAACTGAAAAAGAAGAAGTTTAAAGGTGAGTCAAGGGTACATTTAGTTAAATTGACTAGCGATAAAAATAGCAGCAGCACACATTCCTCAACGCTAATAAAAATAATCTAATTACTTTTTGTTACCCCACGCTAGTGAGTGTACTAGCAAAATTATGTTTTCGTTATATCCATTAAATCTAGCTATTTCTTTTATAACCACCAGTTCTTTATCAAAATCAATTTTATTCATTGGAATATTATTAATTAATCTGTAAACCATACTATTAAAAGCTGCCAATTTGTGTCGTAGTTCGAATATATAGGTATAATATACAAGGGATTACAAATACAGGTAGCTAATTGATTTTTTATGACATCGATATTAGCAGGTACACAGCATTGTTATTATCAGTGATAGTAAGGTACATTGTTGTGAGTTTATAAATACACTAACTGACAATACAAAAAGTATATCTATTGATAGTCATAATTGATAATAAACAATCCGTGACTGTGATAGCAATATCATAAAAAACCAATTAGCTACCTATATTTGTAATCCCTTGTGTATTATACCTAAATATTAACTCAAAAATTTGAAACTTTAAATGTTTATATCTAATAAACAAATTAAGTTTTATTAAAAATTCAAATGCCATTTATTATTGAATTAAAAACTCAAACATTTTATTAAATTAAAAATTTATGTTACCATTTAAAAAAACAAAGTTGACACCCTTACCAGGCATAAGGGATAGTGAGTAAAAGATTGTTAAGTTATTCCAGGCGATAGTGTAACTACACAACATAGACTGATGGTAATGGAGGTGTGATATACCGAAAGAGATTATACAAAAATAGATCGAACACGGGGAAAAAATCGAAGATCAGGTGGTGGAAATTGATAGGGAAAAATGATAAAGAGTTTGTAATGACGGTAAAAGAGAGGACGGTGTGAAATGTCGAGGGAGACATAAATGATGTGTAGAATAGATTTGCTAGTTGTATAAAGAATACTTCAAAAGAGAAAAAGTATGGGGGCTGTGGCATCTATGAAAAAGCAATAGGACCAGAGGAAGTGCCATGATGGAAAATATTAGGCAATGTTGGCATAAAGTGGTTAAAGGAACTTTAAAATCTTAATAGATGGGAAAATGCCAAATGAATGGAGGAATAGTATTACGGTCCCGATATTTAAAGATAAAGGTGACATACAGAGGTGTGGAATTTATAAAAGCGTAAAGCTTATGAGTGATAGTATGAAAATTTGGGAAAAGGTAATAGATAAGAGAATAAGAAATGAGACATCAGTACCTAAAAACCAGTTTGGATTTATATCTGATAAGTCAACGATGGAACCAGTATTTTGTGTGAGGCTACTAATAGAATAAATTAGGGAAAATAAAAAAAAATTTTGTATGGTATTTATAGATTTGGTGAAAGCGTATGATAGAGTACCGAGAGAGAGTTTAAAGTGGGCATTAATATGAAAAGGAGTTCCGAAAAGGTACATTAATATAATAGAGGATATTTATGATGGCACCAAAGTTCTGCTTTAAGTCCTTACTTAATTTCTATAGTGATGGATGAAATTACTAGAGAAATATAAGGAGGGATGATGTGGTGCATGTTGTTTGCTGACGATATAGTGTTAATGGAAGAAAATAGGGAGGAAATTAATCAAAAGCTAGAGCTGTGGAGATCATCTCTTGAAGAATAGGGTTTAAAAATAAGTAGGAGTAAGACAGAGTATATGGAGTACGAGTTTTACATAGGAGAACATGAGGAAGGTGAAATCAGGAGATCAGTGACATTAGTCGAGGACGTGATAAGAGAGGTGGAAAGTTTTAAGTATTTAGGATCAGCTGTGCAAAAGAGCGGTGGTACTGGTGATGATGTAAGACACAGGTTAAAGTTCGGGTGGTTGAAGTGTGGTTCGGGTGGCGTCTGGCGTCTTATGCGATAAAAGAATTCCAATGTGGCTAAAAGGTAAATTCTATAAGACTATAGTGAAGCCAGCTATGATATATGGTTCAGAGTGTTGGGCGGATAATAAGAAAGTAGAACAGAGAATGAGTGTTGCAGAATGCTTAGAATGAGAATGCTAAGATGGATAAGTGGAGTGACTTAAGAAGATAGGATAAGAAACGAGCATATAAGAGAAAATATAGATGTAGCGTCAATCGTGGATAAAATGAGAGAATATAGACTTAGATGGTTTGGTCATGTTATAAGGAGAGAAGAATCAGAAGCTGTAAGAACAGTTATAGAATTTTGAATGAAGAAGACCAAAAAAGAGTTGGAGGGATGCTATTGAATGTGATATGAAGATATCTGATATGAGCATAGATGATGTGGGAGATGGTGTCAAGTGGAAGTTTAGGATAAGGGTGGCCGACACCAATTAGTTGGGATTAAGGTGATGAAGAAGAAGAAGAAGATATTTTCATCAAAAAATTTAATTGTACGTAATTATTTTGATATGAAATCATCAAAAGCTTAATTTTTGACAGAAAATAATAATTCATAAAACTAAGATAAAAATTTAATAGACATAATATTATATTCATTAAATAATACTTTATTTAGTTTTATTTTAATATCTATATATTTAAGTAAAATTACTTAAGACTTAATATAAATATCAAAAATATTAATATATCAAACTATACAGAGTGATTTTTTTATCATAACCCACTCAATTACTTACAGAATAATAATAATTTAAAAATTTTTTTTTATAATTATCTTTAGTTACACATTATTCTTGAATTATTAACTATGTAATACTTTTTAAGTTCATCCCTTATGCCTGGTAAGGGTGTCAACTTTGTTTTTTTAAATGGTAACACATATTTTTAATTTAATAAAATGTTTGAGTTTTTAATTCAATAATAAATGGCATTTGAATTTTTAATAAAACTTAATTTGTTTATTAGATATAAACATTTAAAGTTTCAAATTTTTGAGTTAATATATAGGTATAATACACAAGGGATTACAAATACAGGTAGCTAATTGGTTTTTTATGATATTGCTATCACAGTCACGGATTGTTTATTATCAATTATGACTATCAATAGATATACTTTTTGTATTGTCAGTTAGTGTATTTATAAACTCACAACAATGTACCTTACTATCATTGATAATAACAATGCTGTGTACCTGCTAATATCGATGTCATAAAAAATCAATTAGCTACCTGTATTTGTAATCCCTTGTATATTATACCTATATATTCGAACTACGACACAAATTGGCAGCTTTTAATAGTATGGTTTACAGATTAATTAATAATATTCCAATGAATAAAATTGATTTTGATAAAGAACTGGTGGTTATAAAAGAAATAGCTAGATTTAATGGATATAACGAAAACATAATTTTGCTAGTACACTCACTAGCGTGGGGTAACAAAAAGTAATTAGATTATTTTTATTAGCGTTGAGGAATGTGTGCTGCTGCTATTTTTATCGCTAGTCAATTTAACTAAATGTACCCTTGACTCACCTTTAAACTTCTTCTTTTTCAGTTCCTCGTTTTGATTGGTTACTGGGGTTGTACAATTAGGAACTTTTGTGTCAGTAGATATAATTTTTGGATCATATTTTTGAATTGGACGATTTAAATCAAAAGTATGTTCTCTTATTTTTTTTCTTGTGTTAATTTCTTTTATTATATTTTTTTTTGCAGCACTTTTAATTAATTTTTCAAACATCAAGACTTTATTAGTCACGTTTACTGTGTGCATATTTTCCATTATTTGTATACAGTATATATAAATAAAAGTATTGAACTAAATATATATTTTAACACAAATAACTATAGAAGTATGAAAATTTTGATTAATCGAAAATGTAAGAACACATAGTGAATTAAGTCTACAAGAAATTTCTATGCACATTTAGCAAATTTAAATAAATATTTGTGTTTATCTATAGAAACAAAATAGTTGTTTGTATATTGTTTATAAAACATGAAAATGTATTGAGCCTGTATATTATAATAAAATATAATAAAAATTAAATAAAAGTTAAAGTTGTTAAATAGGTTTGATAATGATATGGTGGTTATAAAAGAAATAGCTAGATTTAATGGATATAACGAAAACATAATTTTCCTAGTACACTCACTAGCGTGGGGTAACAAAAAGTAATTAGATAATCCATTTTATATTATCCGGATATCTCAAATGGACTAGCTGGAATATTTAAGAATTTTGGTATTTGTTTAGCATTGATAATGGTAAGATTGTTTCCGAAATACGCATTCGCGACCTATTAGACATTTTGTAGCTTTTGAGTTTAATATTTTTTAGTTTTTAAATTAATAATATTTTTGATATAGTTTTAATTTTATTTAATTCATTAACCACATGTGATCAATTTTTATTATATAAAGAATATTGAAAAATAAATATTGTCATTATTATTGAAAATATATTTTTTTGGTTATTACTATGGTATTGTGACATAAAAATATTTAATGCCAAAATAGTATCGATTCTGTGATAATTTTATATAAGTTATAATCACAATTACAATTCGCGAATGATTTTGACAAACTTCAATTTTTTTAAAAATTTCAATTGAGGATAATTGTGGTCTTCTTCAAACAGGAGGTTTGTTTAACTTAAATACTTTAATACATGTCCTAAGTACATTCATTCTGTAGTATGAATTTTTTATTTACTAGCACTGATCTCTATTGCATTTTAAATATCAAATTCTATTAAAACATTGTTATTAAACTCAAAGTAAAATAAGCTTTACTAGTCATAATATGTAAGAGGTAACCTTTATGTTACCTACATGTTATTGAATAATATATTTAATATGACTTTAATTTTTATCTTTTATACATATATATATATAAAGTTCTCCACGAGATTTTGGAAAATCACCATAAGGCAAGTATTTGTAATCAAATTTTATATTACAATAAGACCGAAATTATTTTTTTAATACAATTACACAAATATTATATTAGAAATAGTAAACTAACATATCTGTTGATTTATCATACAAAAACAAAAATAGTATGTTACATTAAAGCTACTTATTAAGAATATGTTAATTACCCATTGAGAGGATTAGTCAACGGAGTATAAGATGTTAAAACTATGTTTATTTGAGTTTATTCTGTTGCATTTTAGAGTAACCAAGGCGTTTAAAGATATAAATATAAGAATCAAGTATTTATTCATTTTACTTTTGTATTTAATTATAATAAATAATCTAATTGCTTGGCAATTTTGAAAATCGCCATTCTTTAAAATTATAGTTTGTGTTCTAGTTCAAGGCAAAACAAGCCTACACTTTATGTATAGAAAATTCTTTAATATAAAGTTTTGTTTTATTTTAATATATTCACATAAATGAGGTGATATTTGATTAATTGTAAAATTGGTGTTATTTATTTAAACAAAATATATGTTCATTATTCCGCAACATTGAACACTGTCTCTTTCATTAAACTAGTTTAAACCATAACAATATTTGGCCTATAAGCCATATAATATCTAGTCTATAAAAATCACTGATTACGGCTAGCCAACCAATTATTTTTCCAAAATTTAGATACTCTAATTGTTCTCGAACTATATAAAACTCATCACACCACACCAATATTGGTGTGGTGAACAGGTGCACCGTCATGCATTAATCACATTCTCACTTATATACTGTTAGATATATCTTCAAAAGTTCTAGCAAGTTGTATTTCAAAAAAATTTAAATATTCTTTACAATTTAATTTGCCTAGTAATATATGGGGCGCATCCAAAGTTTGCCCCATAAAATCAAAATGCATTTCTATGGCTTCTTAAATTTTAAGCATTTTTATGGCTTCTTAAATTGTATGCATTTCTATGGTTTCTTAAATTTTAAGCATTTTTATGGCTTCCTTAATTTTAAGCATTTTTATGGCTTCTTAAATTTTGAGCATTTTTATGGCTTCTTAAATTGTATGCATTTCTATGGCTTCTTAAATTTTAAGCATTTTTATGGCTTCTTAAATTGTATGCATTTCTATGGCTTCTTAAATTTTAAGCATTTTTATGGCTTCCTTAATTTTAAGCATTTTTATGGCTTCTTAAATTTTATGCATTTCTATGGCTTCTAAAATTGTATGCATTTTTATGGCTTCTAAAATTCTATAATTATTGGTTTTATTCAATTCTACAAATTTAAGTATTGAATTTTATTTACATTACTCGAGGTTAATTCTAGTGCTAGTTTTCTTGATAACACTTGATAAAATAAATGACTCAACTAAAGTATACATATACTTTAATTATATATATGTATATATATATACATACATATTTAGAAGTACAACAATATGCATTTATATAAATCATATTTTAAAAGTACTAAAATAAATAAGTCTCATAAAATTTCTATCCACTTCTTTACTGTTCCCTCTAAATATAGTATTAATAAAAATTCTATAAACATCAAAAGTACTTATCTAAAATTATTTGTATTAAATGTGTAAAATACATTTAAAATACAGATATGGTTCTGGAGTTGTAAAATCAAAATAGAGAATACTATAGTACCCCTGAGTTATACTAGTAAAATAAAGAGGTTTAACTTTGATTTTTAAGGATCAATAATTTATGAAGGATTTTATTCATATAGTAAAGAGTAGATTTTAGTTTTAAAGTTATTATATTTGAAAAAGTACTTTTAACTTTAAAAGATAACAGAATCTAATTGTTTCATAAAATTTTATATTAAAAAAATAGACATTTGTAATCATTATTTTTTAAATAAATAATTAGAACGTAAAAATATCGTTAAACAGTATAAAAATGTATTATAATTTTTTTAATTTTTAAAAACTAAATTTAAAAAATGATATCATAATTAAACAATTTTTAAAAGATTTGAGTAAAATTAATACTATATATTGTCGAAGAAATTTTAGAATAGACGATCGGTTGTATTTCAGTAATTTGATAAAAGATGAATTCTACGAATGCAACCAAGTTGCATTGTATTGTATGATTACACAGTTATATTTATTATTTCACTTATATCACGGAATTTTATATGTTACAGACAACAATGAATTGTTAAACCACCAAGTGTGTAAAAGTACTGATGAGTGTATCAGTGATTTATATATATATGATAAAATCATCAGATCCTAGCACCCTCCTATTGCGGTAACGTCATTCAAAACAAAAATACTCAAGGTGCACTATAACGCTATTCGTGCGTTACTTAGTCATGTGCTCGGTGAACTGAAAAAAACAAATATACAGTTAACCAGATAATCTTTTTGTTAAGATACATTACTGCTATTATTTGTTAATATTAAATTTATTTATCTTAGTACTTTAAAATATAGTACATAGGATTCTTAATTTTTGGCTACCCAAAACGATTGAGGTGACTTTATTACCAAACGTCTGAGTGAATCTTTAAATAATTACAACGTTTTAATTATTTCTAAAAATAGCTATGATTTATAATTGTTACACATATCTATTGGAAGTCAAGTTACAGTTAAATTATCAGTTTATATAAGTTGCATTTGATATTACATTTACAAAATCTTACTATATGTAAAAATTATTTTAATATGATATATGTATAACATAATAATAAGTAATATAAATAAAAAAAGAAGTTATATAAAATAAAAAAAAATTAAATATACTTTTTAATTACAAAAATTAGTTTAATTTACAATTTTCATTGAATATGTAAATAATTAAAAAAAAAATAGTAAAAGAAATACTAAAAGAAATTTTACCGAAATTTTGGCCAACTCCAAGTAGTTGGGATTAAGGCCGGGAAAAGGAAGAAGAATACTATAAGTTTATAAGTTATGTCTATAAGTTTAACAATTTTTGCTTCCATTGAATGATTCAATAAAGAAATTGCTTATTATTAAAGTATAATAATTTATCAGTACAATTCATTTTTAAATAGATTATAGGTTTGGAATAATTTTTGGTTTATTGTTGTTTGTTTTTATTTTGGTTACAAAATAATTTCTATTTTTTTTCATTGACATACTGTATTAAACTATTGTCTATATTAAAAACATTGAATATATGTGTTGGTAAAATTTATATTATCTTATATTATACTATAAATTAATTCTATATTTTTATTTTTCTTTAGAGATGATCATATTTTATGTTTTTGACACAATCTATTTGTCTTTTTTTTTTTATCATTATATCGTCCAAAAATTTATTTATTATTTTTATTAATTTATTTAACAGTTGAGCAATACTTAAGTTAACCTTGACCCCTACGCCACTTCTGTAGTCTTATTATTCGTAATAAGAAATTATTACATGAAGGTATCAGTTCTTTTCATACTAGAATTTAAGTTCCAGTTCTTGAAAATAAATTCATTTAATTTGTTATAAGTTTGTTGTATAATGAATTTATAATAATGAAATGTATTATTTTGGAACGATAAAAAAAACTAAACTTTTCATTTACAGAAGTTTAATTTATAATATATAATATCTATGAGAATAAATATTATTCATCATAGATGATTAATGAGCAAACACATTTTGGTATTAAAATATATTTTGAATAAAACCAAAATATTCTTAAATATTCTCACAATGTACTTTTACAGCAAATATTAGATTTAACAATATGAAAAAAATCAAAAAAAATATTAATTTGTGAACATATTTTGGAAAAGATTTTAAATCGAATATATTTTTATTAAAATTACAAAATATTATTACAACATTTGCCTAAAAATAATGTAACAGTATTTTGTAGAAATATTTTGGTAATATTAATACATCAAAATTGCTATATATACGTTAATACGAATATTTTTATATTCAATTCGTATTTTTAGCTTCCATGCGAAGCTGTGAAGGTATTACTTTCACTAAGATGTATTTATATTTTTTCCTAATGTCCGTCACACATTTTCTCAGTTCTGACTAGACCGATTTTTTACAGTGAATCGTCAAAACATTACAATTTTTTTGAAAATCTGACTCTACAGTAGGTAAAAAGAAAAAATCTTCTGTACTGTAAAAAGTACAGGGGGATTCAAAATAGTAAAATTTGCATAATAAGGTAAACTTTTCAACTCCATTATGCAATTTTTTTAGAAATACTCCGAACTTTAAAAATATTATATTTTATTAAAGACCATAAAAGGAAGTTATTAAACTAAAGTAATTTTACCAGTTTTATTCGTAGTAATATTATTATAAAAACATATTTAAGAAATCAATTTTTATATATATTTTTAATCTATACCATTTGGTTCACGTTTCAGTATTTTAATGTCAAAAAAAAGAATATTTATAAAAAAATTATATTGAGTCTTTAAATCATACTCGCATAAAAACAGGATGGAACTCAATTCATTATTTACAATTTGAACAAGGTTACTATATAATTAACACAAAAAATACTACAAAAGACACCGTTAATGAACATAATTTCATAACAAATCTTAATTTGATATCTTATCTACTAAATTAAGAGTAAACCATCTCGATGGAAAAATTCAATGTCATAATGTTAGGATTAATTATAATAATTGTCAAACAAAAAATAATAAAAATCATGTAGTCCAATTTGAATATTGTATAAAATATTCGCTTTATATTGTTATAAATACAAGGATCATATTTAAAATATGTCGTTTTTTGCAAATTATATTATCAAAATGATGTACGAATTATATGCTTAAAATGATATGCTCAACTGTACACAATCCTAATTCTGTAAAAATTGACATCAATTTTTTTAAATCTTCAGAAAGTTTTAGCCAATTTTCGGCGACGATAGATCTAATTAAAATAAAATTGGATTTTTGTGGTGTGTTAATCATTTAAATGGTTTTGATGTATTGGTCTACAAGATAGGTTCAGAAATAAGTAATAATTCTCACTAATATTTTTCTAAAATAATAATGATTTTGAATTTTATTTATACATGATTTATTTCTTGATTTATAAGTATTTAAATTTTTTTTAAGTCTATCCCATATCTGTAATAAGAAAATAAACTTTATTTTATATTTAATTATTACATTAATACTTTAATAAATTTAAAGTTAGAAAATAATCCAACTAAGAAAATGACAGGTAGAAGACAATTTTTAAAGCTTTATCACGTAAGTTATTAATGTTTTTTAACGTAGACTGATGGTGAAGTTCCAGCAATATATCACTAAGAATTTCTCTTACGCACTACTCCTCCCACCCAGGTATACAACACATTTATAACTTCTGGAGCAAAAACTAAATAAATTTTAAAATTTATTATTTTATAAGAAATCTAGTGATTAACGACAAATCAATCAATTGATTTATAAGACGTGAAATGTATGCCAACAGATATGAATAATATATAAGGGTAAAATTAATACATTTTAAATTTTACATGGAAGATTTAAATTATATTATTTAATGTTTTAAACGTATTTTATTTAGTAGAATTTTACAACTCAATAAATTACTTTAATATGTAGTCCCAATCAAATGCGTTTACTGAATGATTAATTATTTTACATACTGACCTAGACATTGAGAAAAAGTCATTGTAATTTCGTTCGATTGTATTTCCTCTGGCTATGTTTTCACGCGAATAGTCAAGATGAATATTTAAATGGATTTAATAGTTGTAATAAAATCGAAAGCGTCGGTCTTTCAATTAGTGTAATGCGTTCGGTGTATCATCAAACTCGCGTGTATTCCAAAAGAAAGCATCAAAAAACACGGTGGTCCATAGGCGTATAGTAATAGTATTATATTTAATACAAGTTGTCAGACGATATTTATGCGGGGGCCCGCGGGGCTCCAAATTCGGACACTTTCTGGTGTATCTGAGCTGTTGATCTATTCAAGGGTGGGAAACAAGGTCGTAAGAAAGTTGCCAACTATAATTTTGTTCCATCATAGTGATGCTTGATACGTCAATACGGTTTATTAGCAGCTTATGAAAATCTCACTGTAATAAACATTAGTCAAGTATTAAAATATACAGAGCAATTCTTATGTCTCTATATTGATTTGCTACAACAAAATGGAAAGCTTTTCTTCGACTCAGGGACATCAACCTTACCACCCGTGAGGATACGGAAAGTATACTTTCACTACATGTAACTACAACTTATTTTCATTTAAGATAAGAAAAAAATATTATGCTTACTCAAACTTAAAGTGAAGAATGTCTTATTTATAAGTGCTAACACTTGATTACATCTTTGCATTATTTTACAAAAAAACAATAGGTGGTCTAATATGTAACCTGCATTTAACAAAAAATACATTAACTATTACTGTAAACTATGTATGAGTGTCATTATCAAAGTCCAATAATGATTTTTACTAGCTTATTATTTCATTGTTGTTTATCTACAATTGCAAATAATAAAATTCATAATCACAACTACTTAACAATACGAGACACAAAATAACAGCGATAACCCCATCGAGTCAAATATAAAGAATAAAGAAAGTAAAAATGTATACACATATATTCTAGAGAATTTGAATATAAAATAAAAAAAATCATTATTTCATAAGCTATATTATTTTCACTTATACTTTCGTTTGATATTTTTTCTTATTGAACAGTTATGATTCTTCGAATAATATAATGAAATATATGCTGTCATTGTCACTTTCGCAGACTTCTAGTATATCGCAATACAAATGCTTAGAAAAAAATTATGGATTTGAAATTTTTAAAAGAAAATTTTTTTTACACCAATAACTAAAAATGATAACAGACAACAGTTTACGTGAAAGGGTAACGGACAAAAAAAACCTCAGAGCAAACATAGTTTATCCACAAGTTATTGTCAAGGTTGCTACATTAAATACTTTTAGTGTTACGTAAAAAGTACTAAGAATTAAAACTAGTAAATATCAGTATCCATACGATATAAATTTTGACAACTTCTATTTCCGATTAAAAATTTTGTTATTATAAATCCAATAAATAATTTATTATTACTTTGATCCTGATTTTAAAATCTGAAATATAATAAATTACATAATGATTCTCACGGAAAACATTATTATTCATTTACTTACTTATTAAATTTCTCTTAAGTTGCATTTTTTAACATTTACAAATTTTCTTTGTAAATTGTGCATATATCATGAGTGCAATTTCAACAAAATTTTCAAATAAAATTATTAAATCCAGTTATTATATGTAATATTATTTACATCTTAAAATTATTTTTATATAATAATATATATGTTTTCTTGAAATTACGGATAAACACCTCCAAACCTTCCCATTTTGTGCCTATGGCATCTATGTTTTTTATTACTCTACAAAAAAATGACTGGTTTTCTTAATTATACTTAAAAATAACCATTACTCGTAGTTAGAAGTTAAATATTTATGAAACTTGCTATGTTTTTAGTTTATTTATTATTTATGGAGTTTATTTAATTACTTCTTCCTGATAATTACAAATAATCTTACAAAAACAGTCCACAAAAATAGCAAACATGAATATAAACCAAAATAATTATTTTAGTATTTTAAAAAGCAACTAATTAAAGCAATAAGTGTACTTTCTCTTATAATTTTCGTAGCATGCTGGAGATTTTTTCAGCGTTCTCTGCTTTTTAATCAGTAAACACTGTATATACGTCGAAGTATAACTAATTATTGCAATAATTAGAATTTTTCCATTAGCACCGTTTTTACTAAAGACCACACCAATCATTAACTTTTAACCCGCATGCTACGTCTATTAGTAAAATATTTATGACAATTCAAATATCTCAACATAATCTTATTTATGGAGATTTTATACACTTGTCATTCTTAAACCTAATAAAATAAATTAACTATTATAAAACTCCGTTTAGTTTTTTATTTCTTATTAAAACTTTACTGTGCACAATTTAAAGTTAAAAAAATCTAAGGTATATTAGAAATGTAAATTTTCTGTTTTTTTTTTTAAAAAAAATTGTCGACTGTGATTCGGAAAGATTATCATTTTCAGGAGCGACAAATACCATTACTTCTAAATTAACGTGTTTTTCTAACGAAAATAAATTTAAAAAATATCACATTAGTCTTTATAATGTATTCTATATCTTATACACAATTCTTAAAAAAACAAACAAATGTGATACTTTCTATCAATTTATGAGTAAAAATGTTTCATTGTTTCCATAATTATCAACTTTATCTCAGAAAATTAAAAATTACTTAATTAATAAGCTGTTGGCTTATTTACTAGGAAATTAGTAAATAGATTAGTAAATAAACATTCATACGTTTTTTTTGTTTTAATTTTATTAGTCAATTCATTTTTCGGCCAAACAATTAAAAAAATATTGTTTTTATTAATTTTTTTTTATTATTAAAAAAATATTAAATTAATATTTTTAATGTAATTAAGTTAAACAGCTTTTTAATTTATTACGAGAAACTTATAAGTACACATCACGTTTTCTCGATTAATATAATTGAGGTTAACTCTTTTGCTATGCCTAACCGACAAAATGGTAATAACAACCTGACATTTCAGGTCATCATTACAGTCAACAGCAGTAAATTTTTTTTCCTTACGAACTTACTTGGAACCATCAGATGATCGTTTAGACTTGGAAACGGAATCCTCTGTCATGACACCTCTTTGAATTTAATCATCCATGCCAACTAGACATAAGTTCTACATGTATAATAACTGTTAACTCGGAAATATGTACTTGGTTATGAGCATAAGTGTATTTTTTTTAAGATACTTAATTGATTTATGTGTATTATAACGACACGACATACTTTCTCTGCAAATTCTAGGCGATTACTTCTTTTTACGTTTATCTCCCTTGGGAAAGGGAACTTGGACATCGTCGCTAGAACTAGCCTGCATTTTAAACGTGTTAAACAATACCACTAGGAAAATATGTGTTATACGGCCAGATAAAACGCGTTTTTGTTGCAGTTAACCTCTTTTACCGAATAAGGCATATAGTACATAAAATATAAGCTATTCAGACATTAGCTAATTAAAAAGTATCGTCTTAAACTCTAAGTTTTGAATGAAAAGTTTTGTCAGTGTTTTAAATGGTCCACCATTTAGTGCCAGTTCTTTGAATTCAGTTTCATGACTAACATGTAAAATTTGTAAATTTCACGTTTTTTTTTCTTCTGAGTACTAACTTTGATGTAAAATCACTAAGTATATCATTATTATTTATAGTAAAACTAATATGGATAAATTAAAAATTAATAATGCTTAAACTTTAGTTTAGGCACAGAGCCAATAATTCTTTATGATAAATTATTATTCAAACATGAATAGATGCATAATATCAACATATTTATCTTCTAAAATATAAAATTCAATAGCTATTTCAATAGTCATTAAATATAACGGTTTTACATTACACATATTAGTAGCATTATAAAAACAGACTACTATCTTCATTATTCACATCTTTATCAAACGAACAGTTATGATTAATTGGCAAAATTGTTATAATCAACATATGATTAGATATTGTTTAAACTAGAAACAAGTTTAATAATTTTTATTGGAATATCTTAAATTATATCATAACAAGTATCAAGTAATAGAAATATAATATAATTATTTTCTAGTTATATATTTTTATGGATTTGTATAACTTTTTTAAGTGAAAATTTTAAAATTATATCTTGGCAAAATTAAAATGTAAAATTAAAGAATTGGTAATAATTATAACACGAACACATTACTATCATTTTTTGTAAATTCAATTTTTTTTTATTTTTCAATTCAAGTAGGAAAATTAAAAACAATTTTAAAAATAGTTTATAGAGCAAGTTACATGATTATAAGCATTATTTATTCTTTCAATCTTAGCACTTTCGATTGTTAGATCTTTTATACAACTTAATTAATAACACCCTTTTTGAAACTATTTTATATATCTAATAATCATATTAATATCTCGACACTTAATAAGTCACCCAACCGGTTATGGCACTAAACATTAATTAACTTTTGATTTCATTTGGTATCATCAGCATAGGGGGCTACTTTTCATTTCATATCAAAGATTAAACTAGTGTCTTCAGTTAGTAAATATTTTATTTTATTCACTAGAAGTTAATATTATTTTACAAGCTCTATAATAATTTCGAATTATTATCTGACGGTAGAATTTGAAACTATAAAAAGAAAACAATTTTTATTATATCTATTGTTTATTAAGTGCTTAGTTCAATTTACCCAATTTTGGATGTTTCGTTGCTCGCAACTACATTTATATCATCTTAAGCTACTAACGATATGTTCGCCGATATGTTCTATTGATGTTATTATGATTCATAACTAATAAAATAAAACTGCGATAGTTTAGGTGAAAATTTTGTATCTAGAAAACCCATAAAATAATTGACTAGATGCATTTTTTATGCATCATCTTGGAACCGACTATATTTAATTACGATCAAAATATTTTATAAAATAATTATTTAAACATTTGTTTATACAATCAACTAGTTTATTTAATCTTATTGTAATATTTAATTTAGTAAATTTTGGTTTAAATCAAATAAACTCCTAATTAATTATAACTTTAGTTAATAATTTCAATTTATACTAAGTTCCCATTTGAGGTTTAAGAACAACACCGTCACATATTTTAATGGTAAATATGAAAGCATTTACTAATTAGTTATATTTCTATAAATTTATATCTCTAATATTTTTTTATGAACCACATTTTTCCAAAAATATATAAATCCAAAAAAATGAACATAAACTACTATTGAATTTGTGTAGACTAATGGCTTCTATCGTTAAAGTCTCCATGATCAAACAACTTTTTTACATAATTAATTAATATTGATTATCATTAGTTATTTGTATTATACTATAAATAATTATCAACCACGCATAAACAAATATTTAAAAGAGAAACTACTCTGATCAAACAATTTGTTCTTATTAAAAATTCACAAATTTATGATTAGAAAAATTGACAATTGACATCAAAGAATAATCTTTATGCGTTGTACTCTCTTTATTTCAACGACCATCTATAACAAATTGAATACTTGCATGCAACTCACGCTGTTAATCTAGTAAAGACGTCTAACTAAATGAAAGCAATTTTTTAAAACTTTTATTGATAGTTTTATCATTGCTAATGATATAAAACTCATCCATGAATAATCAATAATTGATTATTTATATAATAAAAATTATTATTACATTATTAGTTAAATTAATGAGATTGGAATACCTTCATAGTATGAGGATATACTACTATTATTATACTACAACTATGTATATTCAAACAATTATATGACAACAGTACGTGATCTACAGAACTAATTTCAAAACGGAACCTTAAAAAATATTGATCTCAAAACGCCAAACTTTGAAAAATAGTGAAATATGTTTCAAAATATCAAATTCAAAAATACTTAAAATAGCTTTAAAAAATAAATATACATTATTTCAATTTTTATATAGTTAAAAAGTATAGTCATTATGTCGAAAAACATAACACGAAAAAAATTCATCTTACTAATTCAATTCGTTACTTACCTTTATTCTTAGATAGAAATTTAAAAAAATAATATTAAAACCCTTTTTATAACATTAATATAACATTATACGTTATAATAACATTATAAAATCATTATTATAACATTATTAAAAAAAAATTGTTATTTGAGTTATTATTTACCAGGTTCAAGGAAATTATAAAACTGACTTTCAAACGATTTTTATTATTTGGTTTTTTATGATTTTACTCAATAGAGCAAAACATTTTCCGGTTCATTTGAATATCATACTACATTTACTAACTATTCCTCAAATATAAATATTTTCAAAACATTTCACATTTAAATTATGTCAGTGGTTAACCATAAACATCAAATACTTTATTGACAAACATTATTGGTTTACTTTTCTTTAATCATCTTCTTTTTTTTTATCAACTCCAATGAAATAACATTCCACAACTCTAAGATTTATTAATTTTGTGAGGTGTACTCATTTCTACATAAAATATTATTATTATCCAAGTCATACAAAATAAATATGTACCAAAAAAAAGGTTACTTGAATTTGACATAAATCATTTTAAGTAAGAATAAAAGAAATTAAATACAGTATGGTGGGATGTGTAATTAATACTAGTATGATAACTTATTGTCTAGTCTAGCTTTTTAATGTCACAGACGGTTATAAAACTAAGCAATTCTTGTTCTCACTAAATGTTAATCGTTTATGATCCTTATAAAGCAGTCTATCAAAACATCATCAATTATCAATTTATCTTGGTTTAGACATTACATTATGCTCTTACGGTAAAGTGCCAGTTAGAAACGTGTAATTGAATAATTTTAAAACAACATTATGTTATTGTATACAGAAAATTACTTGTATTAGCTCTATAATATCCATTGCAGAATACTAATACGTTTCTTATTCATTATTTTCTTTTACATCTCAATTACACGAATCCAGTTAAAGTCAATCTTTTTCTATTGAAATAATAAATCTTATCACAAGACTATAAACTTCTTCGTTGTAAAATTTTATTTAAATCTTAAAATCTTTTCACGAATTTCCAAGAAAATGAAAAATACATCAACATTTTAATTTTCAAACAAGTTTTTATGCATTTTATAGACGTTTATTACATTATATGATTAAATGTAATTCCTGTTTTAATAACATTTATTATAATGAGTGATAAATATTATATAGTTGTAACTATATAATATACTGCACTAAAAATGCCATATCATTTATTTATTTATAAATTTGTTTTTATTATTAAAAAGCAACTTTAAGATTGTTTTTATTGCATTATATGCATAGAAGTAATCTGGACAAAATGTTTCTAACTTAATTTTTCCACTCTATAAAAATATTTCTTTATAAATTTACATGTATTTTTCATAATTTTTGGGAGGGCTCTTTAGATCATTTCAGATCACGCCTCGGATTATATATTCAAATAATGGTATTTATAACATTATTAAATGAAAAAATATATATTTAATCTTTAAATGACATACTACTCAATAGGAATAGATAATTACGACCTTTTTCAAGTAATCTATTTAGTTTACCCATGTCAAAATTCTTCTTTCAATTCATTAAATTTAATATTTAATATTCATTAAAATATACCAATAAAAATCTTAAATAAACAAAATTGTCCTAATTTATTTTATAAAAATACAAAGAAATATAACTGCAAGTAATTATATTACTTATTTTAATTTGGGTTTTGATTGTAATTTTAATAGAATCTAAATTTAGTTTATCAATAAGTTAAACCAGTAATTTTTTCATAAGTATTTTATACCAACGGGTATTTACATTGAGTACAGTTATCCGATACAAGTAAAATTCATTTATGCTGAATTACTTCTTTCGTGATTCATTTCAAGAATGTTCGTGGGAGACTCGGTATTGTCAACTCTATAATAGATAATTCAAGTGTTCCATTCATATAAAGTTTGAACCCTATAAATATTTAATTTTATCACCATATATGCTGACTGACATTTGACACAATTGTAGTAAATAATAATAAAAATATACTTGAAAGATACACATAAAAAATAAACAATATACTTCAGGGAAAGTCTTCAATTTCCATAAAAATTTCCTATTCAATCGTGAGAATTTGTTCCTTCTCGAAGTCGTGAGTTATTGTAATAATGAACAACTTGAATATTCTTAATGGAAATAGTGATTTTTCACTTTAGTTTAAAGAGTGTCAGTAAACAAAAACTAATTATTTGTAAATTTTGAAGTGTTCTATAATAAGCAAATTTACAGAACAATAGCAATTCACTCGGGTGGAAGTTAGAGAGTTAAGGAAATAGGAAGACATTTACCTATTAAAAATCTACCTTATCTTACTCGTAACTTATCTGAAGGTAAGATATTTATAATCGTAACAACTGATATTAAATGAAAAGTAACAGCAACTTCAATACTATTTTCGATACGAAATTACTAATCTGAAATATATAATCCATTTATGGTTTCGGCCCACCATCGAAAATATATGTGTGTGACTATTTTCCCATCATCTATGCTGTTTATAATAGTCGTTATAAATTTAAAATAAGGCAATAATATTTCTTAATCATGACAATCTATAATCACTAGCTAAACTTTTATAGAAAAACCGACTAATATTTTTAGAATCTGTTTAGACAATTTTTTAATCATATTAGAGAAACTTAATTATAATTATAAAAAAAATTACCTATTTACGACTTTTGGAACCTACACGGTCAAAAGTGATAGTCTTAATGATCCTGTCGGTAGTTCAATTTATTTCGACCCAAATACAGTTAATACTAAGCTTTCACATTAAATTACTAATCGTATGTTTTAATTTCATTTTTGTTTTTCCAATTTCCACTTTAAGATAATACAATCATAGTTTCGAACATAACACATAAGTGTTCAAAATTCTCTTTTAGGAATGTCATTTAAATAACCGGATGTTGTAAACCCTCCAAGGAGAGTACTTGATAAATTAAAATATTTACTAAAATTTACTAAAAAATCTATACTATATATGAAGTTCATGTTTCCATTCATACTATCGTCGTTGTTTCGTTCAAAAAATGAAACCAAATACTCGTATATGCCAAATTTCTATTTTTTCCAAAAAAAAAATTGTGATTTTGCAAAACATATAACATAAAGAATTGTTCACCAATGCGCTCTCTCTAAAAAAATATTACCATACAATTCTTAGCTTTGTATTTTTATATATTAGGTTGTTTTTATGTTTAGCGTTATATTTCTGTTTATATATTGAACATAAATGTTCTTATTTTTTATAAAGACGTACACAAATCTTAAAACCAAAATCTATAGTAAATTTTTAATACTTGTAGTTACCGTGCCTATTATTTTTATTTTTAAATGTTAATACCAAAACATCATTTTTGATTTTAACGTGGTTATGCACTTTGAATGAAAAACCGTCGATATATCGAGTCATACTGTCCTATTAGATTAATATAAATATTTTATATTTAAAAATGTATAAATCGTGACAACCCAAATCAAAAGGGATTAATGAAAACATGAATCAAAGAATTTGTTGTGATAAGCTATTTCACAAGCAGGTTTTAGTTTGAATGAAAGTGTCAGATTAAATCTAAGACTTCCTCCGTAATCGTTTTAAAACCAACTGTTTTGACCAAAAACCACTAACACGTGTAAAAACATTATGACAAGCTCTGTGATTTTTAATTACATTAATGCTAAATACAAACGGACGGGTTTTATTTTAATCAGATCATTGAATTCTAAAGTACATCACATACGTCAAAGAAATATTAGACTAAAAGCGGGTTTTTTTTTAATCTCTATTCAAAAATCCATCGTTGTTGAAACTTTTGGCTTATTAACGTAGTTAACTTTTTTTTAATTTTGCCATAAAAAATACCTGATTGCACAAAAATATTTAGTATAATGAATGAAAAGCAAAATACTTGAAGAAATCTTATAATTTTCCAATGATTCGCAGGAACTTCAAAAGGCATAATGAAGACACCAAGCGATTGCAATAATATTAAATTACGCCAAGTTACTCAATTTTTAACAAAAGTTTGATCGTTATGTTGGCCACGGAGAGATGACATTGATAATACTTTTGCACGATAAATACTCGTGTTACAATACCTGATCATATCGACATGATCTATTTATGCAGTGCACGTCATTTAATTGCACAGCTATAATTGTCATTACCAACGATGCTACCCACGCGCATTACTAAACTAATGGTGCCGATAAAATTTGTACACCTAAATAGGATGTCTAAATATATTGCCCGTGGCCGTGATTATTAGCGGAAAGATTTATCCGTAGGGAATGAGAGAAACGAAGACTGCATTTGTTGTGTGTGTACAGATGCAACCGCAATACCCCACCTCCATTTGGATCGGCGGCGCTGCACAAGTCGCCTTTCTCCTTTCGTTAGAATTTTCATTTTAAATAGGTATTATATGTTTTCCGTGTGGTTCATTGCCGCCAGTGATTTGTAGAACAGAGTCAGTAGGTTGTGGCCCTGCTCCAGGTGCTCGTCGTTGGTCGCAGTCTCGTGTTCACCGCACTCTTCGCCGGTCATCATATTCGCTTTCTTGCCGGACACGCTTCTCTACTGTACAAACATAAGTCAACTCCGTCTATCAAAAGCACTATATAAAAGTGGTATGCGATTTTAATCAAGAATTCGGTTATCAAACGCTCAAACTTGGTCATTAAAATAAGAAATCAACGCTTTTGACACACCGCTATTCGACCAACATCGCCATGAAGAGTCTCGGACTTACCGGGTCGATTTCAATTTTGGCCATTTGCCTATGTCTTTGCCAGTGTATATTACACCAAGGTAAGAATAATATCATATCGAATATATACGTTGAACAGTACGATTTTATGTAAAGTGAACTCGATAGATAATTATTATCACAATAATTGTAACGATAGGCTCTCTGAAAAATGTCACCGATCTAATTATCCAAATCGTTGAAATAGTTAACTGCAACTGCAGCAGTGAAATAAAATTTAGGTAATTACAGTTGTATATACTCTTTCAGGTTCTTGGTAGGAAAAAAATTTAGAATTTTTTTTTATAGCCTCTGTATACTATCATCACGTACAGTTTGTAATACGCATAATAAACACATTTTTACGTTACATACGTTCACCTATACTGTAATAGTTTTTTATTTTTCTTAACAGAGTAAGTAAAATACTTCCCACCGGTGTATTACTCTTAAAAAATACAATAAACAAAGAGATATTAATGCCGATAGTTTATTTTTATGGATTTATATTTACAGACTCATTTTTTTAACACATATTAAATTTAGCGCTACTTAAATGCTATGCCGATTACTTTTTGTACCAAGTTTATTTCTAATAAAAGATACACACAATGGTCTTTGTGTTGTCTTTTTATGATCATTTTCGACGTCAATGTACGGAAATCATTTCTCGAAACAAAGAACAATATTGTACCTTAATATCTGTGGTTAGGGTGACTACACATTGCTGTGTAACGGTAGCTAAAAAAACTGTTAATGTACTGCACTCACAGATCGAAAAATGCCAAATTTCGATGTTCACAATAATGCACACAAGTCGTTGGTTGGCTCATTGCACAAGGATGAGATCGTTGACCGAATAATTTTTCTCGATAAAAAATTTGAAAGTGCTTATATCTTCCGCATGACTCATTGTTAAGTTACAGACAATTCTAAAATTGCCCTTCAAACGATTTACTTGCTCTTAATAAACGTATTATTTATTTTGGCACGTGAAGTTTACCATACGGATGTTCAAGATCACAATCTTACAGATAAAAAATGTCACGAAACGTTTTTATGTCAACCGGAATTAACAACTCTACATTCAAATCGGACCAACGGTACAAGTTAACAGTTAACGCACTAGTTAGACCGGACTGTCTATTATAATATTACAGTATTTGCGAATAAAAACTAAATTATAAGTGTAAAATTTATCGGTCACCCAAAAATATACCGAAGACGTACAGCATTTCTCTGGTTATTTGTGTTCTTTGGATTATTCAATCAATTAAAACTTGTTATTCCTTCTGAAACGTGTAAGGCAATAACATCGAGTACGAACGAGTTTGGTATTGTCAATATTTTATGCATCGCGAAGACTTATTGTCACGGTGCAGCTTACGGATAATAATGAACGACAATGTTTAGCTAACAAAGTGTATGATCTACATAAATAATTAACAACACATTGTAAGAGTACTATGCGATAGTGTCCATTGGAATGACAAAACAATATTATAGCCACAGTGAAGTAATGACCGACGTCTGTATTGCTATTGAAACTGCATAACAACAGTCGTTATATACCAGAATTACATAAGTCTATGGCCTATTCAAGGCGAAGGAAGCGCAAAGACGGAAGAAAAAAGCTTTGCAGAAGTTATCACCCTGTTGGCCGTCCGTTGGGTGGAATGCAAGAGGAATCAAACTGGTTTGTGTATACTTGTATTGCGATCAACGGCGTTGAACTGGAAAAGCCGACAAAGAGCAATTAACTTATAAGATAAAATTATATATGTGTATAAGAAGTCGGATGTAGTAAAAAATAAATAGCAAAACAGGACGGCGATAGACGAACGCGTATTGTTTAAAAATAACTTCAGTTTAGTAATGACCGGCGATGAATAAAGTTTGTCATGCAAAATATCTATTTATTACAAAATATAGTTTTTGTTTCTGCAACTATCTTCGTTCCAAGACTTTCGTTGCGCATAATTATCTTTGAATATAATCCAATAACTACACGAGCGGCTAAGTTGTACCGATTAATCTATTACAATGCCTAAAAATAACTCGTGTAAAAAAAAAAGTTTGTCTGTTGTTAGATATCATTCGGCAAAGCAAACCGATGTCGCGAATGAAGTCGTTTACAACTAAAGTCCGAACTACGACGGATAAAAATATGGGCCAACCCATCGTATTTTTTTAGTGTTGGGTTAAAAAATCATTGATAACGCGCCGAGCCATTCGGTACAACCATCGTGCGGTAACACTAATTACGTTCATGGGACTTGGCATGGAAACACAAACCACAAAAAGTTCATCCCAAGTCTGAACCATATACACGTGTGCGGTTATTACGGTTGTTACACGCTAATCACAACTGTAACATGATTATTATACTATCTGCTGCAATATTAGATACGTCGGAAACGGCATTGTAGGAGTTTTGGAACACCGTTCCAAACTGTTCGTTCCCAAGTCTAATTTCCCTTTGCACGACACGCCACCGCTGTGTGTTCACCATGCCAAACTGGTTCTGGATCAACTCGTCATTATTACGGGGATCCATAGCCGATCAACTCACGAAGACGCTATGGGAACACGATATCACTGGTCGTGCAATGGATATGACGGTATTTTCGGTAAGTGTACTGATATTGACGGTAATAATACAGACAACTGGACGTTTGGACGTCCAAGGTAAACACATACAGTTCAAGTAATATACATTCTTACCGACTATGATTGCATAATAATATGCATTGTAATAGATCTGTAATACAACGAACAGAGCATACAAATCTCAATGTGCATGACAAGTTCAGTGAACTTTTGTCACCGTGCAACTGTAGGTAGAAACCAAAACATGCATGACAATGCGCACTAGACGACAGCTACTACATCGCATATTAGATGTGTATCACGACGTACGTACTCCCTAACGAACTAAAAAATTATAATTGCCAGGTGTAGACTATGTACTCGCCATTTTTGGCTCAATTTCACATTACACGCCAATTATCCAATAATACAAACAATTTTTATCCCGATGGAATTAAAAGGAGATGTTTACATTTCATCTGATAGTCTCCATAACCTCAATAGTACTATTTTATTTCGCGTTCCTCATATTTATCTCTTCGCTTATAAAAAATCAAAACCCGTAAAGCATACCTTATTTTGCGTCGAGACGGACAACGAACCCTAACAACCACTTAAAGAAAATTATGATAAATTTCAACTGAATTAAAACGAAAAATTGCTCGAATTAATAAACGTCAGAAACAAGTTTGCCAACAAAAATAAAATATCAAATGCAAAAATTGCGAATAACATTAATAGTATAATAACTACAAGCGTAATATCTTATAAATTGACTTTTATTAAGTTTTCATAATGTTATTAATAACGTAACACAAACGATATTCTAAGAATCTCATTCAAAATAACCCGTTCTGCAAATTTAAATTCATAAAATCAAAATCCAAATAGTGAAAATACAACTAAAACTTATCTTCTTAGTTTATTTTTTGACTTAATCAATTTTATGTTTGTATACATTTGAAGAAGCCTAATAAAAAATAATATTGCTAATAAAAATCTTTGAATAATGTTTTAATTCTCAAAACAGTGTAGTTTTTTCATCGCCGCATTACAGTCACCGAATTATCAACGCTTATAAAATTATTAAGTATTTGGCCGAAAAACGTTTGGACAACGTGTAATTTAAAATATTAGAGAGCTAAGAGTATATCACATTAGGATACGCCTCCCTAAATAGTATCTGTATCGTGATGGACGTCGTGGACCTCGCTTTTTAATATGATAATAATTCGTCCACTGCATTACTGTAGCGATAAAGACAACAAATTGATCCAAACAAACAGCTAACCTTAATGTAAAAATCTTGTCTAATTCCTAAGCTTCTACTCGGTTACGTGTATTAGTATAATGTAAAAAAATTCTTAAGCTTCTTCTTTAATCTATACGTGTAATTTATATAGGGTGTTCAGTAAGTAAGAAACGGGTTTCTATTGTTCTCATTGTTTGTAACATCTGACCTGTTTCCTTAGTTACTAATCACTCTGTATACTGTATGCACTGAAGTGACATTAATGCTCTTATCGTTAGTAAATATTACTACCAATTTTTTTTAATTTTATGACAAGCACTGTAAAGGATTAAAGTATTATTAATACTCTTATGATTTTACAAAACACTTGTGTATACATTGAGTTAATGTGGATATCAATCAATTTCATTTGATAAAAAATACATTATTTACGAAAAAAAAACAAATTTTTCAATTAAAAATTTTCTTAACATAATTGTTAAATTATGTTAAATTACTTTGATTACGACAAGTGGGTTGAACCAAAACGAAAATATTTCAACATGATGAAGGAATATATTCGATTAAAATAGTTTGTGAAATTATAAGATACCTACAAAATAGATGAAGTATTAAATAGAAATATTATGAACAAACTTTTTGAAAGAACTATTAAAAATAAAATTAACAAACTATTTTGTATAGAAATTATTTTTCGTTGTAATACATCAAAAAATATTGATAAAAAATCAATACACTAAATTCTACTCCCTAAATGTAGTGAAATCGTAGTACATTAAAACAATAAAACAATATTTTAAATGTAAAAGGATTTTTAATGGTTTACCATAAAACATTATACATAGTGATTGTTTATCTATGACTCACGCAATATATTAAAAAACAAAAATATAATATAATTTCTTTTCTTTTCAGAAGTTAATAGAATTATACGTTTTATAATTTTGATAAAAAAATTCAGTTCTACCGCCCTAATATTCCTTAAAAGTCTTCTCAATTGAAGTTTTTTAAATAGAAACATATATGCTTAACCAACTTTACAGACTAAATAATAACTGGTCGATAACAACATTTGGACAAGTATTTTGGAAGTTATTAACTCTTTAATATAAAGGTTGGAGATTAAATGCGGATCTGTTTATTTTTATATTTAAGTATTAATGAACCACACTACTCTGCCGCTTTGTTATAAAAATGCTAATGTCTTTTAATATACTTATCCAGAAGTTGTTATCGATTAGTCATATATTTTCTTAGATTGATTATTTTCTAGTTTGTAAGTTGGTTAGAAATATATAATTTAAAAACATAAGTTAATAAAGGAGCTAGAGAGGAGTATGATCAAATTGTTTTCTGAAAATTATAGAATGTAGGATACATTTACTTTGTGAAAAGAAAAAATTATATTATATTTATATTTTTAAATATATTGCGTTAGTCATTATTGAAAAATCACTACGTATTATTTATATTAAAAGAGTCATTGAACGTATAAATCAACTTATTACCATCAATCATATAATCAAAATTTAAAAAGTAATACTAATGACATTAGCCATTTTTTTAAATTAAAAATATATTCGTATACTCATCTCTTTAAGTATTCTATTAGTACTATCAAATTGTCTTATAATGTAAAACTATCCTTGATATTAAATAATTTCACGTGCACAAATTAGTATTGTAATGAGTATTCGTAATTAATACGCATAAAATGAATAAATTCAAAACACAAAAAAAAAAAATCATTTTATACATATGACTACAATTTTATTTTTACAATTAAAAAATAATTTACCATATTGTTAAAGAAACAAAAATATATTATGTCACTATATTAAGTAATAAATAATTAATATTATAATATCGATTAATAAATTACATTTCTAAATAGTTTTAATTCCATTAGGTAGTTAATAATATTAATATTCAATACGAAATAGACACATCACAATGAACTATTAACATAAAAAGAAACCGAGTATTTTAACATCACTAATTATTGTAAAAATAAAGTATTATGATCTGAACACTAATTTAATTGATATTCCTGATGGTTCAAATCTGAGAATAATCAACTCAACAATTTCTGATTGAAAATCACTATTCATATATTTGGCAATGTGAAAGTATTTATAGTTAAATTGTTATAAAAAGGGAATTATTAAGAATTTAGCATAATAGTTAAATTCTAACGCCAACTTAATAGGCAGTAGATAATTTAACGGATATCAAGAAGTAATAACTGATATCAGTCGTATTAAACAATAAGCATAAATATTAAAACATTCCTTACGTACATTTTATAAATCTAAGAATTAATATTCGTTTAGTACATAGTGTACATACTCATTTGTTAAACGTGTATCCTAATATTGGTTGCCTAAGTGAAATTATAACAATTAATAGGTCACTTAGCCGACATAATTAAAATAATATCCATTGGAGAACTATTATTGTAATCACACTAAAACATATTATAATATAATACGAGAAATTCGCCAGACACAAATTAATAAAATCTAAATATAATATTATCACTCATCACAGTAAAAATAAAAGAGTTTCATTTGCAAAATTCAAATATAAGGTTAAAAAAATCATGCGGGTAATATAAAATAAATAATATTCCAGAATAGCTAAAATTAAACAATTTTGTTTTTCCAAAAATTAAATAAAAATACATTCTGTGGGCAAGTTTTTTTTCAAAATTTTTACAATATACATTTTTTTTTTTTCTTCGACGATGCGGAAAAATAGAAATCAATTAAATAGAGCACGAGCGAATTCACTCAAAGTTAGTAGACAATAAAATGTCCTACTGTTTGTTTAAATACTCGAAAAAAAACTTGAGATTCGTTAAAAAGTAACCACTGTTCGGTATAACTGGCTGTGAAAATCTAATTCATACACTTTTCATTTTCCATTGAGTTGACTTCTACGTCAAATACACATCATTGGAAAACGTTTTAATAACTTAAATATAAGAAGTCTAAACGATTGTTACTCTATCAGTCAAAAATACTATTAAAATAATACGATTTTGATCATACTTTTCTTTGAGATGGACTCATGGTGGTTATTTTGATAGGATAGTTTTTTTGATTGACAACTGAATTTACGTTTAAAGCGATCCGAACCCAAAGGATTACTATAAATAGAGAAAGGAGAAATTATTGAATAATAATGATGAGCCGGAAGACTCTGTTCGTGATTCGTTTACCCTAACCGATATTCAAATTCAAATCGACAGCCAATACGTGCAAACGAGTGTTATTTTATCTTCTGGTCAGTAGGTCAGCCACGACAACTGAAACCATCATGCGACGGTCACATTTTTATTTCTATTGTATACACTGACAAAGAACGAGGCTAGTGACCCTCCAGACCTAAACGACTAGACGCAGAATAATAGAAAGTAAGTTATTATATACAAATGTAATGCGTTCGCTTATTCCTCTTCGATAAAAAATGTGCGAACACCGTCGTCGACTTGCCAGACGATCCAACGTCCTCGTCTGTCTCGCAGATATTGTTGTGAATAAATGCATTAAACTACTTCGCTGTATTACTTATAATACAAGTATTTACAAAAAAAAACTCGAAAAAAGAAAACTAAAAACACTAGAAAAATATTAAAAGACATAAATGTTTTTCAATAATTTTTAAATATAAGAGTCTTAGGTCGACTATTTTTCTGAAATAGAAGAATAGTTACAAAATACTAACATACTGTTGAATTGCCAGTTGAGTTGCTTAAATTTAAATGATAATCGTACGTGGATAGAACTACCTAATTATTAAGACGTAGGCGTTGAAAAAAACTGTAGACCACTCAATTATAATTTAAATTGATTGAAATGTACACAACTCTACTATTTGTAGTTAATTTAAAATGACTGGTACTCGCTGATGCATTAGACATTTTACGTGCTATTTATACTTTTTTTATTACACAAAAATGTATTTATCTCGTGTATCGTAATGATAATTATTTAGTTTATTGTGAACTCTTGGTTTAGACCAATGAGAAAAAAATTGATTACTACGATTTATAATTTTAACGCACTTTATTCCATTACACGCATAACAATATTGCTGTTTTATTTTTTATTTTTCGTCATAATTATTATTTTCTCTCAATCCGCATTTGGTTTTTGGGCTTCGTTTTCTGTAATTAAAGTCCCGTAGATAACTCATTATAAACCGTAACAAATGATAACGTACGATAGTATAACAGTTGGTGGTATAAATACATATCCAAATAATAACTATAATTAAATGACTGTATGAAAATTGAAAAAAAAAAAACAATCGGCTATGACTATATTAGTCAATCTTTTTTAATATCGTCATAAACAAATTATATTCAACGAGATCTCATGAATTGGTTATTGCCGGTTATTTTCGATAATCATCGACGAGTCTATTCGATTTAAATCGCCAAAAATAATATAGTAAAGCATTGCTAGATTTTGAAAAAAAAAACATATCTATGTTATTTTTTAAATCTCTGCATTTTCAAATAAAAGATGATTATCAAAATTTATAATCCGTTGTTAATTCATTTAAAACTGTCGGAAGACTTGAAACTTGATAAGAAAATTTCTAATAAACTTTTTTTTCATCAGGTGTTGCGGCAGCGAGAGATTCCGGTTGCCCGAGAATTTGTCCACAGGGCAGTTCTGAAGAGCCAGTTTGCGGTTCTGATGGAATCATTTACCCGAACAGTTGTGAACTCAAAAAGAAAACTTGTGGCAAAGGTACGAATAATTTTTTTTTTCATTATCGTACAATAATTTACAAATTTATTCAATCTTAATTAAAACCGTGTTTAAGATTTTATCGCGAAGTGGCTATATGAACATTTTCGTTCCTATTTTTATCAGGATGACCGTTTAAATAATATCAATGCGCAATACATTTTTTTTACATTGTTACAATAAATTTGTATATTTTTATAAATGTTCATACTTCATATCATTAATAATATACTATTATCAAATCGTATTCAAATCAAAGTTATTAATACTGGTAATCTATATTAAAACTTCTCATTTTTGTGTAAATTATCGTTGATAAATATAATAAAATATTTATAATATATATAATATTTTTTATATAAAACTACCAATATTAAAAATAAAAAAAAGAATTTGATCAACCATATGTTGACAACATTTATAGGTTTCACTCCTTAAGATGAGAGAAAATAGACTTAGATGGTTTGGTCACGTTATGAGGAGAGAGGAACGGAAGCTGTAAGTAAAATTATAGCAATGAATATCGAAGGAAAAAGAAGTAGAGGAAGACCAAAAAAGAGATGGAGGGATGTTATTGAATGCGATATGAGGACAGCTGATATGGGAGATCGTGTCAATTGGAAGTTTGGGTTAAGGGCGGCCGACCCCAAGTAGTTTGAATTAAGGCGAGGAAATAGAAGAAGAAACTCCTTAATATTGAGATTCAGCCTCAAAAATTAATCCCCCCCTAAAAATTACTTTGACGCATCTCCAAATCATGGTTAGGTTTATAAGTTGTGTGTGTTCTATTTGTATAAATTAATTTGACGCCACTGACAATTTTTAACTGTATGCATTTTTTTGTATAAGATCTTAGATTTTAATTTGTATTTTATGTTTTTAAAAGGCGTAACAGAAGCTGAAAATTCTACGCAATGTTTGCGAGCTTACGGATCGAGTTGCGAACACCGTTGCAGCAAAGAACAGGATCCAGTGTGCGGAACGGATGGCCGAACGTACTTAAACCGATGCATGATGCAAGTAGAAATATGCAGGTTAGTATAAATACATGTAATTTATAGAAAATTAAATCAAAATTGTTCTGTAAACGGTTCACTCTTGAAACATATCATTAAAAGACGTTTTTGTTGAATATCGAGGTGGATTATTTTTAATCCCCAGGACAGTTAGTTTTTATTGTATAAGTTATTAGTTATTAAGTATTCACACGGCACTATTTTTTTTTAAATAAGTTTAACTACTTCGATAAAAATTTAAGGATTAGTAGTGTATTGCAGTACAGGCAGATATACCGTGTTTGGTAGTGGAGCAGTACTTTTAATGTTCACATTAACGTTACCAACGAAACTGATATATTTTTATAGAGTTGGCACTTCCATGTCGCATCTTGGGCCTTGCAATAACATATCAGCCCACCGAGAAAATTGTCCAGTGAATTGCGATCAAGCGCCAATGGATGGGCCAATATGTGGTTCCGATGGCAACGTTTACAGAAACACTTGTCAAATGAAATTGTTTACTTGCGGGTAAATATTGATATACAATCATGAGATTTTCATTACCAGAATTATTGTTTTTAACTGAGTAACGATTTAAAACAGACAAGGTGTGGTGAGGACTTCTAAAAAACATTGCCAAACAACAAGACATTGCCGCGAGTCATGCTGGCGCGTTTCAAAGCCGACTTGTGGATCCGACGGTGTTATCTACAGCAACGCGTGCCGAATGAAATCAAAGAACTGCGGCAAACATGTATTTGAGGTTCCCATGGCATTCTGCTTAAGTCAAGAACGAAATCGAATAGGCTCTTCCAGTGCTTGTCCAGTAAACTGCGATAAGGAAAAAGAACGTTTAGTTTGTGCATCTGATGGCAACATTTACCGCAACGAATGTGAAATGAAAATGTTGAATTGCGGGTAAGTGCAAAACAATAAGCTATAAATGAATTCATTTTAATAAAAAAGTCATTTAGTCAGCAAAACAAAAGAAAAGTAACCAAGGTGGACTTTGACAAGTGCAAAATCAAAGTGAACAAGTGCAATAAAATGCAATGTTCGGATGAAGCCGATCCTGTTTGCGGTAACGATGCACAAACTTACAAAAATCCATGTCATTTAGAACTGGCCACTTGTTTGTGAGTAAACATTTTTTTTTATTTTATGATCTAGCGCTTATACACAATAAACTATATCTATAGGAGAGGAATACAAATGGCTCATGTCGGTAAATGCTCATCACTATTGACAGCTGAAAAGTGTCCAGAAAGTTGCGAAAATGAACGCGAAGAACCTGTATGTGGATCAGATGGTAACGTTTATAGGTAATCCATTAAAAAAACAAACGGATAAGAAAAAAAAATTACACTAAGGTTTTCGTTTAGGTCCGATTGCGATTTGAAGATGAATACTTGCGGTCAGAAAGTTGTGGCTGTACCGCCACACCACTGTCCTACCACAGCGCAATGTAAACAGCAATGCGAAAATGTTAAACAGTTTGTTTGTGGTTCTGATAACAAATTTTACAGAAACGAATGTGAAATGAAACGTGAAAACTGTGGGTGAGTATTAATTTTGAACATAATTATTTAATATCAGAATAAAATAGGTCTCTCATGCGGTATTTTATAACCAAGTAATTTAAAGTCCATAATTCAAATCAAAGCATGTTCTCGAGTTCTAATTTCAAAAGTTTAAAAAAAGGATCCTAACAAGGGAAATGATCAGGATGCTTAATGAATTTGTTTTAAGTTTTAAGTTAACTTTGTGAACTAAGTTATAAGTTGTACAAATTGCTCTACGTATATTTTTTGTCTATTTTATTTAAAATTATTTAAATATTAATTTAAAACAAATTTCAAAAATTTTTGTTAAAATGACATCTGGATTTACATTTAATATTTAACTTAGAAAATTATATATATTATAAGACAATATAGTGCCACAAATTTAAACCGATATCTGCGTTTTAGGATAAAATAATAAAACTTGGGGCCTTTAAATAATTATTACAAGAATCATTTTAACAAATCGTTATCAATTCTTTTTCAGGAAACATGTATATGTTGTGCCAATGAAAAGATGTCTGGCAGGATTCCAGTTCAAAGGTTGCCAACGAGTTTGTCCACCACTGTATGATCCAATTTGTGGTTCAGACTTAAAAACATACAGTAATGATTGTTTCTTGGAAATGGAAAACTGCCGATCCCGGTCACTAGTCACAAAGCAATACCATGGCGTGTGTGGTCAGCCAGTAGAAGAACCCAAAAACTATCTGTACTGATGCTATTCAATTTAAAATGAAATAGGTCTTCATTATTGTTCTTCGTCTCATATAATTACTAAGTCATCAATCAGGACTTTTTAATTTAATATAGTTTTATTCACTTAGTATCTTAAATTCAAAATTATGTGTAACAATTCCCCTCATTATTTCATTTTTGTATTGCAGCAATAGTAATTATCATTACAATGTATTTGGCTTTTAAGACAAAAATTAATCAAATTACATTGTATTACCTGAATTAGATTATTAGGGACTTGAGAATTAATTTTTAAGCTTTATTTATTTATGTTTTTACACGTGTGTATGTGAATCTGTATTAATATTATTTAAATATTATCATGTATGTATAATTATCCCATTGTTCAATAGACTGCTCACCTTCCAACTAAGCTTAGTGAAGTCTGTAGTCGTAAGACAGCATTCGCTCATAATATCTATTGCGAATAAGTGCCAATTTAAAATATATAAAAATAAATTATTTATTTAAATAATGCAACGATTTCATAGATTATATGAACACATAAAATATAGGATAAATCTTACAAAATCCTAAGTTAAATTAAGAATAAAACTTAATTATAACTATTAGTTTTTTAATTAATCACAGAAAAATCATCTATATATTATATGACATTATTGATGATTATACAAATTTATTTTTCAATTACAGATCCAAAATAAATTAAGTATTTCTTTTTAATGGAGTCAAACAACTGCCCGAGGGGTATGCTTTTTTAAACTTTTCTATTAGATCTTGATCTGTTAATCTTATACCTTCTACCTGATTTCCAAGAGTTATCCTAAACATAATTATAAATAAATAATAATTAAGCTACTTCTGATCTAATAAAAATTTACCAATTTGGTTGAATATTATGAGCTCGGCCAAAGAGTTCAATTTTTCGAGTACCAGGTGACAATCGTTCGATTATACCATAAATTTCATCTGGTTTATGACTAGTATCTCTTACTTCAGCTACAATAACATCACAGTCTAGACCACAATTTAAATTTGCCGGTTTTCCTTTCATTCCTACCTTTATAAAAGCGTATCAAAATTAACAGTAAGAATGTACCAATATAAAGTATTGTACTTACCAAACAATGTTCTTTACCATGATTAAGCCAGTGACCTGTTCTGCCAGTTCTTATAATTCTTTGCAACTGATTTGTTTTTACCCAAATAATTTCATCAACACGTTTATAGCCCCATAGTTTAAGACATTCTCTTCCTAATTCCATAGCACTATATAAAATTAAGAAATCGTATATTGTTAATAAAAACTAAATGTAAGTATTTTTTAATTATACCGTCCAGTAACCCAAAGAAATATTAATCCATCATCTTGTAACTGAGGAATACCTAATCGTCTCATTTCATCGTCAGACATAGTTCCATAAGGAAGTTCCATATGGATATCCCATGGTGGATCAGCCATTATGACAGCAAATTTTCCTATCAAATATTTTCAATTAAAAGGAAAAATAGTATAGAATTATGAAGAAGCAAAAAAATTATTTATAAAAATTACGAAGTTATTAAAAAAAACTTAAACGTGAAGACGTAGCATACACGACACAAGTATAAATTATATCTGAAAGTGATTAACATCGCTATCACAAAAAATATATTAATCTAAGAAAAGGACTTTTTACATTTTAAGCTTGTTCCAGTTTAGGGGATCGTCCCAACAGTTTTGAAACATCATCTCATTTAAACTTTTTTTCTGTCTCTTAAACTGAATCTTTTTGAGTGATATCGATATGTAACATAGGTTTTTTAGAATATCATTTATTAAAGCTGTACACTTTAATATTACACACTAATTATATGCCTTAGTTATACAGAATATCACATACAATTTTCAAAGTTGCATGGTGCAATGTAAAATTGTTGTTTGTATTGTTGAGTTATCATTGCTTAAATGTAATGCTATAAATGTACCAAAACGAATAGATGCATATATGCATGTAATATATATTTAATTCGTTGTAGAGTTCATCTCCAAAGCCATAGTTACAAGCCCAAAAGTTGGAGCTATAAAGCTGATTAAGCTTGTTTCTTATTTGCTATTGAATTTTTGTTGTTGCTTTTGTCGTTTTTATTTCTATTTTGTTATTATTTTTATTTCTATCATTGTTGTTGTTTTGTTTTTCATTGAATACGAAACACAATTTATCTGCAAATTATTTTATTTTTATGGCCGAGTACAGTAAAAAGTGAAGTGCATTTTTTTATGAAAATAAGTTAATATGTAATTGTACTAAATTTCTATTAAAATGTATGATGTAAAGTTTGAAAAGTAAATACTTCATATTTTAGTGACCAAAACGCTGTAAAAAATTAATAATATATAAGCAATATTATCTCTTAAAATATATTTAAATTTTTAAAACGATAAATATATATTTAATTCATTTTTGAACTAAGCCATTGATATATGTATTATCAAGCTTTTCTAACCGGATTCTTAAC
Source organism: Daktulosphaira vitifoliae (assembly GCF_025091365.1). Classification (NCBI taxonomy): domain Eukaryota; kingdom Metazoa; phylum Arthropoda; class Insecta; order Hemiptera; family Phylloxeridae; genus Daktulosphaira; species Daktulosphaira vitifoliae. The sequence goes on from NW_026099572.1 coordinate 59,629,759, forward strand.
ATACATTTTTCTTTAGCTTCATTCTCTCTCTATCATTTTACTCTTGTTTATTATAACATTAATATATTACGGGTATTTTTACTTTTAAAACTATTTTTGGGAATAATCTTTAGAAGTTATGGTTAATTTAACTACTAACAATATGTGATAATTAATAAATAATGTCAACATACATAAGATAAAAATTTTGAATTTTGAGTTTTTTGACAATGTTTAAAAAATAATAATAAAAAAATCCATAAATGTCAATACACCCAATGTGATTTGAACACTTGCCTTAAACACAATAGACTATGATTTACTACCCTGGAAATCAACCACTGCAATTGCAAGACAATAAATTTAAGCTGGTTCAATTTTCAATGTTTTTTTTTAAATTTTAGGGGATGTTGCAAAAAATTAAAAATAAATTTTAACAATCATTCAAAGAAATCGGTCTAGTAAAGGCTGAAAAAAAATAACGACAAAAAAAACACATCATAGTAAAATTAATACATTCTCAGCTTCACTTCAAACCTAAAAAAAATTGTTTTAATTCACTCAATTTTCAAAAATTATTGCAGTTTCAAGTAAAATAATAATTTCAAAATTAAGTGATTATAAAAATTGGAATTTTTTGGGGTTTTTTCTCATTTACTAGGAATGAGAGATATTTTTTCAATATTGGAGAATAATCCTTAATATTTTTTGAAATTATTACAACATAATAAAGTAATAAAAATATTTTATAACATTAATTTTTAAAATTGCTATTAGGATGTTTTCAACAAAATACGATTTGTGATATTTTATCATATTACTAAATAAAATTGATCTAGTAATAGCTGAAAAAAAATGACACAAAAAAAAAACATCATAGAAAAATGAATACCTACTCAACTTCACATCGAAGCTATTAATATGAACTTAATGTAGAACAATTTAGTTGATACTAACCTAAAAAAGTAAAATCCATAAATCTTAAATCACATTGAATCCATTGACATAATGGTGGAGCCAACTTTTTTTTATCTGGATGTAACCCCTTTTTAGCTGGAAAACTATTTAGCGCATTAACTAAATTTACTTTACTTGTGACTCCATCGACCTCATAATGAACATATCTAAAATTGAAAATAATTGAAATTAAAATATTTCCATAGGGGAACAAATAAATAATCAAGAATGTAGAATAATAAATGAATAATAAATGAGTTCACTGTTACATTAATTTGTATTAAAAGGTTAAATCAACCATTAGCCAAAAACTAAAATACTACATTTCCTTAGCCCAATAATTATATGTAGTTTTTAAATTTTTTATTTAATTTTTAGTCATTGTTAGTTAGATCATACAACTTTGATAAATATTATAAATAATATTTAAAATTTAAAATAAATGATTTTTATTCTAATTATATAATAATGCTTTATTTAGGTGTGAAAATTATAAAAAAAAAGAAAAAATTATAATACCAAAACCTACAGGATTCAAATTTTAATAACTTTACAAACACTTTAAAATACTATAATAAATTCAACCGATTTTGCACTCATATATTTTCAAAAATAAGTATTTATTTATTAATGAAGCAGTGTGGATTTTTCTTAACTTTTTAATATAAAAAATATTTAACAAAAAGTAATAATTATAATCTTACTTGCATGTGTCCATATGGAAACAAGTGTTAAGAAATGAACAATCACCTAAAGATTCATCAGTATGTTGTTGAATAATTTTTTTAAAATGAAGTTTTTTACAAACATGTCCTTCCATACAATCAGAACGAGTACCATGTGGACAAAACTCCATAACATGTGTGCCTATTACACATTATTTTTGAAATTAAGATAACTCATAACTTCTTAAACTAATATTATTATAAATATATTGTATGTTTTAAATAAAACACAAATGAAAAATTATTTAATAATTGCAAACAGTTTATATTAAAATAGTGCAATATCATAAATTTCTATTTTAAGTGTAATAATTAAGTGTATCAAAATTAGTTGATGAATTCAATTTGTCGCTTTAGGATTAGAAAAACATATCAATGAAAATAAAATTATATTTTAAAACAACTTTATATTATTATCCTTATTGAATTTAATTATTTTTAACCATATAACTTAAGAGGTATTGTAACTAAAGTTATTACTTCCAACTCTAAAAGTTATATTGTTGTAACACTTAAATCTACAAAAAAAAAAAAAACAGTATATAATAGTTTAAAAAAATTTAAAAATTATTATGTTAATATATTCCTCTAATCCTGCACCAACAATTTAATTTTATTTAAAATTCATTGAACATTATTTGAAGGATAACTTCAATATTTTACTTGCCTCCTTTAGATCGAAAACGTTCAGCCAATGATTTCTCTTTTGCTGTTGGTTTATTCAAAAGCTCCATAATTTCTTCACTAACTTTTTTGAATTCTTTTTCTCGTGTAGATGGCATTGAAATAAGTGACTACAATTGTAAGTCTAAATTTTAACATATAATTTCAGATTAATTATTTGTATAAAAATAGTAATACTTACCATGATATCATCATCTGAATCTTCTGGATTTCTTTTTTCAGTTGTTAATTTTGGAATTTTAGATTTTTTTAAACTTTCATTGATATCTTCTTCTGAATTAATTTAAATCATATGTGACAAATTAGAACTCAGAAAATTATTTAAATAAATAAATATTAACTAAAAAATAACTATTAACAATAAACTTTAAATAAGTTATATGAATATTTAAGCATAATAGAAGAGAATTATTTCAAAAGTCAAACTATAGGCTTTTCATTTATTAGCTTAAATGTAAAATTAAAAAAACCCAGCACAGGGGGGTCGCGGCACAGTGGTGACGTGGCATAGTTGGATCAAGTATAATGATATCTGACAGTGATTAAAATCACTATCAAAAAACACGCTTCGATGCAAATCTTTAGATAGTGTTTAATTGTAAAAAATTGGTGGATTATTCCAAAAGCTATATGATCTGCTATTTTCTTATTAATATCCTGAATGAAAAAGGGAATATTAAAAAATATTATTTCTCATAAAAAATTGTGTTGATTCATACACTTTTTAATAAGTTATAGCATTATAAAGTAAAAAATGTAAAATATAAAATCGAGAATTTTCACACAAAAATAGAATTCGGTAGCCATTTTCACCACGAAGACAAGGCCAGAGGTCAAATTTTTTTTTCCATAATAAAGTACATTACATTAGCTTTAATTTAAGATATATATAAAAGAGTCAAACCTCCCGGAACACTTTCAAAAGTTAAGTTGAAAAAGTTAATTTTTTGTGAAAAAGTTGTAATTTTAAACCCCCCCCCCTGTGGGCAGGTAAAGGGTTAAATTTATAAAAAAAATATACCAAATGATAGGTAAAGACATCAAGCATCTAAAAAAAAAATTATATTGATATGTTCATTTTTGAAAAAGTTATGGCAGTTTTTAGTAAAAAAAATTGAAAAAATTTCGAAAATTAGCGATTTTTAAATTTGTAATTTTTTTAGAGATTTCTCCCATTTACGGGGAACGAGGGAAATTTTTTCAATTTTTGAGGGTAATGTCTTCGACTAGATACAATTTGTGATCTTTTGACATATTGTTGAAAGAAATCCGTTTGGTGAGAGCTAAGAAAAAGTGGTATCAGACACAAAAAAATAAAAAAAAAAACATCATAGTAAAACCAATACCTTCTCAGCTTCACATCGAAGCTAAAAGTATTTATTTTTCTGATGTTTTTTTTTTTTTTTGTTTATTTCTGTCACCATTTTTCTCAGCTTTCACTGTACGGATATCTTTCAACAATACATCAAAAGATCACACATTGATTCTAACTAAAGAAATTGCCCTCAAAAACTGAAAAAATTTCCCTCGTTTCCTAAAAATGGGAGAAATCCTGAAAAAACACAACTTTTGAAATCAGTAAATATCAAAATTTTTTTTCTTAAAACTGCCATAACTTTTTTAAAGGGGTTGACTTTATCTTGTGAGTAGAAACATATGTTACAAGACTTGGGGTTCTGAGTTTGATCCCCGTGGTGCCAATAAAATTTTTCATTAGTGGTGTCTGGTCTCTGTTGCAAGCTGGCCATAATACCCATCCCGTTCATTATTGGTGTAGCCAAGAACCATCTTTAACTTACTAAAATGTGAAAAAAGACCACCAACATGCTGGTAGCATATTAAGTTCCAAAAATAGAAGAATGTAAAATTGATCATTTTTTTTTTTGCCATAACTTTATAAAAAAGAACACATCAAGGCAATTTTTATTTATAAATGACTTAGATATTTCTTTTTCTTTTGATATCAATATATTTTTTAAACCTGAACCTTTATCTGCCCACAGAGAGGATTTAAAATAACAACTTTTTCAACTTAAGTTTTGAAAGTGTTCCGGAAATACTGACATTCCAAGCTTTAAACATATATTAAATTAAGACTTATGTAACATACTATAAATTAAAAAAAAAAAATTTGTCTTGGCGACTAATATTCTGTGTGGATATATCTGCCAAACATGCTATTTTTGCATTAGAATTTCCAATACTGTATCTTCAACTATCATCTATACTTGTCCCAAATATACTATATAATGTACACCTTGTGCCATAACCCCACAAATAATTTTATTTTGATACTATTATGTTAAGTAATTAAATTTTTATAACTATAATTGTAAGATTAGTTAGTATTTAAAAATTATGATTAATCATTTTTTTAATATTTTTAGAACTTTGATCAGAATTTACAAATAAATACTTTGAAAAGTATCATTCATTTTATCATCACATTTTACAAAACAGTAGTAATGCAAATTATAAAAGACAAATATATGAATCCTTGAAACACACTAATTTTTTTTTTTTTAAATACCTTCAAGTTGTTTAATTTTATCTTCAAGCAACAAACGTGATCTTTCATATTGAACTACTGTATCAGCTTCTGATGATAAATCATTGATCATTGCAAGACATTTAGCATGTTCTGCAGTTAATACTTGCAAACTCTGTTGACCATCAACAACTATATTTTCTAAACTAAATAAGTTTATTAAAAAATTAATTTAAAATAAATTTTACATCCAATATTTATACAATTACCTTATTAGATTTTGAGCAACAAATTTATGGAGAAGATTTATAACAGAAGAATGAGGAATGTAAGTAGATTTTTTTTTTGATAAAGCAACAACTAATTGATTAGATGTCACTGGAAGATTCAAAGAAACATCAATAAGAGCTTCTAGTAATACTCTCTCACCTCCAACTTGATTCCAATCAAAATTTGATTCAGTTTCATAACTATTTTCACTAGTTACATGAGATTCTCCTTAAAAAATATGCATGATAAAATTAGATATACAAATGATGAAATAAAAAAACTCACTAGAAATAATAAGATCAGTAGATTCATTGAGAATAACCTGACGTTCAATTTTTCTTTTTTTTAGTTTCTCTCGCAAAGAATTTCTTTTACTCTTAACTGCTTGGATTTCTTGCCAAGCATCAGACATTTTTAAAAATGTCTATACATTTATTTAATCTAATTCAATAACTTACAACATTTATTATTCAGTCATATTAACACGGAAATTAATACAAAAATTCATTAATAACAATTATTGTTATTTAAATTTAACATTACAGTAAATGTTAAATAATTAAATACATTAAATTATTTAAATTCCACATGTGTTCTATGAAATATAGAATCCAGTAAAAAACAATGTTTAGATTGAAAACAAATCTACTGCGATTACTATTTTCAAAATCATTTTTTCTTAAAATATTTTAATAATTTGATAATGAGGAAACTATAGACTATTGTTAATAAACCAAAAGGTAATTTTATAAAAATTGTATCGGTTTATGAAAAAAAAAATTTTTATTTTATTTATTAAATATTGATAAAATACATGATATCAACAACCCATATATATATTTATATATAATATTAGATAATAACCAAGGCTGAAAAATCTACTCTGATGATAATAATTATACTACAGGTCATCTTTATAAACGACATTTATATGTGGTATTACAAGTTTGCACGAAATGATAATGCTCCAACATTGTTAAAATTACTTCAAATATATTTACTCTAGTTATATTTATATTGAATACATGCTTTGGAAAATTTAAATTAACCAGAGGTGTTTTCAAGAGTATACGACAAATACCCATTTATCGTTTTGGAAATTTTCATATGCCCTAAAATCATTACTGTATAATGTCTTGATATAAATGTGCTTAAAGAAATTTTTTGAAGGATATGACTATTTTAACTTTTAACTCTATAGGGGCGTACTTAATTTTTTTTTAGGGGAGTTTCAGACGTAAATTTAAATATGACCTTCAAATTTACAATTATTATAAAACTTAGAGTTCTAGTAAAAAGATGTGATTAGAAAGTCAACATTTTTTTCTGCATTTTAAAATTGCAATATATTAAAATATAGCATAAATATTCAGATTTTTATAAAATTACTTAAACAATATACTAGAGACAATAAGATTTCTTTTGATATGCTATTCATGATTATCTAATTGAAAACTTAAGTAGAAGTTCTAATGAAACCACTTACCCATGTTAAATTTTTCTCTATATCAATTTTTGATAATCTGTAACATCTGGATTATTTTAACCTACACCAAATTAAAGTTTATAAGTGAACTATAATATTAAAAAAAAGTGCCTACAAATTTTATATTGGAAGAAATCGGCCGACGACAAAGCAAAAAAATACATTATCTAAGTTAAAAAAATATATATTTCGTTAGTAAATTTTGTAGATTTTTCAAAATGTTTTGTACCTTTAAAACTATATCAAATAAATATTTAAATCTTGTATAAATCGTTATTTTCAAACAAAAATTTAACAGAATGCCACCGAAACGTTTTTTGATAAAAATATTAATCGATGACAGATATCTATACTTGTCCCAACTATGCCACTGTACTAGATTTTTATAATTGCATAGATTTATGTAATGAATATTACTAGGTAAAATTTTGTTTGCTTTTAATAAAATTTTATACAAATCCATGTAACTAATGGTATTTATTTAAGTGTTATTTTGTGTTAATCTTAATACCAAATAACCAATAAAAATATTTATGCTAAGTGTAATATTTAGTAATTTGTAATTTTGTAAAATATTATTTTCGAGTGTAGCTCTAATTTTTAAGGTAATTAGGCTTAGAATTTCCGTTTTTTTGATATTTGTATAAAAATATGGTAAAACAATGTGGGCGAGATACAAATGTTTCATAAATTAAGTTTATTTATATTTATATTTTATCATTATTTCTTTTAATGTATGTTTAAAAGTATTGCACGCATTGTTGATAAATAGTAGCTTAAATTTATGAGCAGTTATTAATAACAAAGGCATGAAACTTGTGTAGTTTTCAAGAGCCTAAATCTAATGACAGTAAAGGAAATCAAATTATTGAATCCTATACACATAATAATATCAACACACCATAAAATTATAATAACATATTAAATTTATTTGATCCAATTTTTAAATAGTTTGACAAAAGATAAATAATTTTTGATAACTAATATGAATTCAGTAATAATTTAAAGTTAAGTAAAACACAAAAAACTTTTTTACTCCAGTTGAAAGGTATATTTAAATTTCTTCTCCTTATTAGATATTGTGAATTTTATTTTCGAGTATTCAGTAAATATTTTCAATAATTAATGAGTTATTTTATAAAAAATACTTTTCAAAATATCTTATAGGCTTCAAAAAAATTCATAATATAATAATCATAATATTGTTTGTTTAATTAGATGACAACATTCAAATAATTTAACTTTATATACATACAAAATATAAATGAAAAAGTTTTAAAATTAAAATAAATGGAAAATAACCTAAGAAAAAATTATACAATATTTACAATTTTGTACACAAAAATATAAACATTAATTTTTGAGTCCTTGATAAAGTTTCTCATTTTCTTTTCTCTGTTCTATGCGTGTAAAAAATAAGTTAAGAAAATTATTTGTAGAAAAGTTATTAAGTACTTATTAAAATTCTCATTTATAATAGATAGATTTTTAAAATGTGTCAAAAAGGATATCTTTTTGAATGTCGAGATTCACGTTCAGTCCACTCTTTTAAATGAGGAGATTTTTCCTAAAAAAATATATATATATATATTTATATATAACATAAATACATGCATTTTATAGTAAAAAATTTAATATTTTAGAAAATCTACTTACACGGCTTGATCTATGTTTATCATTTGCTATGTCTTCATGACGAATATCAACAGATTTTATATCTTGAATAAAACAAAATGTAAAAATTTTATTTATTAAGAATATATTCAAGTGATAAATACATACGTTTATCATCTTCCTTGCGTCTTTTCAATTCTGGGGTTAATTCTTCCCTTCTTTCAATCTGCAAAATAAATAATTATTTACAATAATTTTTACTATTTTAATTTTGTTCATCTTACCCGTTTCCTACTTATTTTGCGTTCTTTTCGAGTTTCTTTTGACACTGAGGAATCAGAAGATTGAGATTTTTTAAGTTTCTTTTCTTTTTTCTCAGTAAGTGATGATCCATTTGTTTCTGATTTCATGTCGGAGTTATATTTTGCAGTTTGCTGTAGAGTTAAAATTACACACAAAATACAAATAAAAAACCAGTTTGTATATGATACACAAATATTACTTAACATTATGAAAGATAAAATTATCAGCTACTTGATTCATTTTATTTGTTTTAATAAATGTATTATTTTGTAGAACTTCATTGAATAATGAAAATAACCAAAGTGTATTTTTTTTGGAATGGAGATATAAACAACTTTTACACTAACACAAACAAGGATATAAATAAAAATTAAAAAACCAGCATCTGCTCTTCAATTCTCGCAGAAGAAGGTGTTCAGCTACAACAGCAATCATTGTTCCTATCATTTTGCAACAGATCCATATCAACAAATGGAAAATGTCATTAATTGTAGAACTATGTAGTACAAATTATTGAGGGAACATCATTTCAGGAGACACACACCACAAACATAAAACTGGTCGAGCACTTAGGTTGAGAGATGAGACTACTCAATATTTTGAATTTTTGTGAATAACAACAGGAGGAATGTAATTGTGATAATTTTTTGATATGAAGGCTCCAGCTTCAATTCTTACCTTCGTAACTGGACTGGTGTCAATTCGTTTTCGTTTGATATCTAAAAAAAAAAACAGTTTAAATACGAAATAAGTAATGCTTATGATTCAATATGAAATTTGGTAAAATATTTCCTTACCTTTGTCAGCCCCAGCGTATACACCATTATTTGTTGAATCTATGTCATTGATAGAAGGCTTCTCTCCTGATATAATTTGAGAATGTACTTTGTTACTATGATTGACAGCTGGACCACTACTAATTGAATCTTTAGATAAGTTATTTTTGGAAAGTTCAAACTACAAATTTATAATTAAAACAATTATTTAAAAATAAATGTATATAATTTTAAAAAGTTAAGTGATAAAAATGTTTTAATATAACATACGAAAGAATCATTTTCTTTATCAAAATTCTCATCTCTAGATCGTTTTTCTTTCTTTTTTTCATTATGATCATCAATTTGCTCGGACTCTTTTTCAAGTTCCACATTATTTTCATGATTTTTTTCACTGAACAATTGTAATTTTTTTAATTTGAATTCAATTTTCAGGATATTGTGACTTACTTAGATAGTATTGATGTAACTTTTGCTGATCGCTTATCTGTTTTAATTTTGTTATCAATAACTTTCTTTTCTGCTTCTACCCATTCTATAATTTTTAGTTTTAATCAAATATAAATTAATGAAATAATAAAATATTTTTAAATAATTTACCTGTTGTTGTTGTTCCATTAAGAACTTTAGAGGGTAATGGTGGGGGAGTTTTTGCTTCTGGACTTCTTTCATTTTCTTTTTTTTTTAATACCTGAGCATTCTTTGTGACATCAGATTTAATATCATTAGCATTAATTGTCTGACTTACCTATGTATTTAAAATGTGCATAAGATCACTAATGAAAATTATAAACTTAAAAATAAAAATTGAATGGTAACATGACAAAAAAATTTTTTTTGGCTCATTTTTAACAATAATAACTTATTTATTTTAATTGAATGAAATATTACTTCAAAGATAATTCAATTTTTTTTTACCTTTTCATTGACTTGATGAAAGTCTGAATCTTTAAGAAACTGATTAGCTCTACCTTTGAGTAGTCCACAATATGATGTAGCTAATGTATACAAATCTTGTCGTTTATCTTTCTCATCTTCTCTTACTTTTTCAACTTTTTTATCAATTAATGTGGCTAATTTAGCTAATACTGGAAAATGATTAACTATTTTAATTAAAATAATCAATGAATTGCGAATTTGTACATAATCTTTGGATTCCAAACAAACCATCATTGCCTTTAAGAAAAGTACAAAATATATATTATTAGTATACAACAAGTTGATAATAATAAAAAAACATCACTAATATTATGATTACTTTAGTTATTTTATAATGCCACTTATGACAAACATGTCTGAAATTTTCATATCCAACATGGTCATTACTAGACTGTACAAACTGATCACTATTTTTACATTTAGTTACAAATCCAGGATAGGTAGCACATTCTTTTTCAAAAACTTCTTGAGTTGAATGCCAACGAGTTACATTTTTTAACATTTCATTTAAAAAAATACCATATCGGTGTGCTTCGTTTTCAGTGCAAAGTGTTACTGAATAAGTAATATCACAGAAAAGCTGGAAAGTTTAAAAATAATTCCTTTACTACAAAAATGTTATATTATATATAGTTGATTTTCATCTTTACCCTATCGTAACAAAGTAAAGTCGAAAAATTTGCAGTTTTCAGAGAATGTAATGTTTGAACAAACTTTGCACAGTACATAGCGTCAGTGTGTGTAAAAATACAACGTGGAAATAAACATAATTGTAAAAATTGAGTTATTGTCTCATTTTTAGCTGCTTTTGCAGAACGAGATAAAAACCATGTGTCCTTTTCCTGTATAACAATAATTATTTATATTATCATTCAATAAAAAATTTAAAAAAAAATACTTGGTTTAACATATAATTAATTTTTTCAACATGTTCTTGTTGTTTTTTTTTCTCATCATTTAACTTTGCAATTGTTGTAGATAACCTATCTTGTTCTTTCTTCACTTTAGTACTCTAAAATTATATATAAAAAAAGTATGATATATTACATTAAGAGCTGTTTATTAATTCTCTATTATACATACTGTTTGTTTAGAGTCTCCGAGTGCATTAGATTGAGTCTTAAGTTTGTTGATTTCCCTTTTATAGGCTTCATTAGGAACACTAAGATCATACAGTGTCAATGACCAAAATGTTACCAAAAACCCAGGAGATACATCTTCCCAAACTTTTTCAGGGTGTAAAGGAACTACAGAATTTACAATAGAAGACATAACTTCTTTGTATGCTTCAGCATAATATGTTTGACGAGCAGGTAACGACTTCTTAGAATTAGGATCTGCTTTACGTAATACATCAAAACGGGTCTAAACAAAATTAAAATTATCACAATTGTCACTTTTTTTTTTTTTTAATAAATTTAAAAGCAGGTACTACATTGATGAAATGATTAAACATAGGCCTGGCAAGGAAAAATGCTACATCCATGTGAACATGGTGTTGATCTAGAAGATCATGAACAGATGGTAAGTGATTTATGTACTCCTCCATAGAAAATGTAGACCCCAAAAATGTGCCATATTGAACCAATGTATCTTGACACTGAAAAAACACAATAAAATGATAAGTAATAGCAAACAAAATACTTTTAAGCAATTTAAATTTGCATTTACTTGATCATAAAGTTGACCAGCAAGTTTTATATGCATTGATTCATGCTCTTTATATATAACACTATGTCGTTGCTGAGCAATTAATAAACACAATGCTACTGCTAAATTATTGTCTAACAATGACTCTTTTAATCGTACAGAAGATTTTTTAGTGTTTCTAATTTGATTATAATATCCTGCCTAAATTAAAAAAAAATTCAAATAATTAATTTTTTTTTTGTTAATACTTTTAAACTAACTTACTTCAATTTTTAAATAATCTCCACCTGACATAGCTTCGATTTGATCAGGAGTTATTTGTTCCATGAGTTCTATGCCAGCCATTCTTAAGACTATTTCTTTAAGAATAAGTAAATCCAAACTAAAAATTATAAATAATAATACACATATATACATAAATATTTAGGAAATAGTTTTCCTTGATTTGATTATCTTTAAAAAAATAATCAAATATGCCTAAATTCTAGAAAATGTAAAAACTTCATCAATATTTAAGTATTTTTCAGCTAAAAGTTATTTAAAATACATATTCCTATGTATATTATAATTACACTAATCATTTAAATATGTTAATATATAAAAGGCAATACGTTTTCTTAATGTAATTAAAATACATTAGCATATTTATACATATATGTGTATAAAGGATTGTTTAACTAAGCAGAAATCAACATTCTTTTAAAATTGTGTAAGAACAAATAAAATAACTTCTTATATTATTTTATAATTAAATACTGGTTTCTTTTTTTTTTATCTTATCTTTTAATATTGCGAGTGTGAAATGTCATCAGTTTAGTATATGTACTTCACTTAAAACAGTTATATTTTGGTTTCAACAATTATAGTTGAAATACTACACAAAAGTAAGGAAAAAATACATCCATAAAATGTTACAAATAATTGTTTGTTTATATATAGATAAAAAGAAGATTGTAAGAAGGTACACCATTTCAAACAAAAAAAAAAATTTCAGGTCTTCAAAACTTAAGCATACCCTAATTCAAAATACTATTTACGCTTATGTTGTTCATTATTAACTGATAAAAATAAACACATTCATTATTCACCTCCAACCATTTCCTTTAGATAAAATAAACTTAAATAAGCTAACTAAATCAAATCAAATTAATTAATTTCATGTCAAATATTTAACAGCATTACTTTTAAGGTATTTTATTATAAATTATTTAATTATTTTTTTATATACTATATAAAACGCCATGAATTAAAAAAATTATTAAAACAATACTCTTATTTGTAAATATGCACATAACTATCATTTACACTTTTAATAAAATTCTAAAATCAATGTCAGCTTAGCTCTTATTTGGACCCCTAGAATATAAATTCCAGTGGGCCCCCCTACAATACTTAAGAATTACAGGGAGAGAGGAATTCCTCATGATTTTTAAAAAAGTGACCTATGGGCGACTTCTCTACATCCTGGGATAAGGAAGGGGGCTGGTAGCTTATAGACTATGGACCCCCAATAGTGATATATATCTAGAAGCCTCAGGTTCTTCAACTAGTAAGAGACCAGAGTGACACTGTCTAACATTGTTTTTTATTTATTTATTATAAGTCTCGCATAAAGTCAAAGTTAGTAGATTAATTTTAGTTGAATAGCATTATTACCTATTTTCAGTCTTTAATTGATTTGCTACATATTGTAAGATTCCAGTAAGTTCTATAGAATGTTTTTTGAAAACAGCACCACAAAATGAGGCAGTACTTTGAAGCCAAACAGATATAGAAGTTCCATCGTGTTTTACTCTATCTTGACCACTTTTACCCAAAGTTTCAACAATACAATATCCAAGAACATCAAAAGATAAACTAGTCATATATTTTAAACATTCAACCACAATACTTCCTAAATTGTCAAACACTTGTATTTGTCCTAATATCTAAAAATTATATACATATAAATAATTCAATAAAAATAAAAATTTATATACAGAATTACTTTTTTATCATAATCCACTCAATTACTCTCAGAATAAAAATAATTTAAACATTTTTACTTTGGTTACCTTTAGTTATTTATTATTCTTGAATTATTAGCTATGCATTACTTTTTAAGTTCATCTCTTATGCTTTGTAAGTATGTCAACTTTGTTTTTTTCAAATGAGAACACATATTTTGAATTTAATAAAATATTTGAAGTTTTATTCTAATAGTATGTGGCATTTCAATTTTTAATATAATATTATCCTTTTATTAAAAATAAAACTTTAAAGTTTCAAATTTTTGAGCTAATATGCATTTATAATATAAGAGGGATTACAAATACAGATAGCTAATTGACTTTTTATGACTCCATAATCATAGATGTGGAGTGTTTATCGTCAATTATGACTATAAACCAATGTTTTCTGTATCACAACAATGTGCTTTATAAGACTAACCATATTTTTTTTTAACATGACTGGCATTATTGTGGACTGTTCTGGAACTGCCAATAGACATTATTTCAAGGCAGCCCACACCATCTATAACTCACATCACCTTATTGTAAATCAGCCCAAAATTAATCAAGAGGTTATTCACATTGTGGTGTGGTCTCATCCCTTAGCCAGATCCCAGAGTGGGATCCATTTGGGAGAGTTGGCAAAAATAGAAAACGAATAGCTATTAAAAATTATTAATAATTTTAAATAATGACTAGAGGTAAAAAGTGGGTGGTTGCTATATTTATCAATATATATTTTGCAGGCTCACTCCTCTTACCTAGGTAAAAAAATATTAATAACTTCTGAGATATTAGTTCAAAAGTTTTTATCGACCAGTCTTTTTCTAAATTACATTATTTATATTTAAAAAAAAAGTTGATACCAACATAGCACATAAGAGAATAATCAAAAAAATACTTTTAAGTAGATTTTTCAAGAATTATATGTAAATTAAAAATAGAAAAAAAATTCTCAAAATTATTATTTTATAAGTAATAAAGTGGTTTGTAATTGACAGATCACCCTCTGTAAATATATCTATTAACATTACATAATCAAATAAATATCCTGGAGCATAATGGGATATTTTCCCAATAACTCGACTAGACGGCTTTGTATTATCTTTACAAAGGCGCTTCATGACAGACTTAGCTTTTTTTTGAACTTCAACTTTTTTTATCAATAACTTAGGGTGATATTTATGTGTATCATTTTTCCAACTGTTATATAAGGCGTATCTAAAATTAATTCAATTTTTAAATGAAATCATTGCATGATAAATTTTTAATCATAAGCACTGCATGTGTATATACCTGCAGTGGTAAGGATATAATTGCAATAAAGTCCACAAATGTTCAGAAATACTACTTCCTTCAACCAATGACAAAGCTGGTAATAAAACACGATCTAGTAAAGACAATGTATCAAAATAATAACCATTTTTAGAAGGTATGTAATCTTTATTTCTAATTCCTTCCTATAAAAGAAAAAATTATAATTTCTTGATTAATAAATCAATAATATTCATTTAAATAATGTTTGTAACTTTGATAGCTAAATAGTAAATCTGATAAAAAGTGTAAAAATATTATATATAAATTTTACTTCAATTACATTTATTAAAGCTTCTCTAACAATCCTCACAATTTTAAACATTAAAACAGTGTTACGATGTAATCCAGGACCTAAAGTTATCAGCATTGGCATAACAATACTATGAAATTCTTGAAACGTTGATACAGGTTTTACAGAAAAAGAATTATCAGAGAGCTTCAAAGTTTTTCTTGTAAATTTTGAATGAAGATTAAAAACTCTAAAAACAAAATTAAAATTTTAATTTAGAATAATATTTATAAAAATATAGAAATTATTACTCTAATCATCTATTACCAACATTAATTTTTCTATTCAATCATTAATACTGCTTTACCAGTAATAACTACAGAAAAAACAAAAACCCAGACAAATTTAAAATGGTTTGAAATTTAAAAAGTTATGAAATTTGTCTTTTTCATATTAAAGCTTAATTAAATACTGACACTTATATATATAAGTGTCAGTATTTCCGGAAAACATTCAAAAATGAAGTTGAAAAAGTTCTTTTTTCTATATGCATTTTTTTATGCATGAATTGCCCCTGTATAAAGGGTAATGATCCGATTTAAAAAAATGTATGTGGTATAAAAGAAGAATATAAATAGTACTTATCTTAAAAAAATTATAATGATCTATACATTTTTCAAAAAGTTATAGTATTTTAAAGTTAAAAATGTAAAATATAAAATCAAGAATTTTAACACAAGAATAGTACACGGTAGCCATTTTCACTATGAAGACAAAATAAAGTCCAAATTTTTTTTTTCCATAATAAAGTATATTACATAAGCTTTAATTTAAAGTATATATAAAAGTGTCAGTATTTCCAAAACACTTTCAAAAGTTATGTTAAGAAAGCTAATTTTTTGTGAAAAAGTTGCCATTTTCAATCCTTCCCTGTGGGCAGGTAAAGGGTCAGATTTATAAAAAAATATATAGGGTGTTCAGTAAGTCAGGAAACGGGTTTCTGACTTACTGAACACCCTGTATATAAAATGATAGGTAAAGACATCATGCATCTATAATAAAAAATATATATTGATTTAATCATTTTTGAAAAAGTTATGGCAATTTTAAGTAAATTTTTTTTTAAAAATTAGCGATTTTTTAATTTTTAATTTTTTTGTAGATTTCCCCCATTTATGGGGAACAAGGTGAAATTTTTCAATTTTTGAGAGCAATGTCTTTGACTAGATACGATTTGTGATCTTTTGACATATCGTTGAAAGAAATAAGTTTTGTGAGAGCTAAGAAAAAATGGTAACAAACACACACACACACAAAAAAAATAATAATAATAAAAAAAAAACATATAGTAAAATTAATACCTTCTCAGCTTCGCATTGAAGTTAAAAAAAATTCCAAATAAAAAACTAGTTAACTAGTGATAGACATTTCAAAAAGTGACTGAAAGTAAAATAGGTCTACTTTTAGTCTAGTATATATAGAATAATTAAACATTTTATAAAAGGGCCAACGTCACATTTCGTTAGTTTTTCAGAAAAATGCAAAAAACAAAATATTTAAAACTATTGTTATAAGCCTTACATATTATGTAAGATCTTACATAAAATGTTCAAAAAACATTAAAAAATTCTAAAACTGCCTTATAAAAATGCTCTAAAAATTTTTAAGTGACATGTAAAATACTATCATATACTATATTAAATTACCTTAAAATAAACTATTAAAATAACTTAAAACCCAAACATTACACAAGTATTAATATTTAATGTATACATAAATTTTGATTTTATATTAAAAAAATTATTGATATTCAAAAATTTTTTTAATTTTTAAATATACTGTATTTTAAACACAATATTTTGATTAGTTAAGTTAATTCAAACTTAACTTCTTTCCTTTTTAAAAATATTTCTATATAGAAGTACAGTTATATTTAATAATTTTTGGGAGCTGATATCTCCTAGATCCCCATTTTGCACCAATGAATATTGGCATGACCCAACCAATAAAGGTAAAATTACTTATGCAAATTACAATGATATATCCACAAATGTAGAAAAATACAAAAAAAACTTTAGTATTTTCTCATATAAAATGTTTAATTACTCCCAAGAATTAATGTTTTTTTGTATTTATTATATTTACTTTTAGAAAAGTACTATATCAACATTTTTGACAAACTAAGACTAATTTAATAATAGATAGAAATTAAAACATAATTAGACTCACTCTGCATAAATAGGTTTTATTATTTGACTTATTAGGTTACATAAAGCATCTCCAATGGCAGGATGATCTACTGCATAATATTCAGGAAACCGTTTTAATAATATTTGAGCTGTATTCCAATCTCCAACTTCAAGCATAGCTTCACATAACAAAAACTTTTGATTTTCTTCAAACTTTAAAGAAATAATTGTAAGTTTTAAAATTTTAAATTATAACTAATATACATTACTTTTACTAAATCATTATCATCAGCTACTTCAGATTCAGGAGCTTTTGACAAAAACATACATGAAATCTTTTTAACATAATCTTGTCCATTTTTCATTTCTTTTTCCCAATTTTTTTGGATAACCTTGTCATCTGGAGTTAACTAAAATATGATGAATTAGAATAATACAAATATCTTTGCCAAATTTTAATGATTAATTTTACCCAAGGATATATATTTTCTAATTCTATTAAATTATATTGAATAAGTAAAGCAATCAGTCTATAGGATGAATGATTCATATCATTGACTTGACGTAACTTAAAAACTAACACTTCAGTAAGTCTCTGCGATTCAGGCATATAATCTCGTAACAAAGGTATAAAAAAATGTTCAGCTTTATTATCAGTATGATGTTCAAATGAATCTAAGATAATGTCTAAAACCCGATTTGGATCTAAATTGAAACATCCAATTAATGATTTAATAATTTCCAACATAACTTTTGGATCCATATTATCAGAGTTTAATTCAGTAACTAATTTTGAAAAGCCTTCAGATTCTTCGCGAAATAGATTATATTTTCGCTGTTTATAACTAAAAATATCATTATTATATTAATATGGTTATTTAAATAATTAGAATTTGAAACTTACAAAAGTTTAGTTTTAATTTTAATAAACTTTGTAGAAAAGACATTATTTAATAACTTTATGTCTTTTAATGATTCAATTTCTAAGCGCTCCTTTAATAGTTTATCTGTAAATAACTAAAGAATTATTTTTATTAATATAGATACTATAAAAAATCCTCAAATATATAAACCTTTTGAGAATCTCTGACAATGCTACTAAAATTCTCTCTTTCTGATCCTAAGTTTTCAGACAGAACTGTTTCAGTATCCAAAAAATTAAAAATATCCATTATAACAGATGCAATTTCTTTATTTGAACACTAAAAAATTTAAAAACAAATTGTATTCTTAGAAAGGGTAATTCTTATAACTATTGAGTAAAAATTTGCAATAAAAAATTAGATTTATGAGCTAAAATAATTATCTCAATAATTATTATTTAAAAAAACAAATAAGAAAATGTTTAACAAAAAAAGATATGAGTCATAAGCAAAAGACGACAGATTCTTAACTTACCAACTCATCTAAAATAGAAACTCCAAGGTTGATTTTTAATTTTCCTTTAATACATGCTATTAATAATGAAAGTATCCCTTTGGCCAAATCTAAAAATTGAAATATTCTTTAATTTAATTTAATTTAATTTCAATAATGCTATTTAACTTGCCTGTGGGGTTTCCATTATTAGTAATTGTCAAAGAATAATCAGTCTTCGAGTTACTGATAAATTCGTGACATTTAGCTAAACTAAAAATTCGTAAATTGCATAATTAATTAATTTGATTAAACTTGCGATTGTTAAGAAAAAATATCGAAAAACTTACAATACGGCTTTTTCATTAGCTCCCCAATTTTCGTAGTTTAATTTATCCATTTTTTACGTGTAATTAAATAAAATTTTCACTAGGAAACACTATTAATTTTGAGAACGATTGTTACTTGCTAATGGATAAAATGAATTAACACATACATAATGACAATTACTTTATAATAATAATAGATAGAAAATAGATAAATTATAGGCTATTTAATTTTTATAAAATAATTAATAAAACATCAATTTTTGAGTTAAGAATATCTGTATATTTCGCAATTATTTAGATAAAGCAAGCGTTAACCAACATCATGAACTTGGAGGAAACAAACCCCTTCTTCAAAATACAGCATAAAAGGAACAACACTGCTGCCATGGCGGCAAAGGGTATCTACGGTTTTAGTTTAATACTGCGGTTAATAAGTAAAATGATAACTCGAGCAAAGAGGATGTAAAAAAAAATCACAAAACGCTAAATCAGTAATTAATATTGATTATCTTTTCAAATTCAATAATTATAATCTACTTGATAATGACCTCTAATGTTGTGTTCCCAACTGTTGTACATTTTATTCTGCGAATGAAATAGTATGTAAGTATTAATTGAATACTTTTTATTTATTTAGCTACAGGCTTTTCCAAATTATAAGAATTATTTAAATAATAACAATTAATTTAACCACTTAAGAGACATTAATTAAAATTTTTCTTTTTAATTAGATTTTTTTTATTTGACTGGAAAAATATCTTACGATTAATATTTGCTTTTAGGAAATGGAAAATGACGATTCAGTTGGTCCACCCGATCCTATATCAAATTTAAGACCAATTAAGTTTTATATACCAAAAAATGAATCATCAATTGAACGTAAACTACGACTTAAACGAATTGAAGTAGCAAAATGGAACAATGATTTTTGGACAAATCATAATCAAACATTTGTTAAAGAAAGGGAAGCTTATAAAGAAAAATTAGCAAGAAAGGGTATATCTAGTGCTTCAGCTGACCAAATGTCTGAATTTTACAAAGAATTTTTGGATAAAAATTGGAAAACCCATGTTACGTACAATTTTGAATGGTATAAACAAAATATTTCTATAGTAAAACTAATGCTAAACAAAAATGTATTTAAAGCATTACAATGGGCAAGGAAGCTTAAATTATAAGCAATTAAATTTAAATTAAAATGATTTTTTTTAAAAACTGTGTAAGTGCCAAATAAAAAATTTGTATCATTCATTCATGGTTTTATTTTTTTTATTTGTAATTTTTTTAGGTATTTTATCGCAATCCTGTTCTTATATATGTTGTTTTCATCATAATGTTGTACAATATATATCTAACAGTTTATCTTTTAAATTTAATCTCAAATTATAAGCAAACTTGTGTCACTGAAGATAATTCTAATATTTCTTACTTTCATTTTTCATTATCTAATGGTAAGTGGGATAGTAGACGATTGTTAAAAACATTTGATAATGTGTTATTAGCAGAAAAAGAAACAAATGGAATGGTCTGTTTAGCCACACAGTGTTCATTAGATAGATTATTTTCTATCGTGGAGTTAGTTGAAAATTGGAATGGTCCCATATCAGCTGCAGTATATGCAGCTGGCGAGGAACTATATTTTGTACAAGGTATGCAATCATTATTATAAATGTATTCTTTTAATTTATAAATTATAATTTAGATTATATCAAATTCCTACGGCGTTGTTATACAACAATTCGCAATTCAGTGACATTTCATCTTGCTGTACCAGCTAATCGATTTCCAGAATCTCCATCATCAAGTCATTTTACTGATAATTTATTATGTAATCAAGATCCAAAAAAAGTTTTGTTAAGTCTATTGAAACAACTTCCTAAAAACTTAAAGCGATGGAGAACTCGCATGCCTTATCCACAAAATCATTTGAGGAATCTAGCTAGATTTAATTGTCAAGCATATTATTCATTGGTTACAGATATTGATATTATACCCAGTTACAATTCTGCTGAAGTTCTCAATGACTTTCTTTCAACACTTCCTAAATGCTTAAAATGTGTATATGTTCTACCTACATATGAAATCCACCAATTGGCTCCTTCTCCAAAAAGTTTTTTACAATTAATGACATTAAAAAATACTGGACAAGCAAAATATTTTCATGAGGATATTTTTAAATTAAACCAGCTGCCAACAAATTTTGATTTGTATGTTATATAAATAAATACCTTAAGTTTATTATAAGTAATAAAAACTGATTAGTTTTGAACTGTTTACAACTTATTTTAGGTTAAACTTTTTATTAAGTAATATACAACCAATTTGATAAACAGTGGCACAGCTGTTCCATAGATACAGCTTTAAAAGCTAAGCCCTATGAGCTAACTCAATATTTTAGGGAAAAAATCACCTAAAAAGTTAAAAAAAATTATAATTTTACTTTTTAACTCTAACCAATTTTTCATAAATTCTGCACACGCCTCCGATCAATAACAAGTTTAGCAAAACTATTAACTGTATTTAACATATATTAAAAGAAATACATTTTATCTTCTGCAACACCTTATAAATGTATAATTACTGTTTATTTTTAAGTAACTGTACAGGCCATTGACTTGCATTTTATTACATTTCTATAGATATGAAAATATGTCTTTGAAGAACTCTGATGTTCATATTAGCCATCAAATACCAAAATATCAGTTATTTTATGAACCATTTTACATCTCACTTAATAATGTTCCAAGTTATGATGAAAGATTTATTGGCTATGGATTCACCAGAAATTCTCAAGTTAGTTTTTTTTTTTTGTTAATGGTATTTTTAGTACATTATATTGTTCTATTCTTCCAGATATATGAAATGTTTGCAGCCAATTATCAGTTTGAAGTACTTGCTAACATTTTTACTTTTCAACATACTTATGCATCATTAGTGAAAAATTCTAATTATCGAGAAATTCAGTATGGTGAAAATTTTGCTCTATTCACAAAATTCAAACATGAAATTGCAGCTCGATATGCCTTATCACATATCTTATAATTAGTCATTTTTAATTATTTATAATTTAACACTGTTATATTGTTGAATAATATCCTTTTTTTTATTTTTGCAAAATTGTGTTTATAATTTCACTTTTGTAACATTAAAAATTGAAATAATAGTAAATATATATACAAATTAAACAGGATTTTAGTAGGTTTAAAATAATAATCAACCCTTAGAATAAAATACAACTTGCATAAAAATAAATATGAGATTTATTATGTTAACTTTAATAAGCTGATGGTCTTATTATTTTATTGGTATCTTAATTTCAGTATTGCACCAATATTAGATAAATAAGTAACATAAATTAATTACTTAAGTAAAGTTACAAGTAAAAAAATTTGCAATGATTCAAAATGTACGAGAAGTGTATAAAACAATAATAAAATAAAAACATATTTATACATAGTTTTTTTTTTATTTGAAAAAAATTGTATAAAACTCAGGTAACGTCTAAGTATTTATGTACAAATTCACGTAACTGGTTTGCCACTTGTATATATATATATATAATATAATAATAATTTTTATAATTAAAAAAAAATCTAGGAAAACAATAATTGTTCGCTTATAAGTAACACTACTAGACGCATATTACTTTTTATTGATATAAATATTTTAATATTTTTACTTAGTTTAATTCACTCTTAAAACAAATCATATATTTACATATTTATATAAATATATATACAAGAATAATTGAATTA
Organism: Daktulosphaira vitifoliae; assembly: GCF_025091365.1. Lineage (NCBI taxonomy): Eukaryota > Metazoa > Arthropoda > Insecta > Hemiptera > Phylloxeridae > Daktulosphaira > Daktulosphaira vitifoliae. Next base: position 59,652,796 of record NW_026099572.1, read on the forward strand.
GACCAATAATAAATATTACTTAAACTATATATCAAAACAAATTTGTAACAGTTTAAGTAGAAGAACACAATCAGTCTAGTTGTAAAAACTCATGTCAAATTTTAAGTACTGTAATGCATGTATTACTGGAAGACATGAAAGTCAATAGTCAAATCTCAAAGTTTGTTTCTTTTTTACTTAAAAAGATAGAGACTATTAGTCTCAAAACCTAATTATTAAAAAAATATACAAGATTTATGTACAAGATTGGCATTTAAAAAATAAATATTAAAAGCACATAAGTGTTGGTGATCTTTTCACAAACAATTCAATATAATATTTTAGTATTGAGATTGTGGTCAACTGGAATGACACAAATCAAATAATAACTGTGCAATTGTTCTTGATGATTCAACATTACTTAAAGCAATATTAGATAAATGAGCTTCATAACGTTTTATATGCCTAAAAGAAATACTTTTTATTATGAAATTTTAATCAAATATAAAAATTAATTATGCTTACCATCTTCCAGTTGAGGAATATATGACTAGGTTTCGTAAAATTAATGCTGAGGTCAGGCGAATGCTTTTTGTGACTGGACCTTCATTATCATCCTATAATAAAAATTTATATTATTTTTAAGTGTTTATAAATCGTTACTAAGTTTTTTTAAAAATGTAAACATACTACAAATCTAAAATATTACTAAAAATGTAACACAAAAAGCATAAAAAGTAATTAAAATTTAATGGCATCTAAATAATAATTATATTGAATTTTTATGCAACATCACTATCATTTTTTTCCTTCTAATTTTACAAAAAAATACATTTAAAAAGAAATACAAGATAAAATAAAACTTAAGTTTTAAATAAAATATTTTATTAAATAGCATGCAATAACATCAATTTTATCATCAATGACCAATTTTCCTTCACTAATATCATGATAATAATTACTCAATTTATTTAAAAAAATTTATTTATGTATGTATTTTTAATACATAAATAATTAATAGCTTATAAAATAAAATTTATGTGTATCTCAATGCAATGAATATTTATTTATAGATTTTTTTTTTTTTTAATTCCTACCCGTTTTCGGGTGTTAGATATTACTAGGGAAGGGAAGTGAAGTGGTTTCCCGTTGCTTTCTACACTTAGGACCTGGTGATTTTTGCCACCGTAAAACGCACATATGGTCACCCATCCGTACACTACGGAGGCAGGCGTGGCTTAACACTAGGGTTTTGTCAAAATCTAGTGTGTCCACTACGTCCTATTTATAGATTAGAATATCTATATAGAATATTTAAAAATATTCCTAATATAAGAGGTATTTTAGGGCTACTGTTCATAACACAATAATAAATAACAAATATAACTAATATATAGTATAAAATTATTGTCATTACATAACATATAGTCTGATTTAAATAGTTGACATAGTAATCTGAAAAGTAAAACACTTCCATGACTCTATGTTGGTAATTTTTTTTTTTATTCCTGTGTCTAAATATTTCAAAGTTAACATTCTATTAAAAATTAATCATAAATTGGGATTGTTCTGACAGATCCTTCAATTTTTGATACAATGTCTATTTTACAGCAATTTTTTTTTTAATTTTTAAGCTTAAGGACTACAATAATACAATAATATAAATTATATATTATTTTAAATTTGATTATAAAATTTTTATTTTAAAAATCAATTTTAAATAAATTCAAAACAAGTAAAAATTGAGTAATAACATTTCTCATTATTGTTTTAGTTTAATTTCTAGAGCATTATAAAGTTTGTAGAAATTGTAATTTTTACTTTTATTTTATGTTATATCACAATACCAATATTTGTTATAAAAATAAAATATAAGAGAATACAGTCTTTATACACTAAATATAAGTTATAGACACAATTTTTTTCGGCAAAAATTATCATTACTTGAACAAGTACCTTATTGAAATGAAAATGTACACAGTATTATTATTATCTTTCTAGTAATAAGATCTATTTAATATTACTTTATCATAAGTTAAAATAGTCTTCTTCTTTTTCGTCACCTTTATCCTTAACTTCCACTTGACACAATATACCATATCGTCTATGCACACATCAGTCATCCTCATATAGCACTCAATAACATTCCTCTATATGTTTATTGGTCTTCCTCTAACTCTTCTTCATTCAACATTCATTTCATTTCCACACCTCTAGCTTTATATTTGATAAATTTCCTCCCTATTTTCTCCTATTAACACTATATCATTAGCGAACAACATGCATCACGGTACATTTCCTTATATTTTTCTAGTAATTTCATTCATCACTATAGAAAATAAGTAAGGGATTAAAGCAGAACCTTGGTACATTCCTACTCTTACTCTATAATCTTCTGTTACTCCTCTGCCCACACTTTTTACACTGATACTAATAAGTTAAAATAAATAGTAGATATTGAAAAATTCTAAAATAAAAACAATATAAAAAGTTCATTCAATTAATTTTAAGTGTTTCACTAAAGTTAACTACTAAATTGCAATCAATAAATGAAAATCGTACTTAGATCTAAATAAAAAGTGATGTAACAATAGTATATTAACTAACAAGTCGTGCCAAGAATTGTATCTATAAGCAATATTTAGAGTGAAAATACTGTGTTTACTTATATCATTTTTTTAATAACAAATACTTATGTTTAGTATTGTGAAATGAACATGTAAAATAAGAGTAAAAATTTTAATTTTCACAAACTTTGATCTAAATGTTCTAAAATTATCTAAAAATTTAATTACAAACGAATAATAAGAAATGGTGCTACACAATTATTGCATAAAATCTGATCTTCAAAATGATAATCTAGATTTTTTTTAATAATTTCTTAAATTTTTTAATTAAATTTAAAAAATATATAAATTATAATATTATTATATTTCAAAAGCGTAGGAATTATTTAAAAATAAAAGTACTCCAAAATAGTCATTAAATCCTAAGTTATAGTAGAATTTGTTAAAACATCCAGGATGATCTTGTACATTTACATTAACTTATTTTATGATGTATTAAAGTTATTAAAACAACTCGTATTTTAACAAAAAAAACATAAAAAATAGTTATTATTTTATATATATTTAATACAATTTACATTTATTCTAAATATAAATAGATTATAATTGATTGTATAATAAAAATTGATCACTTTTGGCTAATTAATTAAGTAAAATTAAAACTATATTAAAAATATTATTAATTTAAAAAACTAAAAATATTAAACTCAAAGCCACAAAAAATTAATGAAAAGTCGCGGATACGTATTTCGGAAACAATGTCACCATTATCAACGCTAAACACATACTGACACCCCGACTAGAAAAAACTCCCTTATATACCCCTAGTGACCTTATCACATAGTGACGTCATCACTAAGTAATATTATCACATTTTCATTAATTTTTTGTGGCTTTGAGTTTAATATTTTTTAGTTTTTTAAATTAATAATATTTTTAATATAGTTTTAATTTTACTTATAATTGATTGTCTTATATTTTATTCAAATTGCAGTTTTCATATTATAAAAAAAGCAGTTTAAGGTATTGTTTAAATATATAACTACTTCAGGTTCTCAACATTTTTAAGTTGAATTATATAAAAAAAATTTTAAGAATTGCAAGCAATATTAATAAACAAATAAAAAAATACTCAAAACATGCATACCTAAGAAGAGTAATCATAAATACTTGAACAAAAATAATAACTACAAAAAAAATTGTTTACTGACACACAATTTAACACTCTATAAACAGTTCATTACCTGATCGACATTGCTAGCCGATTGATTGTTTCCTGCCGCACTAACTAGTCTTTGCTATTTTTAAGAATAAATTAATATAAATTAAAATATAAAAAAATTTGATATTTTATTAAATAACAGGAATAACATTTAATCCAAACATAAGTCGTTATTATTTCTTAGGTAAATATTTCAACATTTTAAATACAATAAACAAAGACTTATTTAATAATACCAAAATATATAAAAATTATAATTACCTGAAGTTCTTTGGGATTAACAAATTCTAATGCATGCCTTTTGATAGCATTGAATGCTGCATTAGGAGCATAACCTGGATGAGGAGTAGGTGGAGCAGGAGCTGGTATTTCACTACGACCACTTTGAGAAAGTTGCCGCCTACGAACTGCCATCATTCTTAATACCTTTGTATAAAAATAAATAAACAAAAAATAAAAATATTAAAATATTAAAATATACCTTACCATAATGAATATAAAAATACTCACATCAGGATTACAATGTCGATCATATAAATGTGTCATTAATGAAAACCGTTTTCGCTTCATAGAGTCACATCGTTCCCATAAACACTGCATTTCTTGTACTCCATTTGATGGACAATGGGATTCACAAGCATGCATGTAAACTTCATTGGCAGATTTAAAATTTCTCATGCACCCACGCCATTCACATAAAAATTGGCCTTGATTAGTAATGGTTTGAACTTCTCCTCCAGTTGCTTTAATTGGAGTAGTTGTTCTAATTTTTGTTTGAACATTAGGAGAAGGCATTGTAGCAGAAATTATATGAGGTACGGTTTTAATAACTTTTACTTGCTGTTGTTTAGTAGCCACAGATGTAACAGGGGTTACAGGTCTTGCTGCAACAGTAGTAACTTGTTGCTTAATAGAAGGAGGTGTTGGTATTCTTTGAACAATAACTTTTGATTGATTCATTTGTGGTGAGTTTTGAACAAAGTTGGCCTGGCTCAAAGTTACAGTATTTGGTGATTGACTGTTACTTCCAGGCTGCTGTTGAAGAATTATAATTGTTTTAGCTCCTGAACCTTGAGGTGTAGTTTGAGCAACCAACACAGTTTGTGCTTGACCCTGTACAAGTGCTGATTGTGGTTGAGCCAATACATATTGAGGACCACTAGCATTACCTTGATGTACCATTGTCACAATACCTCTTTGATTATTTGAAGTCCACTGAGCATTAGCAGACGAGACAATAATTTGACCAGGACTTTGAAAAATTTGTTGAGTTGTTACAGCTTGATTGACTTGAACTTGTTGAGATAGTACTGAAGGAGGTTTTACAGGCTCATCTTCCAAACCATCAATGTCTTCTAACACATCTGCTGCTAAAGCAGCATATAAATTAGCAGCAGTTGAAGAAGCTTTAACATTACTTTCATCAATTTCTATATTATCATCATCATTTCCACTACTATTACCATTAATATGTGGTTTTTTTGGTGCTTGATCACATGGAATTTCTTCTTCAGACGGTCTTTTAACACCAACAACTTTTGATAACTGTTGTCCATTCTCATCGGTTTGTTCTTGTTTAACTTTTGAACTACCCGTCAAAAATACTTCATCAGATGATCTTTTTTGGGTGCATTCTGCGCCATTTAATTCTAATCCATTTTCTCCTACTTGAATAGAGCCATAGAGAAATGGGGTATCCTTTTTTTCTATTTCCTTATCTAACAGCCCTGATAATGTTACACTTTTAGATGCAACATTATTGATTTCAGAAATTTCTGGTGTTCCATTTATTAGAAATTCTTTCTTGCTATCAACATAAACTGCATCATTTTTATCTATACATTAGGAAATTAAAAAACTTCAGTTAGTTAAAAATTTTAAATAATAATAAATAAATTCAACATACCTTCTGTAGATTTTTCTGTAATACTGTTAACAAAAACTTTATTATTTGATGCAATAGTAGTAATGACAGATGATTGATTATCAGATTTTGTAATAATGTTGCAGTCATTTTTTAGTACATCCTAAATTAAAATATAAAATAATTTTTTAATAATGATTAATGTATATCTATTTTAAAAGATCTCACTTTAAATAAAATAAAAAAGTTATCTTACTTCTACAGAAGAAACACGAATTCCATTTATTTTGGGAATTTGCTTAGGTACAACCGATGGTAAAGTAGGTGAAGTAACTGAGCTGGTTTGTTGTTGTAATATTTTCTGTTGTTGTTGTTGCCGTTGTGTTACCTATATATATTAAGTTAAATATTTTTGGCTTGAATATTAAACATTACTTTTTATATTTTAAAAATATATAATTTTAAAGGAAATTATTAAAAAAAGATTGATTTAATAAAATCTATCAAAAGGTATACAATTATACTAATACCTGATCATATATTAAAAGTTAGTAAAAAATTAAAAACATTTTAAGCTTCATAAATATTTAAAATAGAACTATTAACAATTGGACTGCTCTTTAATTGAAATTAGTTCTCTCAACATGACACATTTAAGAAGTACATTTTTACTAATAAAAGTATTTCCTATTAAAAAATAATAAACTATTTCTCTCAGTATTAACAATAAACAAATTATTTTTTTTTCATTAAAAAATAATATATGTTTTACCTACACAATTGTTTATGTAAGAGGGTAGCAAAGCGCAGTCCATTGGTTAATATTGTCTAAGTTCTAAATAAATCATTTTGTTAGAAAAATACAAAACCAGTTATATCAACTTATACTCTGATAATTAACTGTTATCATTTACTGTTAATATTACTTCTACTAATGTTATAAATGCTTTTAATTGGGTTAGTTTCACAACTGTAGGAAATAATCATGCCTACAAACCTTTAACCTTCACCTTCAGAACCATATAATGATAAAAATTGGAATTATTTAAATTATTTCACTGTTGAAAATATTTGCATAGTCCAAAATAAATTAAAATTTTACACTTAATACCTCGTTTCCCCATTTTTATATATTTTTTTTTTTATAACATCAATTAGATTATATTTTTAAATTTAAGTTATTACTGAATAATATATGCATACTAATTAACACTTACCTCTGTTATTACAGTACTTTTGCAGTTTTGGGAGGAAGCATACAACGTGCAAGACTCATTATTGCTAAGTTTAATTGTTGCAGAAGGTACAGTTGATTTAGGATCGCATACCTTGCTAGCTAATAATGTTTTTATTAAAGAAGTATTGCAATTTGATAACATGGTTCCATCTGATTGTGATACAGTTGATGATACTACTGTAGTGATAACAGGTATCTCAGTTCCCGTATTACTAGCTAGGTTAGAATTGTGCGCAGTCTGAAAATAAAATTAAAAGTATTTAAAAATATTTAAATACTTAAAATAATAAAACAAAATGTTTTTTCTCATCATATATTATTTTAGAAAATAAAATGGAAAACAAGTTTATCTGTATGACAATATAAGCTAAATATAATCATTTACTTTACATCTTTATATGAAATCATATTTTATCTTTTGTACTTTAACTTATTGACTAGTAACTTGTGTTATAAATGCAACTCACAGCATGAGCAATTAACTATATATAGTGTAAACCACCTTACAAAAGAATTATTTTTATGCTACACAGAAAAAAACTAATTTAAAATGACAAGTTATGCATACTTTATCTTTACGTACTATTTCATAAAATACATATTAGCTCAAACAATCAAACTTAACCAAAAATATTCTAAGTTTTTATTTTGTAGAAGTATAAAGTTTAATAAATGAATTTCAACAAATTATTATGATAAATAGACTAAATTTTTTCTCATCTACCAATAATTCAATTATATATTTTTTAATTTTAAAAATAATTTTGTTAAACTTTTATATTTTTTTTAACATGACAACAATTAGAAAATATTATACCTTTCCAAGGATTTCTCGTTTGATTAATGGTGTATTTTGTTGAGGGTTAGCAGCTGGTGCACTAAGCTGTGCTTTAAGGATAGGTGAGGTTGGAATAGATGGAGTTGTCACCACAGATGATGTTTGTGTTACAATCATTGTAGTACTACTGATTGTTAATGGCAATGGTTTAGCTCGAACCTGAATTCCTTCATAAGCAATAATTTGAGTAGGTGGATCCATTGCAATGCCACCATGACTTTGAGCCAATTTTACACTTTTAGGTCCAACAGAAGGTCCAAATACAGCTCTAAAATATATATAATTAGTAAAAAAAATAATGATGTTATTATTTTATACTTCTTACTTTACACAACGAGGAAAATGTAATGGTGCAATAACTCCTCTTCGACCAGCTCTTGCACAAGCTGTCATGTAAAGTTTATACAATTCAGCTTGATCTATACCTCTTCCTGGTGTAGGACAAACTTCAAGAGTAGCTCGGATCCAGTTTAAAGCAAATTGTTCGTTTTCTTGTTGAATCAAATTAGCTGGTTGTGAAATAGTTGTAGATGTTTGATTAGAAGTCACCAAAGTAGTACTAGTAGTTGTGATAGGTAATGAAGCTAAAACAAAAATGTTGATGTAAAGAAAGTTTTGATAAATCATCATAATATTCTATACCTGATACAATAATTTTAGGGCTTGAAACTGATTGTACAAGAGGTAATCCAGTTGGAGCCACTGATGTGAAAGTATTAAGAGATGATGACATGACTGGCACAGCACTAGGAGCATTTGGTAATATGACAGGATTAGCAACAGCTGGAGTTGGTAAAGGTAACACATTTTGCGATGAAAAAGTTGAAAGTAATTGTTGAGATGTAACTGAAGGAGGTGGTGCACTAGGAGCAGCCATTGCAGTAGTTTTAGTAGTTGGTTCTGGTATATATGTTGTTGATGTTGGAGCTGAGACAGTCTCAATAACTCTCATAAGTATACAAGCCTTTGGACCATATGCTTGTGCCTAAAACAAACAAAATATGTTAGTAAATTATGTAAATTTATAAATTATATCATTGAAACCTACCTCAACTGTAATTAAAGAAACTAGTGTATCGATCACACCATGCACATGAACAATTGCATTACAAGCACGTTCACCGAGGGAACTTAAAGAATATAAGCATTCTAATGTTTGTATTAACAGCATAATATCATGTAATGATAGCATATTGCAAATTTTATTATATACCTAAAAATAAAATTTGGATATTAATTAAACTTTTAAATGATATTATCTTTTTAACAATACTAACATTTTGATTTATATTTTTCAACAAAAATTCCTCGTTTGATTCTTTAGTACCCATTTTGTTTAAAGCTTCAACAGCGCCTAGAATAACTGCACGATCATTAGATTCAGTGATATTTTTACAAACAATGTTTAATGTGGCATGTTGTAGAGAACCAACATCCAGAGGAACAACTGGTCCAATATTACTCAGCATATCAAATCCAATCTGATGTAAACAATTCCAGCGTGTTGCACAACACAACAACACAAATCTCAAAAATGTCAAATCTTGTCCCATCACTTTCATATTTTCATCAAAAAAAGTTAAATTTCTAAGAATCAGGGCAACTTGGTACACTCGTTGGCCATAAGGATCATCTGTCCCAAGAGGCCTTTTGAGGCTAAATAACTCATCATCAGAAGAATCAAAGTTCAATTTAACTTTGTTTCTAATTTCATCTTCGTCATCACTACAAGTGCTTGAATCATCATCTCTACGTGGAGGAGCTTCTTGTGTTCGTGCGCAAAAACGATTCTCATCTGTCAAATATAAAAGCTCTTTTTCATCCAAAACTTCTTTCCAAAAAGTTTTATAAGACCATTTGCGAACTTTTTGATAATATTCTTCCCAATATTTTCGAGAAGCAGCTGTAAAATTGTAAACAAAAATAAAGCACTTTTTTTTGGATTAATTTTAAAAATAAATGATCAGACAAATAGTGTATTATATAGAAACAATATATGAAGGGCTCATTTTAAAAATAATGAAAAAATATGATATTAATTATTTCCTTAAATAATTAATAATAATTTAATTAAAAAAAAAAAGTGATTGTTCATTTAACTTACGATGAGTAAATACTCCAGCATGAGCTAGAAGGTGATGAAGTATTTTTGGACATTTAGACAGTTTAATAGCATGTTTGTTTTCATTGGACAGAAGAATACAAACATTTATTGCCAAGTCTTGTTCATTTGGCAATGGTGATAGCAGCGATAATGATAACTTGTCATAGTCACTTGGCTTGTATAAATTAGTTGACAGACCATGAAATGTTCTTACTTGGTCTTTAAAGAATATAAATACAATTAATAAAGAGATTTTGTGAAATACTAAATTTATACTTACCAGTTACAGAATGCTGATGATGATTATAAACTAAAGGAACAGAGTGTAAAGCTCTAGCTGACCATTTTTTATGTCTACTATCTTCATCATCATCACCTGCGATTGATCCAGTTTCCCCCAAAAAATTAATTTTTTCATAACGGTCCAAATATCTGTAATAAAAATTTTATTATTGAAAAAAAAAAAATGTACAATGAACAAATAAAAACATTACCTTAAATATATTTGTTTTAAGGCAACTTCAGCATTCACACAAGAAGAATTCAGATTAAAATTTTCTAAAAGATTTTTCCAATCATTTCTTTGATTCACCTAAAATTAAAAAAATCTGTTTGTAGATTTAACATAATAATAAAAATAATTAACTAAAATAAATATCGAGGAAAATATAACCCTTAAATAATTTATAAAGCATTAAACAAAATTTCATGTTTATTAATTAAGCTCTACAAGTCTGGTTCTAATTGTATATCCTTCAGCGAATCTAATTATATTCATATAATTTAATATTTATATTTAGCAACTCTTTATTTTTATCATGACTCACAGATAATTTTTCAATGTTTTACACCCCTCTTGCCTATAACTAAAATTATATTAACTCAAAAAAGTAATGATACAACTGGTTATAAACCACCAGTCAACATTTTATTTAGGCCATTCTTCATTTAATATTAAAAAAATAAATAAAAGTTCCGATTTAACTTTCGAAAGTTACGCCTAAAATCTATCCTTAAGAATAATTATTTTTTTACAATAAATTTTGTTTACTATAATCTATAAAAATAATTCAAATTTTAAATTGCATATTTTTATAAAAAAAATTATTATTTAACAAAAAAATGGTGATACATTCTTAAAAAATAACCTGTATATACATAGAATATTTAGTAAATAAGGAAACGGGTTTCTATTGTTCTCATTACAACATCTAACCTGTTTCCTTACTTACTGAACACACTGTATAAACGTGTATTCGTATAATCTTCTAATTTTAGGTTAGTGACAACACCCTTCGTTTTTTTCCACTAAGCTCTTAAAATTGTTTTTATGTCCGCTATAATTTATAATTATTATAAATTATTTAAATAATCTTTAGCATATTGATAATATATATTTATTAATTTATTTATATAGTCACATAAAAAAAATTAATTTTTAGTGTTGATTGGGAATTCAAAACGGCGCGATTTAGTTGGATAGGACAACTGTAGTGGACAACAACATATATAGTAGGCGCACGCTTTGGACTTAGAAGAGCTGGGAGGTAAGTCTAAAAAAGAGGTGGAATTATAGACACAGTCTGCGGAGGAGAGATTACGAGAAGCGCGGGGCAATGTTATGCCGCGTAACGTAATGTGCATTGCACACACCAGGCGACTGCAGAGATGCTTAAACGCACGGGCAGAACCACGTGGCGTCTGCTGGGCGCTGGGGGTATCCAGCTGATCGCTGGCAACTGTGACGTCACACATTGGAGAGGTGAACAGCCCCACTACCGAAGTCATTTTATCAATGGCCCCTTGCATGAAGATCAAGTGCATGTTGATGTCCGTGAATAGTAATAATGCACCAAAGTGCACTAAATGTGGATCCACATACCCAATGCAATAAGACCAACCACTTCACCACAGTTCACAACATAGATACTTTATCAACTAATTCATTTATGATAACCATTAAAAATATACACCACGCGCAATTTTAAAAATTGAAGGTACTTTCGCAACCAAGAGGATTGTAACTTATAATAAACAATATACCCTAAATCTACAACAAACTAATATAGAAACGTAGAACTTACAGTATTTTAATATGAGCCAAAGTTGAAATAAATCGACCTACACGAAAATAAGATAAATGTATTTTAAACCAATATTTTTAATAGTTATCAATTAACTCAATTATTTATTTAATATTATATCTATAATGCTAAAATTTTCTTTGATATTCAATTTAATTTTTTTTATTTTACCATTTAATCGCGTACACCTCAATAAAAACTGTTGTAACTCAATAAAAAAAAATTCAATTTTTTTCCAGAAACGTGTACTAAAAAACTTTACATTACATATTAACACATATATTACATTGCAATAGTTTCGGTCAAAGTTAGCTTTTAATAATTTTGAAATGTTATTAAATGTTTTCGAACGAAAACGAAAAACTTAATTCGAACGAAATTTATCGTCGCATAACTGTGAGTCAGGAGTGGGAAAAAAAGCCAAAATAAACAAAACACTATGTCTACTATGATAGTGAATTCTTAAGCAGTTAATAATAGAATAAATAAAATTTCTCGATAAAACGGAGAAAGTCGATTACATAAAATTGTAAAACATTGTAATTGTAAAGCACTTTTGTGCAAACAAACATTTAGAACCGTATAATCTAAAGGACATTATAGGAATACCCAAATACTATAAGTTTTATTTGGACTAAATTGCCACAATATAGAAAATTAAACACAATCCATTATTACTACTAGTCCATATTTTTTATTTTAAAAATATTAAAATCTTTAACTGGTATTTATATTATTTATTATTTCAAAAAATTCTTATTAAGAACATCTAACTACTATAAGGAATTACTCATCGATATATCGATCACCGAAAATTGCCCAAAAAGGATCAAAATGAGAAAGACAATACTAATTATGACTTAATCATTCGATAAAAAATATATTCGACAGAATATAATAGACGGCACTTCAAAGCGCGGTAAAAATGTTCAGCTATATGCATTTAAGAAAATGAAATATTTTAATTTTATTATATATTATTATGTAAGCATAGCTTGAATAAAATTCTAAATTTGGTTTTATTAAAATCAATAATTCTGTTAACTGATAAGAATGTAACATTGGAAAAACAAGCCATTTATTCCAACAAAAATTAACCCAAGATGTAAATTTAAAATCCTTGAAAAGATAATATAGTACAACAAAACTATTATATTTAAATTTCATGATTAATTTTATCATATTTATTTATATTTTTAAATATATCCTATTCTGAACTATGATAAATAATATCGAATTCGACAGAAAAGTGTAGTTTTAATAGCCATGTTTATCATCCAATAAATAGTAAAATAAGTACTAAAATGTACAAATAAGTATAAATTAATTTTTATTAATGCAACAGACAATATCTAAAATTAACTTTATAATTATTGTCAAAAATTGTTCAGCAAAACGAATTTATTAATGAAGTGAGAAATAAAATTAAAAAAAAACACAGATAATAGAGGCATTAACAAACCATACAACATATTCTGTAATAGTTGTCACAAAACATCCTTAAAAAATAATTAATTATCCGAATTTCAAAAATAACCCGATTTCAATGGGTTGAATGAAATCTGTGAACCATATTATTTTCTAAATAAAATAATGCGGTTGCCTTTATAAGCTTCACAGACAGTAATTGTTATATATTTAATTTTAAACTCTACTTAATATTTTCAGAATTTTATGCATTAATATAAGTAAATATTTCAAAAGTAATAGATAACTACCACTAGTTTTAGTCACTATCTTTACTAAAGACATTCTACTTTAGGTAGATATAAAAATTGTTTCAAGGTCCAGTAATGTTTTTTTCCCCTAAAAATTGTGCTATTTCTATATTGTGTCATATCAATGTTAGTCATAAAACCAATTGTCAGAACAATAGACGAACAAATAAGTGACAAAATCACATAATTTAACAAAACCAATAAAACACCCACTTCTCATTACGGGACATACTAAAAAGCAGTACGTGAAACCTTTTTGCTAAATTTTCAATGCTAAAGAGTTTTTATACATGTATAATATAAAACCAATTATAATTTTTTTCAAATGCAATACGCCTGGAAAATATTTTTAAAACGTATACATATTATATGCTCAATACTACACCGACGAATAAAAAGAGTAAGGCTCATAATAATAAAACGTTTGGGCGCCAGATGTTGAACGTAGAATCCATTGCATGCTTTGCCAAAACGTGTGTATTATTACATACACAAATGTAAACGGGTTCCTGACTGACAATAAGCGTTTATACAGACCAAATATTTGATTACCTACGGCCAAAATAGGAAGAAGTAAGATTATTACAGCATAATCGAATATTAAAAAAAAAACAGTATTGATAAATTACAAACAAATATAAGTAACAAAACGTAAAATAGTTGGAGATCCAAATTGGAGACATTTTAAACAAATTAAGTACAATTCAATACAGCCATCGGCAAAAAATAATACTAATTCATAAAAATAAAAAAAATTATCAATAAAATATTTATACAAGGAGCAAATAATTTTGCACGACACGGATCCAAGGTGGTGTTGGTCGTCCGGAAGCGGTTCGACGACCCAACCGAGACGAGAAAACTCGCGACGATTATGGCGGGGCAACGTATAATTTTTTTATAGGTGCGGGGATAATGGATAGAAGACTGGTGTATACGGTCAGCCGGATTTTAGTGAACGGCAAGAGGAGGAAAGGAGTCCAAGTGGAAGAAGAGAGCGAGGCCACCGTTACGGCGGCTAACGATAATTGTTGTGGTGGGGAGTACCACAGTCGTTGACAACCGCGCTACGACGGCGTCGCAACGTTGCCACATTGTGCGCGCCCCAGAACGGTTCAATAGCGCCATGATGCCAACAATACAAACTGTCGACTGCCGTTCCCATCGCAACCCAACGCAATAATATTAAACGTTAATATCACTTCATATATACCTAAATAAATTTTTATCGAATCATAATTTAATACAAATCAATTATTTTCCTTTTATCAACTACGTGTAAAAATAGTACACTTTATGTCCAAAAATCCTCTGAAGACCACGAAAGCCAAAGTTGAACATACCACCCCAGTGGGTGGCTTTTTACCCGTTAAGCCATTTCGGCAACCGGAAGTGGGGCCCCTGGCACGATGGCAACGTAAACAATCCGCGGTCGGTGCACTAGGTCAGGACCGCGACGCGTTGGTCACGTGCGTCGTTCGAGATTAGTGTTTAGGGTGGGGGAAGAGGATCCTTGAGTATGACGGTAATTCACTGACGACAGTGATATAAGCTAGTGATAAGAAAACATCGCAGCCCAATGCTCGGGCCTAATTTTCAAGAATCCAATGTAAACAATATACTCCACACATTAGCCTAAAACCAATGTTATTTTTGGAAAGCGTTTATTTCATAATTATATGTATTGTTTTTCCACGTGTTTCGAAACTAAAATGAACAGCTCGCATCAAAATCGTAACGATATCAACACAAAATTATATAGAATCTATCCAAAAATATTTTCAATTCCCTCCAGTTATCGGATAACGCAAAGCGTAAACCATTTATTAGAAAAGTGTACAGTTAACATTAAATAATCGATGCTGCACATATGTGCATTGCTCTATTGCTCCCTACTTTAATTTATACATCTATTTCCTCCGTGATTTACCCTATTGAGTACATCTCTCTTCGGACTTACCCAAATATAATATTCATAATACAGTACGAGTTTTAATTTAAAATGGGCATTCGATATATCTTTTCTAACAAAGACAAAATGTAGAGCTATGTAACAGTATTTCAATTACAAATTCAACAACGTCTTCGTAAAGTCACCATAATTATCCAACTAATTATTATTATAAACCCTAATCGTTGAATAAACGCAACAAATACAAGTGTTTTACATTAAAACATAATACTAATCAAACTAAAAAATGGCACATTAAATATTAACTTACCTTAACCCATCCTCCTTGTGCTGTGACGAGAACATATAAAAGGTACAAGTCGATTTCATGTCCATTAATTTTAGGTGGAGCACGACTCGGCGTTCTGTAAAATAAACAAAATGTTATTGTTACTTAGTATTTAGTAATCTTTGGTAGTTATTACTCAATTTGATGTATTTATAACTGGATTTTATAATTGAATAGTTTACTTTATAGACATATCGTACGCGCACGATAAAGATAAAGCAAAGATAAAAATGGCTATAATGGCAGATATTATTTATAATACGCTCACTTTATAAACTTAAACGTTTTTCCCACGCATATATCTATGAAAGGAAGAAACTTACTGGACTCGAGTAGTCCCAGAAGTCAAGTAAGTTTTTTTAGTCGTCAATTTGAAAATTAAAATTTATGATGAATAACACAAGATTGTCCGAAAATAAAATCATAAAATCAGAGACGCAATAAGACTGTGTGCTCTATGACAATAATATAAAAATTGATGAAACGTAATATTTTGCCACCCTATTAAAATATACCAGAAATTTACCGCAAGTCATTCCAGGCAGGGTAACATTCGCCTGGGTAAAGTTAATAATTCCTATCATTGGATTGTTAAATAATTCATTTAAACCAAGATTTAGGACTTGAAAAAAGTTTTTCTTCAGAAATCCAGCCTAAATGTAAACAACTTTAAAACTAGTGCACATCTACTAAGAGAAAGTGCAGTACAATGCGCTGTCATGTGCAACGTTGTGCCTACTACATTCAGGTACTAGAAAGTCGGTTGATGCAACGTAGAATACGCGGTAAATCTACTTTGCAAAGTAAAAACAAACAACATACAAGAACTTTGTCCATTCATTTTTCGGCGTACCTAAGTTTTTGTTTCAACAAGGTCACAAAATGTATAAATAGGTAGGGTACGTGCAGGTTATCTTCTTGTGGTATGCACGGTATCTACTAATTATAACCTACCAAGATTTCATACATATTTAACAGACCTGTACAAAATAATATTATTTGTCCTTAAAAGTACATATCGAGGTCTTAAAATATACAACTTTAGTCAAGTAATAGTTGAAATCACATGGATTTACTTTAAAATAATGTTATCTTTGAGCAAAAGTAAGATGAGTTCAAGCTCAAATATAAGTAACTGATAAATAATTGATTATTACAAAACAAGTAATTCAATTGAATTACTTAGTGGGGAGTTGATAACTGAAGGACAATTTAATTTTTATTGATTGCCATTTTCACACCGGGTCGGAAAATTGCCTTCAAATCATTTTACAATTAGAACGTAATAATTTGTTCTATGCAATGTATGAAACAAATTAAATCTATACGACACACAATAACATAGCGCACTAATATTATGTAACTAGGATAATTGTCTGGCTTGATTTCATACAATACTTGTTAGTCGATACACAAAAAACATTAAAATGAGTGTGGAAGGTCACCAAATTTATCAGACAGCATAAGTTCTTATTTGATAGATACAAGACAACAGATGCCGAAAAAAATACATTGTAGGTGTTCATGTATATTAGCACGCTAACAGCGAATAAGGCAAAACATTAAACATGGCTGCCCGCAGGTGGTATATTAATTAGGAAATAAAACACAAGCATACTATAGCAAATCTAAATAGAGGATAATGAAATAGCGACATATTGATAGCAAAGGGGAAGTAAACGTTGGGGCCACCTGAACATTAGGCAAACGGATGCTAGCGAATTACTCACCCTCTAGTGTCGTGAAAATGCTGCAAATCCCTGAGGAAACTGGATTTTTCCTTAGCATAGCTGGCCGGATCTTTGTTCAGGACGCTAGCCATGCCTGTGCCGAGACACCGAAGTCAGGGCGGCGGCGTGCTACTGTTTCAACGGAGGCGGCCGTGAAAGGGTTTGATGTCCTGGATTGTTAACGCTGGACGACGTCCGAGACGGTGGGCATAGTTCTTCACGTTGGCGGCCACTGCATCGTTGTTATCACCACCGGCGGCGGTGGCGGTGGCCGTTATCTCTACGCCGCGGCAAATCTGTGACGGACGCGCACACCCCACGCTCCCAACACGTACAGCAGCACTACAGTCCAGTCGGCGGCGCGCTTCCCGTATCGTGTCGCTCGACGGCCGGACAATGTCACAAGCGAACCGGTGCTAAAAAAACGGAATTATTTGCACTGTCACAGCAGTTGACCGATTTTTATTCAGAAATCAAACGCGCATACAACACTAAGGCGCAACACAAAATGGCGACACACACGCACACACGACGTCAAAAAAATTTATTTTTATTATTAAATAATGACGTACAACAGCCGTTAATTGCTGATCAACGTGTTCGGATGGGGCTATCGGTGTAGGCCTGAGCTGCGACGACGGGCGAAAAAAAACAAACCGAACACTAGCGGAAAACCGGGGAAAAGTCGAAATTTACTAGGCGATCCGGCGGACCATTCGTCATAGGAGCGCAGTGTGTTCACGTCGGTCGGATCGCTCCCACCCCACCACCAACGGAATATTATCCAAACATCAGTTCATCGCACGCGCACGCATCGCAGCCGCCGCTAATTTGACCGTTTACAGTGGTACCAACTCGATTTATAGTCACTCGTTACGTTTACAAATAAATTGAATACACAACAGCATTGTTCGTCACTCACAATGCTATTTCCCTTACCCCTTTTTATAGTCGTTATCTTGCTATTTTTACTTTTATCTGTTTGTATCACTCTATCATTGACCTCTGTTTGGGTGGACGACGCCAATATTACCCAGCACCCTAAAAAATCTATTGAGACAACCTTAGTAGTTCAAATTAATCGGCATTTTTTTTCACTTAGAAGACAAAATACTTAAATGTACATCCAGAGAATTTTTAAGATGGAGTGGTGTATATTATAAATACATAACAACTGTATATTTTTTTGAATAGCGTTTGTAACAAACTTAAGTAGTTGAGAAAGACAGATTTCTGAATTATATTAATAGAAATTTACAACCTCCTAAATATGATCCAACGTAAAACAATTTAATAATCGATTACATATATTTTTTACAATCAGTAAAATGCTTGAAAACTTAAATCATGTTGTCAATTACAACATTTTTGTGATTTTGAATGATGTTTGATTAAATACCTTTAAAAATAAATAACCCAGGTAAACCATAGAATTAAGCTAATGTCACGTTTTCGAAATACGAATAAAACAGTAATAAATAATATGAATATAATTGTAAGTGTTAATATTGCTAATGATTATAAATACACCATCAAAAATAAACGCCTAAAATTATAAAGTTATGCATTTTAAATTACACAAATAAGTTAAAAGTGTAATTCTTATAATTTTCTATTAAATATTTTTAATTTCTCCTTAGCTTTTCATAGAAATTTATGATTGCTGGTATAACATATCATAAGATTAATTCGATTTTAGCTTCTAAATTATGCTCAGAAGATAATAATTTTATTATGATATATTATTATTATTATTATTTTACACTTGGGTTCTACTGGAACAATTTTGCTTATCTATACATTAAAACAACCTGAATCATATCTCGTTAAATTAATTAACCTAAACTGAAAAATTCTCCTAATTTTTATTTTTACTTATGGAAATACCCCAAAGTATAAATATTTTCGTTAAAAACGACAAATTTTGTTTGTTTTTTTTTTTTTGCAATTTTAAACTACTATAGCTTTTTAAGTAGTCCTAGAATGGAAGCCTACAAGAAAAAGAAGTCGAGGACGGGCAAAAAAAATGTTTAGATGTAGTGGAAGAGGACCTATACCAAAATAGGATTTCAGGAACGAAGAAAATTGGCTCGGAACAGGGAAAATGGAGGGATTTAGTGATGACGGTGAAAACTCTTAGAGTATATTAAAACCCTTAATACACTCTAAATTGAAAATTTGAAATTTTATTAGATTTAAGCCCCTCCGTTTAATTTTACCTTATGGCATATTTAGGTTACAAGCTAAATAGCTAAAACTTAGTTAAGGTGTTTTAAGAATTATTGTTTGTAAATTTTTCTCATCTAAAATACTAGTATGTATTTTTTTTTATAATATTAATTAAGCATTAAGACACCAAAAAACAAAGTACGAAATTGCTTTTGACAAATCAATACTTTAACTTATAAGCTGGTTATAAAGAGAATTATCGAAGGATGTGCCCACTAATAAATATTTTTCATTTCAATTGTTTAAATTTTAATTTTTAACAATTTTATAAAACAATTCCTTTGGCACACACGTAGGTTGTCCGATAAATAAGGTACAAAAATATACTGAATAATGAAAAATGAATTTATTATTTTTAAACTTTTACATAATTTATTAGACATGTTTTTCTATTTTTCTACATAGTCACCATTTAATTTAATACATTTTTCCCAACGGTAGAGTAACTTGAAGATGCCATCTCGGAAATATGCAGCACATTTTCCGTCGAAGTACTCGGTAACTGCGTTCATGACTTCATCCTTATTTTGAAAATGTGTTCCTCCCAAGTGTTTTTTTAACGGACCAAACAAAAAAAAATCTGAAGGTGCCAAATCAGGGCTATATGGTGGATGTTGCAATACTTCCCACTTGTATTTTTTCAGTCAAGCTTTGGTTTTTCCCACTGAATGTGGGGTGGCATTGTCATGCAGCAGTTTCACATTTCCCAATCGTAATTGCCCTCTTCTCTTGAAACGAATTTTTTGGGAGATCAAGTTGTGTGGCCATTTCCCTAATTTTGAGTCGTCTATCCGATCGTAGCAGTTTTTTCACCGCCTTATTGGTTTCGGTAGTAGACGTGCTTATTGGTCGACCACTTCTTGCTTCATCTTCAACACTTTCTCGACCCAAATTAAATTTTGAACACCAAACCGACGCACTTTTTCGTGACATTACATTTGGGCCATAAACTTCAGTTATTTTTCTATGAATTTCAGTCGGAGAAACATTTTGAAAATTTAAAAATCGAATGACGGCGCGGACTTCTTCTTTTGTGCAACTTAAATATTGGTTTTCCATGTTAACACTTTCGCTGCAGACATAACACTTAATTATTATAGCCATGACTAATAAAATATATTGTTTGTTATCTAAATTATCAATGCTAAAAATTTTCAGTCGAAATTCCCCATTGTTTATGCTAAAAATAACTTTTTACCTTATTTATCGGACAGCCTACGTAGATGTAAAGTATATATTTTTTTGATACGTCCCCGCATAGTTTGCTAAAAATATACCAGTTGTAATTTTTTTAACTACTTATAATAATTAATTATGTTCTGCGCTCATTATAAACTTTGACATATAAATATAATAAAATTGTATATTAATTATTTTAGATACGATGCGAAACTGAGAAGGTATTAATTTTACTATGATGTGTTTTTTTTTTTGTGTCTGTCACAACTTTTTCTCAGCTCTCAATGGACCCATTTTTCTCAACGATACATAAAAAGATCACAAATCGTATCTAGTCGAAGACATTATCCTCAAAAATTAAAAAAATTTCCCTCGTTCCCTATAAATAGGGGAAATCTCCAAAAAAATGACTAATTTAAAAATCGCTAATTTTTGACACTTTTTCAATTTTGAAAAATGTATGGATCAATACAATTTTTTTATGAGAAATACTATTTCTATATCTCTTTCATTTGACATACTTTATTTTAAATCGAACCATTTCTCTTTATACAGGATGGGGTTCAAAACTTAAAAATGCATATAGAAAGTAGAACTTTTTCAACTTAATTTTTGAAAATATTTCGGAAATACTAACACTTCTATATATATCTTAAATTAAATATTATGTAATATACTTTTATACAAAAAAAATAATGTTCGGACTTTATTTTCTTTTCATGAAAAACGGATCATTTATCAAAATTAATAAAAAAAAAAATACGATTATTGAAAAAAAATTCTTTTTTTTTTTTTAAATTTATAATGTTATACATTTTTGAAAAATGTGTGGATCATTATATTTTTTAATGATAAATAGTATTTATATACTTTTTTTAAGGGACATATTTTTTTTTTTAAATCAGACCATTTCCCTTTATACAGGAGTGGTTTAAAACTTAAAAAAGTGAATGTAAAACTATTTCAACTTATTTTTAATTAAAATATATTTCTTGATTATTCATACGTAACCTAATAATCAAACGTAGATGTTTATTATACTAATTAGATGGATTTTGTTATTATTTAGGCCATATGCAAAACTCTAATTGCAGATTTGAAATTGGCGCAAAAATGGGTTTAGAAAATTATATTTTGGTCTCGGATGAAAATTCCTTGTAGACCAGTAAATTAATTTATAAATAACAAATAATTTTTTTTTTTTTTTAAGTATTGTATCAAAACCTTCAACTTTTATATATGTTTGCTATAAAAATAATAATTACTTTATAATTTTTTATAACTAACAATACTAAATTATTAAATATCAATTTCATACTCTATTTAATTACTATAATAAATATATATTCATAGATTACACTTATACATCATAAAACTTGTAATCAGAATATAAATAAAGAAATAGGTAGCTTTCGGACTAATCCACCAATTTTTTAAAATTAAAAACTATCTACAGATTTGCATCTAAGCGTGTTTTATTATAGTGATTTTAATGATTGTCAGATATCATCTACACTGGACCCAACTATGCCACGTCTCCACTTTGCCGCCACCCAACTGTGCTGGGTTTTTTTTAATAACAATCAAGGCCTAAAAATATGGAACGTGTATAAAACAAATTTCTTTGACATTTATTGATAATTTATTTTTATTCCGTGACCTTTTTTTAATTTTTGTTTTTATTGCAACTTCATATATTGAAAAATCTCAAAATTAGTTGTTAAAATATTTTTAAGTGCGTGTGACATCCTCTCCCCAAAACTTTAATTATATTACAGATAAAAATATGTAATTGTAATATCATATGTAATTCTAAATAATTTATCCCAAATTTTATTATTTTTTAATATTTATTTTAATGTTGTAATGTTTTGTATATTTTAGCGTGTCATTACAAAGATCAATTCTATATTTTTTTTGTAGGATCACGCAAAATATAATTTTAATAAAAATGTAAAAAAATTTAGCATTTAAAATTGTTTATTATTTAAAATATAATTTCCTAATTAGTCATCACTGGATGATGAAGACTTTCTCTTTGATTTACACTTGTACATTTTCTGAATCTTTTGAATATCTTTTCTGCTAAGACCTTCCCTTTGACCCATTATCACTCCTCGAGTCTAGAAAAATAAATGTATTAATTTTAATTAATTATTTTATCATAAAATTTACTAAAAAAAAATTTCTTTTCTTTAACTAAATGTAATAAAAATTTTATTCTAAATGTGTCTAATCACCGGTCAAGTAGTTCTAAGCAAAATTTACTTAATAACTATCTTATAACAAGGACTAGGAATTATTATTTATACATTTTGTTAAATTATTCTAAACATTACAATAGCCAATCAAATGTTTATTAGTTAACTTGAAAACTTACAGAGTTATTACTGAGTATATAGTTTCAGGGATGATTAGAGGGGTAATCTGTCTAAAACGAAAAATATTTCCATGATACTATATAATCCTATGACAAAATTCCATAAATTTAGGACCCTCTAAAGTCGCTCAAATAAAATGTATATATGCATATAATTCCTATGATTAATCAATGCTCATGATTCATAAATTAAGTTTATTATTACTATTTTTAATTAAAGTTCATTTTATATTTAATATTCCATCTTATTGGGCCTTATTATTTTTAATAATGCACAGATATTGTTGATGTATTTTTAAAAATAATTATTCAAATAAATTTTGTGAAATTTACAACTCTTTTAAAAATAATTTTAATTAATATATGAATTAATTTAATAATAAATATAATATGGGATTTTCTTTTTCCAAAACCTCTACTACTTAACACAGAAAAAACTATTTTGTTGGTCTAATTCAAATTATGATTAATATAGTGACAACTTATTTATATTGCTAAAAGAACTATTCCTTTATAGTTTCACCAACTATAAACTAAATTTATTTAGTAATTTTAAGTGGTATTATATAATTCAGCTAACATATAAAATAGTTCCTCCAGCTATATAATTATGTTGTCACTATATTAACTATAATTATAAGATATTTTTCCGTTTATTTTATAATAATTTCAAATTATTATAAACAATAATATTTAGTATAACTATCAACATCATATACCTTAGCATCAATAGTTGGTTGACCGTTTCTAGAAAAAGCATTAGCTGAGTAATGCATAACACTGCGGTAATCGTAACCAACTCCTTGGTCGTCAATCATTGCACTTTGAGCTTTATCAAAGTTATTCTCTCGCCCTACACAAAAAATACAATTTTTAAAGGGAAACAAGTATTATTAATAGCATCACGTTGTTGAAATTTAATTATAAATTTTTTAAGTACAATGAAATATTTATTATCATTTTAATCGTATCAATTTAGAACACCAGTAAAATGTTTACAAATATTGTTAAGATATACAAAATGTTTATTCATAAGAATTAAATTATGAAATCTGTAAAATATTTGGCTGGCCCACTGAATGATATAAATCTTATAGATCGAACTTATAGTATTTTATACTTTATAAATCTAATTTTTTAATTTAATTTTGATAAAATGAAAAAAGCTATTAAAATATCTTTTCAATAAAATTATATTTTATTCTAACCAGATTGAATGTTATTGAAATTGACTGTGACGTAGCTATCTCTATCTGGTCTATTTTGTTCGTGCATAAATCCAGCGGCATGAAGCATTTCATGCATGACTGTTCCCTTTTTGGTTAAACAGCCTGGGCTCTGCAGGTTAACCTAGAATAAAAAAAAAAATAGAGAAATAATTGCAGAAATTATCAATCTGTACATAAATGACTGAAATAATTTACTTCTTGTCTACCGCCAATTCTACCCACAGATGACCAACATCCAGTATTGCCGTTGGTAAAGTAAACATAATCGGCATCGTGAGAAGTTCTTGGAGTAAACCTTAAACAAGTGTTTTTTTTATAATCTTCAATTGCACTCATAATCATTTGCCGATCAGCAGAAGCTACAAATATACGCTCACATAAATTTTTGTAAACTAATTTTTCATAGTTATTCAAACAAACATTTTTATAAAAAAAAGGTTTGTATATTATCGATTGTAATAAACGATATAAATTTCATGATAGAATGCCACTTGTATTAGCTGAATGATACACTTACAAAAGTAAGGACTGATTTCATATGGTATGACTCCTTTGGGCCATCTGGATGAAGTAGCCTTTAGTCCATTGCGACCTTGTCCCGTAGGGTGTAAAATATCTCCTTCGGCATATTCACCAAGCTCTTCTGGATTCAGTGCACTACTTTCTTTCCAAGTAGAAACCGCTTCTCCAGTTTTCTTGTCTGGTGTTCCAAAAATAGACGATCCTAAGTGCATAAGCTCGTTGTATAAAGTGTCTTCGCCGGAGACGGAAGCTTCCACTTCGTTTTCGTCTTCTTCCTTTCGTAAGTTGACGGGTTGAGCCAAAAGTAGGGGTAAACAGATCGTCAAGAAACACAATAACACCCTCATTTTGTTTGGTTAACAAAGTATGATTAATTAAAAAGGCGTTAATTTTGTTCCCTCTATATTTGAATTTAATATTATGATTAGTTTAACGAAACGCTGTGTTTATATATAAACTTATTAGACCGTAATTAGCTTTGATAATATTCGATTGTTGTCAATTAAGGTAACGGCACTTAGTGTATTTAGTAGTACTTTTTTGTGGCAGGGTTAGCTTACAATAATTATTATTCGTACGGAAATCGCGAAGATAAGGTTTGTTGTATACGACAAGACTTAGTTAACCGGATTTTTCTAAGAATTGTCACAAAACTCAGAACCATGTAATTGTGTTCTTTATAAACATTTCAATGGTGATAAACGCTCAATTATATTGTTTGATTTACATTCGTGTAAAACATCATCGAAAAACATGTAAATTAAATTGAGCACAGCATATTTTTTGATGATTATAGGTATATACATGTTCGTTTTTTACTAACACTCTACAAATTAATTAATGAGCGTAAATATGCATTAATAATTAGAATATTAAGAAATAACGGGAGTAAATTAAATTTGAAACAATGAAGACAATTTTACAGAAAAGTTCTAGCGCAGAAAAGAAGTTGGAATAAAATAAATAATATTTTTAATGAATAAGGAAGGCGAACTCCTTAATAGAAATCCATAAATTTTAATTTAAATACACACTTAGGAAAATAATTATTACTACAACAAAACATTCAATAAAAAATTGCATATGTAACTTAATATTGTAGTTTAAAAAATAATCAAAAGAAAATTTTTTTTTAACGGCTTGAGTGATTTAATTTCTATTGGAGATTTTGTTAAACAAAAGGCAACATAATTTTATCTCTTTTAAAATAAATTGACAAATAATTGCCACTTCCAACGAAAAAAATCGTAACTAACATTTTACAATTGTTTAGGAGAGCCGTTTAAAGTTTTAAATTACGTATCTTTTCTATATATTTCTAGTTTTGTTTTATGATTTATGAATAACACTGCTCATTTTTATGCATATTTCAGGGGAAAAAATCATCAAACAAAATAAACCATGTATGGTAAAAAGTATATGCGCCTACCAATTTTTGACGATTATTGTAGAATAATTTTTAGAAGTGAAGTGTAAAAATAAAATATACTTTATTACTGCAGTTCTAATGATTATTATTTGGAATATATTAAGTATTATAATTTATAAGAGTTATTACGTTTTATACGCGTTTAAAACATCAATATTTTCAAAATTTATATTGATTTTTGGGGACGTTTCAAATATGATTTTTAACAACTATGTTGTTTATATTTTTTACTATCAAACATTACATATGTGGTTCTTTATCGTATGCCAGTAAATTACGAAAGAGTTTACTTTTAATACTTGTATATTATATAAGATAGTAATAAAATTAGTATTTGAACTCTAAAAAATTGCTAAAATTGATACATTAACTCTTGAAAAATAACAACAAATTTATACAGATGAGGAAGTTTTTAAAAAATTAAGGAGTGTTGCTTATAACTCTATAATGGTCTCCTGAAAAATGCGTGTACTACATAAGTGAAATGTAATTGTGTATTTTATAGGTTACAAAGCAAGCAGTGGTGGTGAATTGGAAAGCAGGGTTCTTAGGAGTTCTTAGAACATCCGTTGATTCTGAAATAAACTATTTTTAACTATTACATATTACATATATATGAGAATCGTAGAAATCAATTTGTAAGACCTATTTATTTTGGTTAATTTAACAGACTATGAAATATTTCTAAAATAAAATTTGTATTGATTATTAGAACCCCTATGAAAAGTTCTACTTCTACCATTGACTCGGTAATAAGTAAGGAGTGTCTACAATATACCTGCGTGATGTTGATAGATAAAAACAGTTTATGATAAATGTTATCATTAATCTTAAATTCTCTTTGAACTTTATGTGTGTACTCTTCAATGTCAAAGTTAGAAAAAAAATCGAATTTTTGAATTCAATAATTGAATTCATATATTTTTTGTACATATTTAGTATTTAATAGTTTATAGTTACTCGGTTAATATTTTTAATAAGTAACTTTGAAATGACTACCTTACTTTTACGATCAGTTATGAAAGGTGGATTATCTAAGCATTTTATAAAGAAAACCACACACTATTCAATTAAACTAGAGAGAGCTTCTATCCACATCTCTTCATTTCTATATGGTACCTTTAAATTAATTGTTTTTTAATATTTAGTAAAATATTTAAATGTATCTGTATTTTAGTAAAAGGTCAAGAAATCAAAATGCCATCTCTGTCTCCCACTATGACTGAGGGTAATATTGTAAAGTGGTTGAAAAAAGAAGGAGATACTATTGCTGCAGGTGATGTTCTGTGTGAAATTCAAACTGATAAGGCTATTATGTCCTTTGAGACCGAAGAAGAAGGGATACTGGCAAAAATTTTAGTATGTTTTATTAACTTATTACAAAAATATTATTTTTACAAAAAATAGTTTTATAATTTTTAAATAATAGTGAATTGTGGTAAACATAAACAAATGGAATAAGTATAAATATAGTTTTTCTTTTAGAATATTTTTATTTAGATAGAAATGTTCTGGTCCTTACATGATTTTTATCATGTATGTAGGTTTGGAATAAATACTTGTGTATTAAAAAATACATTTATATTAATCCTGTATAATAAATTCTACTATATATTTATCTAGAAGAAGAATTTTTATGAAAGCAGTATTTTCAATGACTCTGGTGGTTCACTCTTCTTTTTGGTCAGTCCTTTTTAATAATGTTAAAGTATTAGAAGTATTATGAGAATATAAGAGTATTTAGCATTCTATAAGTTACTCTTATACAAACATACACAATATTAATAAAAAAAAAAAATACATTTCTTTTAAAATGTGTACTTAATTTTTAAAATATTGAGGTGAGTTATATGTGCACATTCAGATTAAATTTTGGGTCTAATAAAATTTTGGTTTATAACCATAATTTAATTTTTTGCTTAGAAACAATTGCAATATTAGTAAAATAATAAATAGTTTTAGTTGTTAGAGAGGTGGATAAGAACTGCTCATGTACTCATACCTATAGGTTCATTATACGCATTTCCTACAAAAATAAATAAATAAAAAGGCTTTTTAAGAGTATTTAGGGCTTCCTAATATATCCAAATGTGTGCCAATGGGTTATTAATGGGCTTTCTATTACCTTATGGTTTTTCAGTTATAATTTTCATTCTCCTCTTTAAAATTCATTTATAAACGCAACTATGAAAAAGTAGTATCTCCTAATAAAAAATAGCATTACAAATATATTTTTATGTGAAAAATATTATAAATATAAAATATTGAAAATTACATAAAAATAAATTAATTTTGTTAAATGTTGTTTTATGGTCTTTTCTCTGAAACCAATTCAAATATTATAATCTATAATATAATATCCTAGGAAAAAAATGTTTAATTTTGTTTAAGGTTCCAAGTGATGCTAAAGAAATTAAAGTAGGTTCATTAATTGCACTTATGGTATCTGAGGGTGAAGATTGGAAAAATGTCGAAATGCCTGATTCAAATAGTAATGAAGTTATTGCCAGTACAATTGAAGAGGTAGATGAATCAAGCCAATCATCTGGAGGGAATAGTAATAAATACAAATTTTCAAAATTTTTATTTACTGTAGGTAATATTATTTTTAAGCACCTGGAACTGAAATACGAATGCCATCCTTATCTCCAACCATGTCAGAAGGTACAATTATCAAATGGTACAAAAAAGCTGGCGATAAAGTAGCACCAGGAGATGTTTTATGTGATATTCAAACAGACAAAGCAGTTATGTCTTTTGAAACTGAAGAAGAAGGAATATTAGCTAAAATATTGGTAATATTTGAAAAATATTCAATAATTCTAAAGAATTTAATTGTAACCTTTTATATTTTTTTTATGATAACTTGAAAATATTTAAATTAAATGTATATTTTCTGTTTTTATCACACTTCAATGTCAGAACTAGAATGCTACAAGTTTATATTTATAATTTTTTTAATTTTGGTAAAATTGAAGAATTTAGTCTGTAATTTTTATGTAATAAGTTTTTTTTATCTCAAAATGCCTTTTTCGAGAAAAGGTGATATTTTTCTGACAGTTCAAAAAGCTTAATAGATTTGTTTATTTTTTCTCTTTTAGATGGGTGATGATACCAAAGATGTAAAAGTTGGTGATTTAATTGGACTTATGGTATCAGAAGGAGAAGATTGGGCTGATGTTCAAGTTCCTGGAAAAAAGAAATCTATTTCATCAGAATTGAAGAAAGAATCTCAAACACATATTGATACTAAACCATTTTCAGGGCCAGTCACAAGACATTCTTAGTAAATTTTAATTTATTATATTCTATTTAAATAAAGTAAATATTTTAATGACTTTTATTTGTAGTTCTGGTTATAGTCCAGCAGTTAGATCAATTTTAGAGTTATATGCTATTGATGGTACTAAAATTCAAGGATCTGGAAAACAAGGAAAACTTCTTAAAGGCGATGTATTGTATTATATTGCACAAAATAATTTGTCAATAAAACCTCCTAACTTGGGTAATATTCATTGTTTAACTAAAATGAAAAAGCTCAAACCATAATATAACTGCTTTTTTCCTTAATTAAATTTTAGTACCTCTACCTGGAGAAACTCCATCAAAAACATCAGGATCCATAACAATGGTAAGACCGCCTAAAGGAACAGGTTTTACTGACATTCCATTAACACCTATGAGAATGACTATTGCTAAACGGTTGACTGAGTCAAAAGTACATACATTCATTTATTTTTATTTTGTTTTATAAAAATAAATATGTTTTCTAACTTTAGACCAAAATACCTCATGCTTATGCAACTGTTGAGAGCAATATTGATTTACTGCTAGGACTTCGCAAGCAACTTAAATATGCTGGGATTAGTGTTTCTGTAAATGACTTTATAATTAAAGCTGTTGCTATTGCCTTAAAGAAATGTCCTTTAGTCAACTGTCATTATATTAATAATCAAGTAATGTATATATAGTACATATTATATTAAATAATTATCTTGGTTATTATAAAACTATTTTTATTTTTAATCCTATATATTTCACAAGATTTGAGGCATAAATATATAATTTAATTAAATAAAGTAGTATTAGAAAATTATTTAGTGAAATCTAAACTCTATTTCTATTTCAAATTCATGTGTTTCACATTTCATAAATAGGTATAATTAAAGATAAATTTCAGCTTTGTTAAAAGTTGCAATCATTTTTAATAGATAATAAACAAAAAAGTTATGTAAAAAAAATTTGTTCAAGTATATTCTAGTTGGATCAAGTATAATGATATCTTTTGTCTTATGAACTTTATTCTATGTCAATTAAATTATATAATATTCATGAAATTCAATATATTCTCCTAATAAGATATTTTAAAATAAAATAAAATACAAAACCTAGAATTTTAATACAAAAATAGCATATTTTTGAATATGATAGCCATTTGTGCATAGAAAATAGGTCGTCGGAACAAATTTTTTTTTTTATTTTATAATACATAAAATAAGCGTTAATTTTATAAATGTTTAAAGAACGCAATATTTCCAGAACACTTTCAAAAGTTAAGTTGAAAAAGTTAGTTTTTGTAAAAAAGTTGCTTTTTTAAATCCCCTTTGTGAGCAGAATAAGTGTTAGATTTTCAAAAAAAATGATATCAAACAAAAGGAAATTACCTAAGGTTTCAATATAAAAAAATATTATGTTGATTTGTTTATTTTTGAAAAAGTTATGGAAGTTTTAAGAAAAAAAAGTAAAAAAAATGACAAAATTACCGATTTTTAAATTTGTAATTTTTTTGGATATTTCCCCCATTTACGGGGAACAAGGAAAATTTTTCAATTTTTAAGGGTAATGTCTTTAACTAGATACGATTTATGATCTTTTGACGTATTGTTGAAAGAAATCTGTCTAGTGAGAGCTGAGAAAAAGTGGCGACATAAAAAAAAAAAACACATCATGGTAAAATTATTACCTTCTCAGCTTCGCATCGAAGCTAAAAATTTTCCAATAAGCTAATTTTTATTGGCTTGAAAATATTTCAATGACTATTAATAACAAGCACAGTTACTAATTAAATAAATGATGATATAAAGTAACACTGTATAAAATAGGTTCAAAAAAATACAGAAAGAATAATATTAAGATAATAGTAACAAAGTTTTAAGTAAAACAGAAACATTATCAAGGTGACTAAGCTTGAATTTTAAGGACTAAGCCCATAAGAAAAATGTCAAATTATACCTGTTATTTAAATTTATTTCTGTAATTGACCTATAGTATAGTATTAGTTATACAGGGTGTTCAGTAAGTCAGGAAACGGGTTTCTATTGTTTGTAACAATGAGAACAATAGATACCTGTTTCCTGACTTACTGAACACCCTGTATAGTATATATTCATGATCATTATATTTTAATACCTAAAAATTTTAATTGATAAAATCAAAAAAAATTATTAATAGTAAAAATTGGTGATTAAATATTTTAATAAAATACTTACTATTAAATCTGGACAAACCTGAATTGTTACTATATCAATAGTTAAATTATCACGATATTGATTTTATTTTTTAACATATGATCAGTGCTCGAATTGGGGGGGTGTGCAGGGGGACGTAGCTCCTCTACTTTTTTTTAAATTTTTTTGCGCACCCAAACTACTTTTTTTTATTGTGACGGGAGGACGGTGGAAAATACCACCTTTTTTTTTTTTTTTGTAAATATTAGTATGATAATGAAATATGATTTATTAATAAATACTAAATAAAGTAATGAGTAAAAAAAAAAAAAGGTCTTCAAAATGCTAGGGACGCAGTTTTCAAATTAAGTTGAGCACCCCTACTTATTTTTGGCCAATTCGAGCACTGCATATGATAATTTAATTTTCTTTAGGTTGTTTTGCAACAAACTGCTGATATCTCTGTAGCAGTTGCTACTGATTCAGGGCTTATCACTCCAATCATAACTAATGCCAATAACAAAGAGATAGATGAAATATCATCAGAAATTAAAGAATTGGCAGGAAGGGCTCGTAAAGGAAAATTACAACTTCATGAATTCCAAGGAGGCAGTTTCACGTAAATTTTGCTTTATATACAAATTTTATCTTTTTCAAACCATTAAAATAACTTCTTTATACATCTTTTTAGTATTTCCAACCTAGGAATGTTTAATATTTCTGAATTTAGTGCAATAATAAACCCACCACAATGCGGTATATTAGCTATTGGAAGTGGACGTCCTGTTATAGGTACTTATTTTGT
The DNA here is from genome assembly GCF_025091365.1 of Daktulosphaira vitifoliae. Lineage (NCBI taxonomy): Eukaryota > Metazoa > Arthropoda > Insecta > Hemiptera > Phylloxeridae > Daktulosphaira > Daktulosphaira vitifoliae. Next base: position 59,685,599 of record NW_026099572.1, read on the forward strand.
TATATTATTACTTTTAAATATTAATCATGTGTGCCTTAAAGCTTTGAATGGAAAACCCCAATCAATTATGACAGCAACATTATCATATGATTCTCGTGCTATAAGTGAATCCGCTGCTTCAGATTTCTTAGAAACTTTACAAGATTTGCTTCAAACTCCAGCCTCACTACTTTTAACAAAACAAACTCGTAAAGTTCATGTATCTATTTGATTTTGAAAATTTAATAATACAAAGTATTTTTGTTTCTTTATTGTATAGCTTATATTTTTTATTATTTTTTATCTGAATTAGACAAATGAGCATGATTGTTAAAAATTTTAATTGCTGTTATATTTATTTTGTCCAATTCTGATATAATAAATGTTGATATTGAAAATATACTTATTGTTTCATTACATATAGTTTTTTAAAATAAACATACAATTTAAAATTACATAGGAGCTGGTGGAGGAGGTGGTGGAATACTTGGTTTCCAATTCATAGGCATCATATTGTTTGGTTGCATGGGAGGAGGTGGTGGCATTGGTGGTCCACTGCCCATTGTCATAGGAGGAGGTGGTGGTGGCATCATGTGATTTTGCATATGAGGTGGAGGAGGCATTGCAGGATGTGAAGGTGGTAATGGAGGAGGAGGCATCTGTCCTTGTTGAGATGGTGGTGGCGGAGGAGGTGGAACAAATCCCCCATGAAAACCTGGAGGAGGAGCAAAATTGTTGAAATTTGGTGGAGGAGGAGGAGGTGGAGGTTGATATGTAGGAGGTTGTGGTGGTGGAGGTTGCTGATTTTGCCATGGCATTATACGTGGTGGTGGAGCCATTTGGTGTTGAGTCATCATTGTCATAGGTACTTGCATTTGTTGTTGCATAATAGGTGGAGGAGGAACAGGCATTTGATGCATCATAGGTATTTGAGTAGGTGGTGCATCAGCAAACAACTGATGAGGACGATCAGCTTGACTAAGAGGATTTTGAGCAGCAAGTAATCTTTCAGCAGCTGATCCATGGCGTTCTCCCTTAACATCTTTTTTGAATGCATAAGAAATAGATACAGCTCTGTTACATAAATGTTGACCATTCATTGCTTCTATTGCAGCATCCGATGCTTCAAAACTAGCGTAATTTATGAATGCAAAACCTTTAGAATTTCCTGTATCAGGATCTCTCATTATCTACAATAATTAATATTTTATAGTATTTAAAATTAATGGTTTGTATATTTATGAGAATTTTTCATAATTAATTACCTTAGGTGTTTGTAAAATTACTCCAAAAGCTGAAAATGTATCATACAGTAATTTTTCATCAACTTCTGAGTCTAGATTACCAATAAATACATTTGCACCAACATCCAAATTCTTTTGATGAGCTGAAGCCTTAAATAAAACATAACATTTATTAAAATATTTTTATTAAAGAATTCTTTTTGATTAAATATTGAAGCACAATAAAAATATAATGACTATAGAACAATTATAATTTGAGAGATAATTTTTATAATACAATTACAATATAATTTTAATAAGATACATTTCAATTTGTAATACCTTGTTAACACGTATTGGTTTACCATATAGTTTTATCATATTCATTATTTTTATAGCATAGTCAGCATCATCTTCTGCAAGAAATTCTACAAAACCATATCCTTGGTGGGACTGAGTCACTCTATCCTTTGGCATATGCACATTAACTAAAATTGTAATTTCCAAAATAATATTTAAAAAAAAATACATGATTGCATAAATTATATCAACTTACCAACTGGTCCAGCTTGCACAAATAATTCCCACATAAGTGTGTCCGAGACTTTTTCATCAAGACCACCAACATAAATAGTTGCATCTACATTTATTAATTAAAATTTATTTAGATTTAATTATAGAATATAATTATTATTATATTATAAATGATAAAATTATAAAAAAATTCTTCTAATATTGTTAATTTTAAAAAATATGGGTTTAATGGATGATAAATTATAATAACAATAAACAAAAACATTAAAATAGTAATAGCATTAAATAAATTATAAATAATACATTGTATTATTTTTAGTAATATTAATAAGATTATTAAAAGGCTCAAAAATTTATTTTTTACCTTAAATAACATAGTAAAAAATTTTAAATATTTTTTTAATATTAAATGACTAGCCACAAGTGATCAATTCTTATTATAAACTTAATAAAATTTACATAGAATCCACTATGTTAAAACACAATTAAATTATTTAAAAATTCTAATCAGAATATTGAACTATTATATCATGATTAGACCTCTCGTCGATTATATATTGTCAATTTAATTATTAATTATATTAAAAACTTACCTTGATTTCTTTCAGCAATAGGTCCTGCAGCCATTCTTTATGATTATTTTCAAATTAATTGAGTAACGAATTCATTTAGACAATATTTTATTATCTAGAATAATTTTAGTTTACTTCTATATTTTGAATAAATTAGCCTGCAGCCGCTTCTAAAAATTTCAACGCAATATTAAAAACAAACGCGGCTTGTGTGCTAATTTATTGATAATATGAAGTCTTGATGATACGAAAACAGTGTTGCCAGATTTAATTAATTTTTTTCAATTACCTTTACAAGACAAAAAAAAATGAATTAATAAAATTTTTATGTTGAAAGAACGTTAAAATAAAAACCATCTAAAATAAAAAAATTCTAATAGATCAAATTTTTAGATCGTTGAAATTTTCTAATTTTTTTAGTAAACATATATAGCGATATTAAATAAAAATAGGTTTAATAACAACAGTGAAACATTCCCCGACATGGCCGTATTTATATGGAGTTTGCGGAATGTGATCCCTTCCGTGAAATAATCAAATTTTGATCTAAAATAATATTTTCAAAGGGATGTCGAACAAACTGAATAAATATGTCTTAAAAATAATATTTTTTATAAATAATGAAAAAAAAATGTTTAGTCTCCTTTTAAAAAAAATTCTAAAACGCACCTATCCCTAAATAAAAAAATCGAGCAATAACACTAGCGATGAAATCTTGTTAAGTCATCCTTTATTTAATAACAAATTAGAAAAAAGTGAGCCAATGTATCAAATAAAAACTTTTTAAAAATAATTTTATTTAAATAACAAGTAGTCAGAAAAAAATGGAATTACCCTCCTATGCGGGATTACATCTAATTCCACTTAAAATTGTTTATTGAAAAACCACTAGTCATTTCATATTTCATAATTTCTCTCGGCGAATAAAAACTAAAAGGAAATGAGTTAGTTTATGTCTCAAAATACAATTCATTTTTCTACGTCATTTATTACAGATTTTGTAGTCAAATTACCTTAAGAGGCAGTATTACCTGTATCTTCTATATTATTTTTGAACATATAGGAATAAACTGAAAGGATTTTTAAAATAAAACAAGCTATTTAAAATAGGTTAAAAAATTGGTACAATGAGACCTCTTGATTAATAAAATAGTCAAAGTCTAAAAATATACTAAATACGACTTGATAAATTTTTCGTGATTTAATTGAAGAACGATATAAATAGACTTTTCGCTATGGTATGTAATGATTTTGCTCTTTTTTGTGTCATTAGTTTAAATTTATCAATTTATACTGGATTGATTTTGCTCAACAATAAGTCAAAAGATTACAAATTTTATCCATTTTGCTTCCATCAAAAAGAGACGAGAAAAAAATAATTTCATTTTTAATTAAAACATATCTTTACTGGCTAGTAAAATTCAAAATAAGTTAAGTTTATGGGGTTTTGAGTGTTTCCTCTACCGGTTCTATCATGTCTTTTTATTTATGATAAAATATGTAAACACAAGAAGTATTAAGAAAATAATTAATATTATAGATTTTTGAGTTAAATGTATTAATATAAAAACACAAAATTTGGTGCACAAGTTTGTTGTTAAGTATTTAAACCAACTTAATATTACTTTAATAAATAAAAAAATTAATTTGCTAGGGTATTTTGTTCATTAACTATGTAAAAAAATAGAAAAAAAAATGTAAATAAATAAAAAAATAAATATTTTATTTTATAACAAAAATTAAGTATAATATTGTAGTAGTAATGAATTACATATATATAAAGAAAAGTGATAACAATAACTTAGTAATATAAACAAGTCAGTTATAGTTTAATACATCAAAGAAAATAAAAATAATATAACAGTAAGATTAAAAATTGTACAAAATATGTTGTATTGTAACAGTATAAAATCGATTTTAGAATTTGAATACATTTATTGCATATTTATTGGAAATATACCCTAATTATCTATCAAATAATGTTTTACCTTCTCTGGCTAGTCTTAATGCATGCATAACAGCCACAGTATCTAATTCTTTTTGAGTAGGTCTTTCATTATCTAAACAAAAATCTGATGTTCTTTTGTTTAGTGTTCCTATAATTTTGATTCTGTAATCAATTATAGTAGATACTGGATTTCCAGATAGTACTAGATAATTCATATTTTGTAAAGCAGAAAGATGAGAAACTTCACTTATATCATCAACAATATTTGATCCTAGGTCTAACATCTCTAATGAATATAATTTCGAAAATGCAATTAATTTACTTATTTTATTTGAAGACAAATCAAGACAAACCACATTTCCTAATCTTGTATGTAAGTCAAAAACGTCGATAATATTGTTGTTAGAAAGAAATAAATGACTTAAATTAGTAAGAACTGTAAGATCATCAAATGTATTTATAAGATTACCATTAAAATTTATTGTTTTGACATTAGGAGTTAAAACAGTGAGACTTCTAAGAGTTTCAATTTCATTCCAACTAAAGTCTACAGATTTAATTTCATGCCAAATCATATTTTGATCCATATCAGATGACCATTCTTTATGAACATTATCACATAGCAAAATATCTTCTGGAGTTTTTAATTTTGAATTATAAACAGATAATTTACGTACTGTTTGACGTAATGGTTTAATATTATAAATCATATTTGGAGCTACATTAAAACACTCTAGATTAATAATATTCTTAAAAGATGATAATTCATAATTTAAATTATTATAAATAATATTACTAGTATTCACATAATAATAACCTCCTTTGATAGTCATGCTTTTTAATCGAGAACAAAAATCTAAAACATGACTAAAATTTAGTTCATTGTTTTCACTATCTGGGCATGGTAACTTTAATCTTTCACTTATAGCATATAATTGCAGAACATTAAAATTGAAACTACATTCATTTGCCAAATATTTGTCACCAAAGTTAAAGAATTCTACAGCTAGTTTTTTTACTATTAATAAAACATCATACTTATCAAATTCCAAAAAATTAAATAATTCTTCTGGCATAGACTTTTGCAAAAATGAGAGAACAGTTTGCAAATAAATTTCTAAGCCTACTCGACGTCTTTCAATAAAGTTTGGGTCTTTATTACCAATTATCTTTTTCCCAGGTAGTATATCCTTAGTTACTGTATGATCACTCACTAACTTGTTATGAAGTTCTAAAAATTCATTATATCTCTTTTTAATACTCCACGTTACTTCACCTACATTTACAGTAATGTTATAGTAAGTTACATGATGAGTATCTGTTTCAGCTGAAGATATAACTACGTTACATTCACGAGAATGAGTCACATAGCAAGACATAGTCGAATAAATTTGTTTAAATATGAAGTCTACACATCAATTTCTCATTCAATGTAAATAACATAGCAATAAAAAATATAAACATAATCTATAAAATGTACGAATATATTGTAAAATATAATTTGATAATATAAACCTGAAGACACAAAATAAATGTTTTCATATCATTTAAATTTGATAACATAATTTTGAATTAAAATATATTTTGTACGCACGCGCAAATAAAATGATTATCAACCGGGATTTGTCTTACGTGTTAATTTTCATCTAATGATTATGAAATTAAACTTATTTGAAAAATTCAAAAATTTCATGAAAAAAATTGTGATATAATTTATTTTAATATTAAGTTGTTATTAATTAATATGTAGATCTAATTATTTTTCATTTGAGAAAGTAAATTACTATTTCAAAAAGGCTTGTGTTTTTTGAAATCTTATGTTATTTTTAAAAAATAATATAAATACTTATGATTTATTTTTTCTTTGTAAATCAATTTAGTGTTTTCATTTCTTGATAATGACCAAAGTAAAATCTAGATCATCAATGGCTTTAGAGAAGAATACAGATAATTCTGTAGCGATAGCTAAGAAAACAGATTCCAAAACAACTAAAATTAAACAAAGTATTGTTGGTGATCGCTGTAATATAACAATTTTAATGTTCCTTTACACACTACAAGGTGTTCCACTTGGGCTATCAGCAGCTATACCAATAATGATGCAGAAAAAACATATTACATATAAAGAACAGGTATAAATTCAATAAATATATTTTATTTTTCAAATGGTCAGTGATAATCATAGTAACCTTTTCTATAAAAGGTTTCTTAATCAAATGTGTATATTCTGAGATAGCAGCGAGTGTATTATTAGAAAGAGAGTTAGTAACTAATTACTAAGCTAATCTCTTGACCAGATTAAAGAAACAACTGTAACCAAGTTTTAAACCTGATCCAGTCACACCATCTCTTTTGAGAAAATATGATTTTGACTAAAAGATTTATCATATAAACATAATTAATCATAGTAATGTAAATTAATTTTCAGGCCGAGTTTAGTTTTTCTACATGGCCATTTAGTCTAAAACTATTATGGGCACCGATTGTGGATTCCATATTTTGTGCAAAGTTTGGTAGAAGAAAGACTTGGTTGGTACCTGTACAATATTTAATTGGCAAGTTATTTTAAATTAATCTGTTAGCATTAAATGTTAACTAATATTTATTTTGTCTTTTAAGGTCTATTTTTGTTATTTTTGGGAATGAATATAAATGAATGGCTAATTTTAACTGAAGATCCAAACACAATGTTTTTAACACTGATGTTTTTTTGTTTGAATTTTCTTGCTGCTACTCAAGATATTGCTGTTGATGGATGGGCCTTAACAATGTTAAGAAAGTTGGTATTATTCTAATAGCTTACATAAAGTTATTTGTGCAATATATTATATTGTATAAATATTATTAATTTTTAGTGCAATGTTGTCATGAGAACTGTATTTAATTATTTTTAGAGCTTTGCACTTTTAAAGTCAACCTATCTATGTTTTATTACCGTATTGGACAATAATTGTCTTGATATTATTTATCATAGATATAGGGTGGTCAATTATATTAGGGGAGTTAAATTTAATTTTCCTCTGTCCAAAAAATAATTACTTATAATTTTACCAAATTTCTAGGGAGCTAGGCTCCCTATCCATCCTTGTATTTATCCCTATATAAAATGGTATAGAATAGAGGTCTATCTTTACTGGAAGTTAGTATTTTCAAAGTTTGCCAAAGCTTTGCTCTTGTTGCTGCTAAACATTAAATAGATAATCAAACATGATTACATTGGCAATTATACATTTATTTTGGCAAAAATATTTCCTAAATTTAATGAAATATTAAAATTTTCGGTCTGTCAAGTGAAAAATCTAGGCTTGAAGTCTATTCTTAGTTTGTAATATCAAATGCATTATAAAATTATATTATTTTTCAGAGAAAATGTAGGGTATGCGTCAACGTGTAATAGTGTTGGTCAAACTTTAGGTGTATTCCTTGGTTATGTTGTATTTATTACTTTAGAGTCTGCTTCATTTTGTAATAAATGGTTGCGAGCTATTGAAAGTCCTGAAGGCCTCTTAACTTTGCAAGGTAATAAATAATAATAATTTATTATTATAATATATTTATTATTTCAATGCATTTTATGTACAAAATTATGTAAATAATAAATAAATATGTCTTTATATTTTCTGACTAATACTAAGTTAATAAAATACTATTAATTTTTTTGTAGGTTTCCTCTATTTTTGGGGTTTTGTATTTTTATTTGCAACAACACTTGTAGCAATTTTCAAACATGAAAAAGATCAGTCTGTCGAAGCAGATCATCATCATTTAAATATTGTTCAAACATATAAACTACTTGGTGATATTATGAGATTACCGAGTGTTAAAAGTTTGTCAATAATTTTATTGACTGCAAAAGTAAAAATTAAAAAAATAATATATATTTTTTAACTTATTGTATATTTTTAAAAAGTTTTACAATTAAATCCTCTTTTTATTACTTTACAGGTAGGGTTTAGTGCAGTGGATGCAGTTTCCAGTTTAAAAATAATAGATAAAGGTGTTCCCAAAGATGATTTAGCAATGATTGGTTTACTCATAATTCCTTTGCAAATTATTCTACCTGTATTAATTTCCAAGTATACATCTGGATCTAAGCCAATGAATGTTTATTTAAAATCTATTCCATATAGGTACTTAGTATTTATGCAATAATTTTTTTTTAATTTTATTTAATAGTATCTTTTTAGGTTGACAATTGGTGTAATCATTACCATTTTAGTTCATTTTACACCATCATTCATAAATAACAGTGGTCATGTATCTATGTTTTATTATATGTTAGTAATGATTTCATTTTTCTTACATCAGGTAATTAGATAACTTTTACTATTAATATAATCAACATTTTCTATTAAGTTTATACATTTTTTATAGTTGACATTATATTCAATGTTTGTGTCAGTAATGGCTTTCTTTGCTCGAATAAGTGATCCTAAAATTGGTGGTACCAATATGACATTATTAAACACGTTAACTAACTTAGGAACAGCATGGGCAAATACTGCTGCTTTATGGATGACTGATTTTTTGACATTTAAACAATGTTCTACTGACAGTATGAATACATGTTCTACTAGTTCTGAAAATAGTGTAAGTTATTTAATAAATATAATATAAATTATATTATGATATAATAAATAATATATATATTGTTGTTAAAAAAAATGCATAAAGTTTTATATGTTTTATAATCTTTTATTTTTTAATAATAAAGATGTTTTTCAGGCTTGTGAATCAAATAATGGCAAATGTGAGATTAAAATTGATGGATTTTATGTAGAAGCAATATTGTGTACAATACTTGGAATATTGTGGTTTTTATATTTTTCAAAAATCATTAAAAATTTACAAAATAAAGATGTTAAACATTGGCATGTAAATGTTAAAAAATATTCATTGTTGTGATAAATGATATATGTATTATTTAGTATTAATCGTTTTTGTTTTTTCTCTTAATGCAACAACTTGATGTATCTTTTATTGTAAAAATATTTTTTCTTTGTGTAAATATATAAATTTTTTACTAGGAAATGTATTTTTAAAAAAAAATTGACACTGGAACTATTTTAATCTAATACAATATCTAATAAAAGATATTTATGAAACAATGTTTGATCAAAAATCATTTTATAAAAAAATTACTCACATGACAAGTGTATTAAATTATTTAAAGGTTTAAAAATATTAATTATTATTATATTTTAGCTTCGATGCGAAGCTGAGAAGGTATTAATTTTACTATGATGTTTTTTTTTTTTTGTGTCTGTTACCACTTTTTCTCAGCTCTCACCAAACCGATTTTATTCAACGATAAGTCAAAAGATCACAAATCGTATCTTTGAAGACATTACCCTCAAAAATTGGGAAATCTCCAAAAACATTACAAATTTTCGACATTTTTTCAATTTTTTTTACTGAAAACTGCCATAACTTTTACAGAAATGAACAAATCAATATAATTTTTTTTTTATAGATGCATAATGTCTTTATTTACCATTTGATGTATTTTTATTTTATAAATTTGATCCTTTACCTGCCTACAGGGAAGGATTCAAAATGACAACTTCTTCAACTTAACTTTTGAAAGTGTTCCGGAAATACTGTCACTTTTATTTATATCTTAAACTAAAGCTTATGTGAGTAATATACTTAAATATTAAAAAAAAAAATTTCGGACTTTATTTTGTCTTCATGGTGAAAATAGCTACTGTATTCAAAAATTTGCTATCTTTTTGTTAAAATTCTTGGTTTTGTATTTTATTTTATTATAAGGGGATTACATTGATTTTCATAAATATTGTATCAATCTAATTGACATAGTATAAAAAGTTAAACATATTTAAATTTTTTTGTTTCTTTGAATTCGAGAAAAATAACTTTAAAATTTGAACTAGCTAAATTTTCAATTTTATTAAGTGACGAATGGAACGTACACCCAAAGAAAAACCTCAATCAATTTTAATAGAGAAATTTTATCAAGGGTTTATGATAATGTTTTATTAATACGAACAAAATAATTATTCTTATAAATAATTATTGTTCAAGACAAGAAAGAAAAGTATCATATTGATAAATATATCATAGGTTTAATAGTAATGATATATTTATCAAATTGAACAATGAATTTATTATGTAGATCGAGGTTTTTCTCTGGGTGTACAGTTTCTGAGACGGTAACACTTGGGTCTTTCACGCCTGTGGCACTGAATTTTTTCTTAATTCTTTTTGAGTTAGAAAAAAATGTTTAATTCATTTGATTTTTATCTCATTTAGATTCAATAACTTCAATAAATATCAAGGATCCCATTACTGTAGTCTCCTCTCGTGAGAAGAAATTCATATTAATATTATTTTACTATGTTTTTTTTTGTAGCTATCATTTATTTTATCAGCTCTCACTTGAGCTACTTTTTTTTAAATTAAACACTATCTACAGATTTGCATCGATGCGTTTTTTATGATAGTGATTTTAATCACTGTCAGATATCATTTGTACTGGACCCAACTATGCCACGACCCCACTGTGCTGGGTTTTTTTTCAGTTGAATTATTAACATAAATTACAAAAGTAAAATCCATTTTGTATTTGATTATGAAGACAAAGAGAGGCTATTAAACTAGGGTTGTTATAAAATAATTAAATATGAAATATTTAGTTTTTTTTTTCATTGAATAAAAATTCATTTTTTCTTAAATTATTATAAATTAGCTAAGCTAATTTAGCTTTTAATGAAGCTTGCTCAAAGTATAGCCGGGTCATTATATGTACGGATTGACCAGCCTCAATTTTCACTAAAAATTAGACAGGGGCTATACTCAAGTTGCCAACCCTCCTTTAATTCGGTCGAGTATGATTTGATTAACAAAGTGTATATTTGATACAAATCAAAATGTATTTTTTAAAAACAACGGATTAAAGAATCTTCCAAAGTCATAAGTAATAATATTAAATGTAACACGCTTAAAGAATAATATTCATTGGTTGGTTGGATATTTTGAGGTTACTAAAATGAAACCCGGCTGTCGCTAAATGCATAGATAAGATATGACTTTTGATAACCAAACAATTATTTGTATTACAAATATGTAAAATTAAAATTTTGACATCATAATTTCTTAATTAGACTAAAACAAATTATATAGTACTCCGTGAATGCCCTAAAATTTTTGCATGTTTAAATTTTAAGAAATACTTAGGTTTACCAACCACTAATTATTACCATATTATTTAACTTATTGTAATTATTTTAATGAATGCTCAATAAACATGTTGATAAACATCAATCACAGTAAGTAAAACATAATATTGTATAAAAAATTATCTTTTATAAAATGAAACATGTTAGTTATTTGTTATGTAATAATAGTTATATAATAAAGCTATTTTATTATGGCGTAAATATATATGTAAATTTAACCTAAAATGATAAGCGTGTTTCAGTATTCAAATTAATGTTTAGTACAAATAAATTAATATATTAACATTTATCTAGTAAGGATTTATTTATGTATTAATCAGTAATTGAGCCTCAGTTGTAACAATTATCAACTTGTATTGTTCAAAGCATAATATTTACCCAAACTCAATATTATTTTTATTCTAATGTTATCATTGAGCATACAGAGTGATTCATTAAATATATAAAAAAAATATATTAATAATATACTATTAATTTTTGTTATTTTTATTTATTAATTGTCTAAATCAGTCCTACTATTTTATGTATGTCAAAACACCAATGTGAGTTTACCTGTAGGGTTTTTAATAGTTTTTCATAAGTTTAAAGTTTTTCTCATAAGAATTATTATGTATAGAAACCAGTAGTGTCTATCCAAGATTCATCAATAAAAAGGAGCTTATAAAAAAAAAATATTCGTGACCTTATGTTTAGTTATTTTAAACTTTAAATATATTTTAATGAAAACTAGATCCATGCAATTCGCACTTGAGCTAACCAGACCATACTTTAGGTAAGCCCATCCTTTGTTAAAAGTCAATTTATAATAATTTAAGAAACTAGGCTCCGCCTCAGACCCGGAGCCCTACGAGCCTTACGCGCCTTCGACGCGTAAGCCTCTTCGGGCCGTCATCATAAATAGGCCACTGATTCCGGTAGGGGTACCCGGCTACGCAGGGCACGATAAGTGTTTTGCAGAAAAAATATTACATCAGAATCAGTGTAACAAAAATATATTAAAAATGTTATTATTAAAATTAAGAAAATTTAAAAAGAGAATATAGTAAAATGTATTGGGTATAAGGTTGACGTTTGTTAATGAGGTTTTCCCTTTAAGCCTATTCAAAAATTATTTTAGAAGGATATTTAATATTTAAATACACCCCTGGTATACACAACATTATTAATATTCTAATTATTATAATTAAAAAAAAATTCAGCAGGTTATTATACGTTAATTTAATTTTGATAAAAATATTGGTAACTGCGATTTAACGTGGGACAGCATAGTTGTCATAGATGAATCCCAATTTAAACAATAAAATCATGGACTCATACATCATATATGAGAAAAATACGATTATAAATAATGTACTGTTCTGATAATGAAAGTACAAACTTATATAATTATAACCGTTTTGAAATTTATATATAACATATAATATTCCTCGATAAAATATAGTGCAAATGCAAAATAGTGTCCTAATAAAAATACATATTACACCAAAGGTTCATAATAAACGTATCAGCAGAAATGAATCACTGCGCATATTAAACCATGCGCGTGGACTTAAAAAAAAAAAAAATATGAAAATCCGAGCACGCTAAGTAATTTTTCCAGAAAAGCGTTTTTTTCCTTGTTCTATTATGTAATAAGATATAATAGGACGCGTACATGTGTATTATTAGCATACAGAAAAATCGTCATTTTCCGTTAAAATTTGATGAATTTCAAACGCTCGTAGCGGCCAGAGTTTTTGTCGGATCTCGGATTTTCCGATTTTTGGCGCTTCCTCGGCACGTACAGAACGCCGTGGTATGATTGCGAATTGTAAAAAAAATCGTTTTCATGTCGTAAAGTGTCGCAAGAATTTCGGGCGTCTCGGGCGCATTAAAAAAAAAAAATGCTCGTAAAACGGTGAAAATTGAACGGATTGAATTGATTTTTTTATCATATCTCAGGAATGTCATTGAGCGGGTGAGAAATTCAAGTCTTAAGTCGAAAACGGTGGAAATTTTAAAACGCTCGCGGGCGAGCGGCAAAAGTTTTCCGATCTTCGCCAATAATTTTCCCGGAGTCTGGTGACCGAGTACTTTCGTTGAAAAAAAAAATTTTGAAAATCCGAGCATTCTAAGTAATTTTCCCAGAAAAGCGTTTTTTCCTTGTTCTATTACATAATAAGATGTAACGAAAATGAATTTATTCTACAAATAAATATAGTTTAAAAAAACTAAAAAAACACGCTTTTAAAGTACATCGAACTAAAAAGCTAAAAATAATTTTTAAAATAAGCTTAAAAACAATAATGAACGAAAAATACTAGTATTATTGTGATAAAAGCGTCGGGCGCTCAATATACGAAAAATATGGCACAAAGCACCCACGCTTTTATTACAATAATACTAGTATTTTTCGTTCATTATTGTTTTAAGCTTATTTTAAAAATAATTTTTAACTTTTTAGCTCAATGTGCTTTAAAATCGTGTTTTTTTAGTTTTTTTTAAACTATTTTTATTAAAGTTTTTAATTTGATTTCAGCACTAATTTTTAGAAATTTTATTTAAATTTCTATTCTGATTTGGGTTTTAAATATTAAGTTGTTTCCGGTTCAAGAACTTTTTTATTAGGCTCAATCCTTGTTGTTCATACTGTATAGATATTTTTTTAATCTTTAAAAAAATTTTTATTTTCTCTTTATAAATACCAATAGCATGATGTGTAAAGAAGAGATCCCCTAGATTCTAGGGCCTAGAATATTATTTGTGAGGAATTAAATTTTGTCGATAGTTGATGACCTTTTATTATCCCAATCCTTGTTGTTCATACTGTATAGATATTTTTTTAATCTTTAAAAAAAATTTTATTTTCTCTTTATAAATACCAATAGCATGATATGTAAAGAAGAGATCCCCTAGATTCTAGGGCCTAGAATATTATTTGTGAGGAATTTAATTTTGTCGATAGTTGATGACCTTTTATTATCCCAATCCTTGTTGTTCATACTGTATAGATATTTTTTTAATCTTTAAATGACCTTTTATTTCGAAATTATTAAAATAATTTATAATAAGTTATATTATTAAGAAGGGGCCATGTATTTAAATTTGTAAAATTTAGTAAATCAGTGCCGGTAAGTAACTACATAGCTAGTCTTCTTCTTCTTCCTCGCCTTATCCCAACTACTTGGGTCGGCCATCCTTATCCTAAACTTCTACTTGACACGATCTACCGCATCATCTACGCTCACATCAGCTGTCCTCATATTGCATTCAATAACATCTTTCCTTCTCTTTTTTTCTCTTCATCCTTCAACATTCATTTCTACAACTGTTCTTACTGCTTCCGATTCTTCTCTTCTCATAACGTGACCAAACCATCTAAGTCTATTTTCACTCATCTTATCCACGATTGACGCTACACCTATACTCCCTATTATATGCTCATTTCTTATCCTATCTTCTCTAGTTACTCCACTCATCCATCTAAGCATTCTCATCTCTGCTACACTCATTCTCTGCTCTACTTTCTTATCAACCACCCAACACTCTGAAACATACATCATAGCATGTCTTTATCTATCATTTGGTTTTTTTTTTTATAAATCTAACCCTTTATTTGCCCACAATAGGGATTCAAAATATTAAATTTTTTTTTTTAGTTAAAGTAAATCATTAAAATTAATTCAGTTCTGGATATTTCAATTGTAGAATCTTTTTAAATACCAAAAATTACTTAGAAATGATATTATGATTTCTATTTAAGTGTTCTATTAAGATAAAAATGCAAAAAAATAATGAGTTTTTCTGATAAATATACTGTAAATAGTAATTATAAAATTTCCTGACTTCATATTAATCTTAAAAACAACATTGTTTTAATTCTCATAAAATTTTCTATTTAATGATTTTTTCTAGTCAACGAAGGAGTAATTTTGGCGAATAACAGAAAAAATTCCCAACCAAATTTTTTTTTTTTTAAAGTAGGAAATTGGTGGATTATTCCAAAAGCAACATCACTTCTTATTTCTTTAATTATATACTGATTAGTAGTTCTTTGATTTTAAAATATAATATATCAATAAATACTAATTATAGTTTTTAAATTTAGTATGGAATTGATATTTAATAATTTAATATTGTAATTTAAACCCAACCTTTTTTTTTTTTTAGATCATTTTTTATGTAATAGAGTTCAATATGTAGTTAGACGTTTCAAAAAATAAAGTCATAAGGGATAATGCTTAATAATAATTAGTAGCTGATAAATTAAGAAATATATATTGTTAACTACATTTCAGTTGTTAACTTAACGTGTTGGGTTTGGGTTTGAAGAAAGGAAGTTCAATTCGAGGACTGTCACCTTGGTTAGATGAATTAAAACTTCTTAGAGTAGGTGGTAGACTAAATAATGCTAACATCAATTTCAATCAAAGGCATCCAGTATAACTTTCATCAAATCACCGAGTAACTATTATGATTGCTGAGGCTCAACACAAAAAGTTGTTACATGCTGGACCACATCTGCTATTGAGCCAGTTACGACAAACAATTTGGCCACTTAATGGAAAGATTCTAGTGAACAAAATTGTGCGAAATTGCAGACGATGTTTTCAAATAAAACCAGTAATTTCTCAACCATCAATAGGACAGCTTCCCAGCACAAGAGTAAATCCAGAATGAGCTTTTGCTTTAACAGGTGTCGATTTTTGTGGACCAATAATGGTGCGGTCTGGGTTTGGAAGAAATACTAAAAAGGAAAAGGCTTATGTTGCACTATTCGTTTGTTTTACATCTAAAGCAATTCATTTAGAATTAGTTAGTGGTTTATCTTCAAAAAAATTTGTTGCTGCACTTCGAAGATTTATATCTAGAAGAGGAATTTGTCGAGAAATACACAGCGATAATGCAACTAATTTTAAGGGAGCGAAACGAGAACTGCAGGAACAATTTTTAGCAAGTCAGAGAAGTAGAAGTCCATATGACGAAATGGCAGAGATTGGCGTTCAATGCAAGTTCATTCCACCTAGAGCACCCAATTTCGGAGGACTTTGGGAAGCAGCAGTAAAATCAACAAAATATCATTTGAAACGTGTAATTGGATTAACCACTCTAACATTTGAAGAAATGACTACATTACTTACTCAGATCGAAGCTTGTCTAAATTCACGGGCAATCACGGAACTTTCTAATGATCCAAATGATTACAACGCACTTACGCCAGCATATTTTTTAATAGGAGAATCACTGTTGTTACCACCAGAGCCAAGCATCTCTCAACAATGTCCCACACGACGCTACAAACATATACAATTCATGATGCAACAATTTTGGAAGCGATGGTCAAAGGAATATTTGCAAACGCTCCAGAAAAAAAATAAATGATGGAAAGGATCAAACCCATTACAAGTTGGAATGCTAGTATTGGTGGGTGAAGATCATCTACCACCTCTTCAATGGCCAATGCTACGTATTCAATAAGTTCACTCTGGCAGTGACGGAATTGTTCGTGTAGTCACGTTACGTACAAGTAACGGTCAAATTTATAAAAGAGTAGCAAATCGAGTATACCCTCTTCCAAAGGGTTTACAACCTATCAAATAAGAGTTTTTAAGATATTCAGATTGTCTCATCGATCAGCGGGGGGGG
>NW_026099572.1:59702720-59717227 GCF_025091365.1 Daktulosphaira vitifoliae
GGGGGGGGGGGGGTGAATGTTAACAACATTTCAGTTGTTAACTTAACGTGTAATCGGACCGGTCTAATCGTTATCACGCGACTACTCCCTACTATGAACGTTGTAGTGGACGTTCCTATCAGCGGCCGATCAGCTATTACACACCACACACGCACATAACCGCATTATAGTATAGTACAACATTGTATTGCGTAACAACCAGTATATACACATTGTTTTGTTTTTTTTTCTATTGTTGAATTTCGTATATTTTTTGAAAACGTAATTTAATTTTTTGTAACAAGAAGAAGTTATTTTTTTATCATAGCATTGATTGTTTACAAAAATCTTGTTGCACTAATTGTGACTTCCTTAAAGCTACTAATTAGCTGACGGAAAGATTTATTGTTGCTACTAATTAGTAAAATTAAGCTAGTCAATTGTGATATTTAAATTTGAGTTACCAAATTGTAGTCTTAAGTTCATTTGTTATTATCGTGATCCTTGTTTTAGTGTTAGATAGCATCTCTGGCCAGCAGCTCTGCAAATTGTGAGTATTATTGTTGATTTGTGTTCCACTTTGTAATTTAGTGTAGTCATCTTTATTATTATTATAGTGTTTATTGATTGTGATTTAGTGAACATATTAGTTATCACAAGTTTTATTTATTTATTATTTATTTCATTGTAGGCGTAAGGCCAACGCACAACGGTCATAAGGACCTTTTGAGTATAAAATAATCATTATCGTACGGGTATTTGTTGTATCATATTGTGGGTAAATCATTAAATAATTAAACTATCTTTAATTTTGTGTTATCTGTTCAATGTCATTTTAATAATAATTATTATCTAGTCAAATTTGTTTAATTTAGTTACTACATCTTATTATTGAATTTATACTATTATTCTTTATATTGTGCTTTTTATTAATTTACATAATTTTACACCATTGTTCTTGGAGTTATTTTATACATATTGTTTATTACTATAATTACTTTAAAGAAAGAGTTGAGAATCATTTATTATTGGAAGAGTCATATTCATTTGTTATTGATTTATTAAAGTTGTATAGTTCATTGTTGTTGTTATTCTGTTATAGCTTTAGAGTGCATATTCATATTATTTGTTGAGCCAAAAGGCTCAAGTAAATAAGTGCTGTGTTATTTTTATTGTATTGAAGTGTGCTATTATATAATATCAGTATTGTGTGAATATTTAAATTTATTAGTAGTATTTAATTTATTTTTTGAGTTCAGCCAATTTTATTTTGTTAATTATTTGAAAATATATCTTTCATATTTCGTTATTAATTGATTCATCTGTAATGGTGGATTATGATGATCAAACATTAGAGTTATTAAAGAGATTAAAGAACAAGCGTACAGTGATAAAAGCATCTTTAACAAGGACTCGAACATTTGCTAGTAAATTTGATATCAATACACAAGCAATCACTTTATTAGAATTTAGACAAGAAGAACTTCCACAGATAAGTAGAAAATTTGATGAAGTACAATCTGAAATTGAACTCCTATGTCCTGATGATGCAGTTAATGCGGAAGAACAACGTACAAGGTTTGAAAATGACTACTTTGAAGCAGGGTGTGCACGGTTTAAACCAATTGGTTAAAACCATGGTTTAAACCAAATGGTTTTTTCTGGGGAAAAAACCATTTGGTTTTTTCCCTTTTTAAAAAAAAAAAAAAGAAGAAGAAGAAACATTTGCATATTCTTGAAATTTCAGGCTATAACTTCAACTGTCATTTGCCTGTCAGCTTGAACTTCCATTCTTGTTAATAACTTCAACTTTCACTTTTCATTTTAGTTCTTGTGTTCTTGACAGTCATTTTGGTAGCTTAATCTTATGTATTCTTATCCATGATCTAAACTAAATTTTTTTATAACATAAAATGTCTAGTGGTGGAAGGAAAAGAGATTTGAGTTGGTTGTACTTTGATAAAGTAAAAAATGATAAGAGGAAAGGCTCTAGGGCTAAATGCAAAAGATGTCATAAAGAAATGGAAGGCCATGTTGGAAGAATGAAAAAACATCTAGAAACTTGTAGATCTTTTGCTTCAGACTCTGATCATGATTCTGTTGATGCTCAAGTAGAAGTTACTACAAGTAGTACCACTATGACAGGAGAAGATACTGAAAGCAGTCTATGCCTTCCAGGTCCATCCAACTTGAAACGTAAACCTCCCTGTTCTACTCTTCCACTTGTACCGGAGAAAAAGCTGAAAATTTCAGATTTGTCTTCTTTTGTAGTGAAAACGTCATCAAGCCAGAAAGAAGTAATTGACTGTCATGTTGCCAAATACTTTTATGCTACTAATACGTCTTTTCGTAGTGTAGAAAATAATCATTTTAAAAAATTAATGGAGATACTTCGTCCTGGATATTTTCCACCCAGTAAATTAGATTTAAGTGGAAATTTGCTGAATAAAGTTTATGAATCAGAAATGGAAAAATGTCATGACACTTTAAAGAATCAAACTTTGTGTATGTCATTGGACGGGTGGTCTAATGTGCATAATCAACCTATTATTTGTATTTGTGTAACTACTATGGAGGGCATTGTATACCTAGTGGATACTATTGATACTAGCGGAACACCCCATACTGGTGAAAATTTAACAGATTTAGCAGTTACTGCCATAAAGAATATTCAAGACAAATTCAACTGCCGTATTCGCAGTTTTGTTACTGACAATGCAGCTAATATGGCAAGTATGAGAAAAGCATTAAAAACGAAAGACTGCATTGAAGTAGTGTGCTATGGCTGTTCAGCACATATTTTAAGTCTTCTATCAAAAGATTTAGAAATTCAGAGTGTAACAGAACATGTAGTACAGATAAATAAATATTTTCGTAATAATCAGTTTGCTAGAGCAAAATTCAATGAAAGTAAAGGAAACAAATCTGTTGGCTTAAGTTTACCCTCACAGGTGCGGTGGATTACCATGTGTGATTCTTTAGAGAGTTTAAGAACTCCAATGTTTAAAACATTAAGAACTGGCCGATTTTAATGCAGATTGTAGATGAAAATAGAGATGCAATTGATGAAAGTATAAGATCAAAGGTCATGAATTTGAGTATTAAAAGAAATGTGGAAGACTTATTGCTTCGCTTGAAACCAATTTCAATTGCTTTAGACCAAATACAGAAAGATAGCTGCAGTATCGCTGAAGCCGTCGATATATGGAAAAAGTTGGAAACAGACTTAAAGAAAAACAAAGTCCTTGATAATTGCAAGAAATCTGTCATTAATAAATCCTTCAACAGGTATGACCAAGCTTTGACACCAGTACATTTCTTAGCTTATCTTTTGTCCCCAACATTTCGACCAGAAAACTTATCCACAGAAGAAAAAAATAATGCTATTCAATTCATCAAAGAAAATTATGAAGACACATCTTTAATAACTATTCTCCTTAAGTTCATTGTTCGCGCAGAGCCATTTAATGGGCCGTTATTTGAGGATAAAGTTGTGAACAAAGTGGATGCTCTACATTGGTGGCAGTCTTTGTCAACTTTAAAAGACTGCATTTCATCAAAAGAACTATTAGTTATAGAACAACTCATGACTGCAAAGGCAACATCTGCGGGTGTTGAAAGAATTTTTTCTACCTTTGGTTTTGTACACAGTAAATTGAGGAATCAATTAGGGGTAGAAAAGGCTGCCAAACTGGCATTTCTGTTCAAATCGTTAAATAAAAAAATATTATTGTTACTTTGTGTGATTAACATTTCTGTAAATCTTTATTTCTAATATTTTTCTTATCAAAGTTTTAATCAATTCTGCCATGTACTACTATGCTCTCAGTTATACACTTGGTAAGTACATTTTACCTAATTTAGATATTCTTGATTTGTAAAACAATGCTATATATCAATGTTTTAAACATCAATGTAGCAAAATTTAGAGTGATTTCAGTTAGTTTTTTTTTTTTTAATTATTCTCTGGTGAAGTATGAGTTATATTTTATAAAATTATTCTTTGCAATGTTTTTTATTACAAAATATATTATATGTACGACAAATGATAACTTATGGGAATAAAACTGGTTTAAACCGAAAAAACCTGGTTTAAACCAAAAAACCCGGTTTTTTGGGTTTTTTCCTAAAAAACCTGGTTTTTTTCACACCCTGCTTTGAAGTAAGATCTATGATGCAAGAATACATTAATCAAACAAAAAATGCAAATGGCAACATAAATAATTCATCTTTCATGGCATCTACATTTTGTAATCGTATGAGACTAGCGCCGCCTAAACTACCAAGTTTTAATGGAAATATAGAGGAGTGGGAATCATTCTACAACGTTTTTTGCTCAATGGTACATTCAAAGGACTACGATCCAGTGGAAAAATTCTGTCACCTACGGTCAGCATTAAGTGGTTCAGCAGCAGAGATAATAAAATCAATTCCTCTGACTGATGAAAACTATGAAGTAGCATTGCGTAAGCTCAAGAAAAGATATAAAAATAAAGCCCTAATTATTCAGTCACATATCAAAGCATTGTTGAATAGTCCAAGAATAACCAATGCATCAGCAAGCAGTCTTGAAAAATTACACTCTCATGTAGAAGGAAATTTATCTGCATTAGAAGTGCTAAATGAACCGGTAGATCAGTGGGACTCTTGGCTTGTCACCATTATTTTAGGTTGTTTAGACGAGGCAACGAGTCATGAATGGCAAAATAGACAAACAACTACAGATATGCCCAAGTATAAAAATCTAGAGCAATTTTTAGCGGGTAGATGTGCGCTGTTTGAAACTTCAGAGGCATGGGATAATTGTGGTGTTGAAACCAGGAAAGGGATAGGTCGGCATGCAGCCAACAGGAAAATTACACTGGCAACGGCAATGGGTGGGGAGGTGTGTTCAACAAAGGGTTCACTGGTAAAGTCGGTCGCATGTCCGGTGTGTAATGGATTACACAAAATTTATGCGTGTGCACAATTTAAATCTAAAACTCCGTCAGAACGATTAACAATAACGAGAAATCTTAAGCTGTACTTCAATTGTTTTTCAAACATGCATACGGTGGCACAATGCAATGGTGGTACATGTCGTGTTTACAATCGTAAACATAATTTCTTATTACATTTTCCTATTACAAGTTCACAAAACAGTAGTGAAAGTAAAAATGAAGTGTCAGCAACATCTGAAGAGCAAGAAATTGGACCCGTAACAGCTTTGTGTAACAAGGAAGCACATAGTGAAATTTTACTAGCCACTGCACTAGTAAAAGTTATGGATTCGACTGGGAATTGTCATCATTTACGAGCTATGCTTGACAGTGGATCTCAAATAAACATAATTAGTAAGAGAACAGCACATAAATTAAATTTAATTACGAAAAAGGGTGTGCTGTCAATACGAGGAGTAGGAGAAGTACGCACGAATTCAGCCTTTCGAACGACAATCGAAATTCAATCATTGTATTCACAAAGGTCATGGATGTTAGACTGCCAAGTAGTGGACCAAGTG
The DNA here is from genome assembly GCF_025091365.1 of Daktulosphaira vitifoliae. Taxonomy (NCBI): domain Eukaryota; kingdom Metazoa; phylum Arthropoda; class Insecta; order Hemiptera; family Phylloxeridae; genus Daktulosphaira; species Daktulosphaira vitifoliae. Next base: position 59,708,200 of record NW_026099572.1, read on the forward strand.
CTTAACCTTTTACCCAATAATCACATTTCTACAGAGACGTGGCGTATACCTGAAGACATACAACTACAACTTGCTGATCCTAATTTCATGAAACCAGGACCAATAGATTTATTAATAGGAGCAGAAATATTCTTTGATATGTTAGAAACTGAAAAACGAGAAATCACCGTGGATTACTAGGATTCAGGTCAGACGTATTGTACATTACATATAACTTATATTTACTAACATCTAAAATATAACTTTACTTTTTCGTTGACATAAAACAATAGTCTAATTTTATTTAATAATCTATCCTCTGTAACTAAGGTACACGATTGCCTGTGTCTCCTTCAGGCAATTAAAACTCATTTAAGGAGATAGGGACGATATTTGGGCAGACGTCGGGTAGCTTCCGATTCTTGGTTTTGACCAAGATCCTCAACTATTAAACAAGCCCCTAACATATGGTGGAGGCGCCGGGTTTTTTATCCGCAGCAACATAGATATTGGGTTTGGATTAAAATATATTTGTATTAAGTATTTACTACAAAAAACATTTAATATAAAATTAAAATGTATAATATAAACAAAATAATAAATAATTAAAATAAGCTGAATGAAGTTTTTTATATAAAATAATCAAGGAGTTCATTTTTAACAATAAATTTTAATGTTTAATTCGTTTCATTGGGGTTAGGACCTAATGATCTAAAATTTGTTCAACTACAATTATAATTAAAATTAAAATTGGTAATATTGGAAAATAAAAATTACAAACAGTTATAAATATTAATCTCTAATAAAAAACGAATACGCTTTTAAATTGTACCATTGCCACGATTAAGTGGTCGTAGAGAAGTATCTTCCTTACTCAGCAGTATTTTATCGTTTTAGCTGGCAATTTTTCAATAAATGAGAATGCTACAAAAAAAAATCAGACAGACGGCACACATATTTTATTCTTTATATTTTAGCTTTGAAGTGGCTTAGAAATAGAAAATTAAATAGTCATAAAAATACATATTTTACAAAGTAAGGGTCACAATAAACATATGCACAGAAATGAGTCAACGCCCATATTAACACCATGCGTTTGGACTTAAAAAAAAGGTCGTAGAACGATGAAAAATGAACCGATTTATTTGATTTTTTTATGATATCTTAGAAATGTCATTGAGCGGGTCTGGTGAAAAATTCAAGTCTTAAGTCGAAAACGGACGAAATTTTAAAACGCTCGCAGGTGAGCGGCAAAATATTTCCGAACTTTGTCAATAATTTTCCCAGAGTGACCGAATACTTTTGTTATTATATAAAAAATTATTATAAAAAAATCGTTTTCATGTCGTAAAGTGTCGCAAGAATTTCGGGCGTCTCGAACGCATTAAAAAAAAAAAATGCTCGTAAAACGGTGAAAATTGAACGGATTGAATTGATTTTTTTATCATATCTCAGGAATGTCATTGAGCGGGTCTGGTGAGAAATTCAAGTCTTAAGTCGAAAACGATGGAAATTTTAAAACGCTCGCGGGCGATAAAATATAGTGCTATATGCAAATGCAAAATAGTGTCATAATAAAAATACATATTACACCATATAATAAACGTATGAGCAGAAATGAATCACTGTGCATATTAAACCATGCGCGTAGACTTAAAAAAAAAAAGCTCGTAAAATGGTGAAAAATTAATGGATTAAATTAATTTTTTTATCATACCTCAGGAATGTCATTGGGCGGGTCTAATGAAAATTTCAAACCATAAGTCGTAAAACAAAGCGAGCGTTTTTCTCAAAAACGGTCGAAATTTTAAAACACTCGGGGGCGAGTGGCAAAATTTTCCGACCTTCGCCAATAATTATCCCGGAGTCTGTTGACCGAGTACTTTCGTTAAAAAAAAAAATTTTGAAAATCCGAGCAAGCTAAGTAATTTTCCCAGAAAAGCGTTTTTTTCCTTGTTCTATTATTTAATGAGATTAATAGAATAGGCAATACAAGTACTTGTTATAAATACATTTAAAATATTTACTTTTGTATTCAACAAAGAGGGGATAATATAGGCTGTTGCCGTTTTCACAGTTACTATAACGATTTTATGGAACCAATTTTTAATATTATTTTGGGGAAAAAGGTTGATGAATGGTTTAGCGTACTTTATATCGTAGCAATTATTTCATATGTCGAATAGACATTGTTTGTAAAAAAACCTACCTTAAAACTATTTCATTTTATCAATTTGTTGTGATGTTCCTATGAGAAAGCTTGTACTTTTATGAAAAGCTAAACGTTAATATTGAAATTACATCAATACAAGTTTAAATAACATTATCTAAGTTAAAAAAAAAAAGTACAGTCGAGATCCAACGTCATGGAAGTATTCCTGTTAGATTAGTATTGATTATTATATATATATATATATATTTTAACATGACCGGCATTATTGTGGACCGCCCAGGAATTGACGTTAGGCATTACTTCAGGGCGGCCTACACCATCTTTGTAACTCACAACATAGCATGACTTCCCTCGATAGCCAAAAATCCGGTCGGTTACTTGGGTTGCACTACAAGGAGATGAGGGACTTTAGGATAGTGAACTTAAACACACTAAGGCGCCCGCCTAAACTAGCAACTCAGATTCTCCTGGCCATGATTTCTTTTTGGCGAACGCCTGGACGAGCGACCACGTCTCCCGGCTTCCTAACATCAGGTCCGCCGTAGACGCGACTTGGAACGTGGACCCCTGTTGGGACTCCAAAAGGTTTCGCTCCTGGGCCCATGCTCGTACCGGAAGAGGATGTGGAGAGCATTGTCTACCTTGTCCCGAGCGGTCCGAATAATGGCCGCACGTTAGCGCGGCTGCTATACGAATAACGTGAGGATACTCATTTAAAGCAGCCATGGCCAGATGATACGTTATTATGTAAGATGATACGTTATATCAGCGTGTGTCTGTTCCATCCAACTGTCCAACCAATTAGATATGTGCTATTCATACATCATTATTTAACGAAAAAATGAGGATAGTATTCATAATAAATCACACTGAAGATAAAAAAAAGTAATATTTTCCATATAATTTTAATAGTTTGTATAATTTATTAATTTTTTTTATTATTAGTGAAGATTAAAAATACTTTAGTAACGTAAAATTTTCTCTATATTGTCTTCAACAAAATAGAAACTTTTTTATCATGTTTATCATGTTAGTGTAAAAACATCATCAAATGTCTCCGTAATAGTCTCCTTTTATTCCTTTAAATTCTTACTGTAATTATTTGAATACGTCTATGAATTATTAATTTAAATTAATACAATACTTAATGTTTAAAAATAGTGTACCTACAGTAAAAAATATAATCGTTATAGTACTCATACTTTAAGCAAAATTTGCCGTTAATGAACATGAAAAAACATCACAATAAAATTTACATATCTATTGTGTATTTTAATTAACTCACTAAATAAATACAGACCAAAAACTCGACAACTTTAAGAAATACATTTACAAAAATTTTCTTTTTAATGCAGGTACATCACATTCTGTATTAAAAATAAATAAATCGTAATTGCATAATAAATTATTTGTATAACTATATATGTTAACCTATGTAATATAGTTGGAATTTATAAATATGATATAACATAGAATATATTAAATAATAATTAATTTTTTTTTATGAAGTGTTTGTTTTTAACAAATTTGTTGTGAAGTATATTTTGGTTTTAAAAATAATATTGGACAAAAAATAGATTTTTACCGGACTTTCTTTATTATTATTGGGAATTTAAATACTTCATTTCCTTTTTTTGTACATTTGTGTTTTTTATATTTTTTTTTCAAAATAAGCTAGTGAGACATTTTTTTCATCATGTGACTTGAGTATATATTTAAGCGTATTAAATTTCTATAAACCAACGCAAGATTAATTAAACAAAGATTAATTTGGAACAATCGTAGTAAAAAAAAAAAAAATTAAACTTATATAGAATCATACTAATAAAATGATTAGGTATTAATTTACTTTTTTTTAAGTAATTAATAAAAAAGGTGAAGTCAGAATTACTCTGTTTACATTATATACCTTCCTGGTGCTTTTTAAGTTTTTGGTTCACATAAAGCTTAGAAAATAATATTTTTATCATTGAGACCACAATTAATTAAAATATATATACAGAGTGTATGGTAAGTAAGGAAACGAGTCAATTGTTATGAACAATGATAGTAACAGAAGCCCGTTTCCTTACTTATTGAACACCTATATATATATATTTCATATTTCAGAATTATAATATCAAATTATCAGACAACATATTTAATGTTAACAGGAGTTTGATTATCAATGTTAAAGAAAATCTAAATAGAAGAATCGTTTAAGCATAATATATGAGATTAATTTGCTGACTTATATTTGACAATTTTTTTTTTTAAAGAATTTAAGGTAATGCATGAAGACCATAGTATTTTATTTATAAATATCTTACTTCTATAATAAAACTAACTCAATTAATATTTGTAATATTCATTATTATTTATTATTTATTAGTTATTACTGTTGAAAAAAGAAAATGGATGAATCCGTGGATTGTATGATGGAAAAGGTTATTGAAAATAAGGAAGTTACTAAAAAACCAAACATAAGAAAGGATAAAACAAATATTATTGTATTATTGTTATTTTATACTTTACAAGGAGTACCTATGGGGTTTTCTCTTTCTATACCTTTATTTTTACAAAATATACACAATTTACCATTTATTGAACAAGTAAGTTGCTTAAAGAAAATAATAAGCTTTAGGTTGATTTTTAAAATGTGAAGCATTGCAATTATAACCTCTCACATTATTTAGTCAAATTTAATTTAGTCCTATAAATGAAAAGCTAGAAAAGTAAATAGAATTTTTTGCTTAAAAGAAGATCGATAAACAATTCTAAAAAAATGATTTTTAGGATATGTGAAGTGTGTTTTGCCAACTGTTGGCGATAAATTTGTCGATTTATGTATCCTTAATAAGTAAAAATGTATAATAAAAATTGATCAATTGTGGCTAATTAATTAAAAATATTATTAATTTAAAAACTAAAAAATATTAAACTCAAAAGCCACAAAAAATTACTGAAACGTTGCGGATAAGTATTTCGGAAACAATGTTCCATTATCAACGCTAAACACATACTGATACCCCAATTAGAAAAAACTGCCTTATATACCTCTAGTTACGTCATCACTAATTATTATTATTACATTTTGCCAGTTTTCATAAGTTTAATAATGAATATTTTAGTAGGCCAAGATCCCAATTAATTAAATTGTTTTTATTTTTACATATTTTTATTGCCTCCTTAATATTAAGTTCTTTGTAATTATTTACGTTTTTAATTAGTTTTATGGTTTTAATGGAGTGATTATGTGTCATTAAATGTTCAGTCGCTAGAGATTTCTCAATTTCTTGATTTTTAATGTTTCTTTAGAAACATACTTAGGAACATAGAAACAAATACTTTAGACAGTCTAGAAATAAACAAAGAAACACTTCAAGTAGAAGGTAATTATGAACAATACATACTAGTAAAGAGAGAATACAAACAAGACCAACACATTATAGAAGAAGAGAATAAAAATGATATAGATGGTAAGATAAGTTATAACGTAAAAGATAGAAGTTTTCTGTTAAAAAATTGTAGAAAATTCTGTTGTAAATAAAGGGGGTTTAGGAAAAAATGAAGAACATTCACGACTCATACAGGACTTAAAAAATAAAAACTGTTTTTATTTAAAATCAAATAAGGGTAATTCCATAGTAATACTGAAGAAAGAAGATTATTTTGAGAGGGTATCAAAAATGATCCAAGAGGGTCTCTATAAAGAAATTAAAATAAAACCATTAAGTAAAATGATAAGGGAGGCTACAAACTGTATCAATAGTTAAAACATAATAATTGAAGAAAGTTTCATGTTTTTTATTAAAATTTCAAACCCTCAAAAACCTAAACTATATGCTTTGCCAAAAATAAATAAGCCAGGTAATAATATGAGATCTATTGTATCGAATATTAATGCTCCGACTTACAATTTTGCTTAACACTTAGTAAGGGTATTTTGATCTTATTAATAAATTTGATAGCTTTTCATTTAAAAATAATATTGACTTAGTTCAAAATTTATCTGTTTATACCATTCAAAATAATGACAGGTTAATTTCTTTTGACGTAATACCCTTTTTTCCGAATATTCCGATAAATATAATAATTGATTTTTTTTTAAGACTGGCTAAAGGAACAAAAAAGGATAAAATAAATGAGCTGATTAATTTAACAAAGTTATGTATGAGTCAAAATGTTTTTCAGTTTCAAAATAAATTTTATGAGTAAATTAAGGGCACAGTAATGGGAAATCCGCTATCTCCATTTTTAGCAGAACTTTTCATGAGTAAGTTTGAAATAAATATTGTTTATAAAACATGAAATTTATTGAGGCTGTATATTATAGTAAAATATAACAAAAATAAAATAAAGGTTAAAGGTAACACCTTTATCAGATTTTGATAAAGAACTGGTGGTTATAAAAGAAATAGCTTGATTAAATGGGTATGACGAAAACATAATTTCAAAATTAGTCCGAACACTAAAGTGGAACAAAGAAAGGAGGACAACTAGTACAATCACTATCGTATGGGAACAAAAAGTAATTTTATGTTATCCGGGCATCTCAAATGGACTAGCTAGAATATTTAAGAATTTTGGTATTACTTTAGTAACATCTAAGAGAAATAATTTAAGAGATTTATGAGGTAATTCTAAAGATAAGGTAGAAGAAGGGGAGAAATCTAGTATTTATAAAATACAATGTGAAAGTTGTAATAAATGTTACATAGGACAAACAAAAAGAAATATAGGGGTCAGGTTTAAAGAGTACTTAAGAAACATTAAAAATCAAGAAATTGAGAAATCTCCAGTGGCTGAACATTTAATGACACATAATCACTCCATTAAAACCATAAAACTAATTAAAAACGTAAATAATTACAAAGAACTTAATATTAGAGAGGCAATAGAAATGTTTCCGAAATACGAATCTGCGAAATTTCAGTAATTTTTAATGGCTTTTGAGGTTAATATATTTTAGTTTTTAAATTAATAATATTTTTAATATAGTTTTAATTTTATTTCAGTAAAAATGTTCACTATTATAATAAAAATGCTGACCACCAATGACTTTTATTAACATATGAGGAGTCGACACTCCATACACTCCCATGAAATTTCCTCTGATGAGCATTAATTTTGCTCATAAATCAACAACATTAGCTTCTAAAAAAAAATCTAGCATGGCCTTTGCTGTGGTTCTACGTTGAGACAAAACGTGTTATTTTTTAATTTAATTAAATAATTGAAAATATAGGAAACAAATAAATCAATCAACATTTTAAATTTCGTATTTCAAAATTTTCTTACATTTATTTAAACGTAAGATTATTTTATTTATTTTTTTGATGAATTTTTAACCATAATTATTGTGTATGTGATTTTTACAAAGGCAAAATTTAGTATTGTCGTTTGGCCTTACAGTATGAAACTTTTATGGGCACCTATAATCGATTCTATCTTCTTACGGAAAATAGGTCGCAGAAAATCCTGGTTAATACCCGTGCAATATTTACTTGGTACATTTTTGATTATTTTACTTAATTAAAATTAATTATCTTTTTAATTGTATACTGATAAATGTTACCAGGTTTTTCTTTTCTTATTTTGGGTTTTAATATAAACTATTGGCTAGTCAAAACAAATAAACCTCACATATACATGCTTATTTTAATGGTTTTTTTCACAAACTTCCTTGCTGCTACACAAGATATTGTTGTTGATGGATGGGCTCTATCAATGTTGAAAAAGTTTGTATTGTACGATTCTTAAATGTTTTTTTTTTAAAGTCTTATTTTTTTAGAGAAAATATTGGGTATGTATCAATGTGTAATAGCGCAGGCCAAGCATTTGGTATATTTTTAGGATATGTTCTATTAATTATGCTCGAATCTGAATCTTTTTGTAATAATTGGTTAAGATTACATCCTACGTCAGGTGGTTTAATAACATTCCAAGGTAATTTTTATTTTTACGATAGATATAGAATTTTTGAAAAGCTTTTACAGTTAAAATATAATATTTATTGATTTTTAATTATTATTTAATTTTTTTTAGGTTATTTATATTTTTGGGGTTGTATATTTATAATGGTTACAACGTTAATAGCTGTATTAAAAAGTGAAAAAGATAACTTGCACAAATTATCGTGTAATAACTATTACAGTATGATTGAAACTTATAAGTTGTTAATAAATATAATGAGGCTTCCCAGCATTAGAATGTTTGCTCTTATTTTAATTACAATAAAAGTAAGAAAAAATGATTCACTTCTTTAAATTAAACATTTCTTTTTCCCTATTGTTTAAATTTGAAATAATAAAATAAAAAAAAAAACCCAGCACAGTGGGGTCGCGGCATAGTGGGGATGTTGCATAGTTGGGTCCAGTATAGATTTAATCTGACAGTGATTAAAATCACTATCATAAGAAACGCTTCGATGCAAATCAGTAGATAGTGTTTAATTCTAAGAAATTGGTGGATAATTACAAAAGCTACATTATCTGCTAGTTTCTTATTAATACCCTGATTAAGATAAAGTATGTCGAATGAAAAAGGGATTATTAAAAAATATTATTTCTCATAAAAAAATTGTGTTGATTCGTACACTTTTCAATGAGTTATAGCATTATAAAGTTAAAAATGTAACCAACCCAACCCAACATCAACTCCTATTTCCTTAATTATATCCAGATTAGTAATTATTTTAATTATATATTATATAATTTTTATAATTAATTATTTTCAAATTATTATTGATTTTTAATATGTTAAAAGTAATCATTTTGAACCTACTTCTTTTTGTTCTTTAAAGTGAAAGTTTTAATAAAAAAAAAATGAATTTATTACCATAACTTTTAACTCAACTTGCAAGTTTGAAATAAATATTATTAAATAGAAAAAAAT
>NW_026099572.1:59723040-59802940 GCF_025091365.1 Daktulosphaira vitifoliae
AGAAGATAAAGTGTCGGGACAAATTTTTTTTTTTCATTTTATAGTACATAAAATAAGCTTTAATTTGATATATGTTTAAAGGACGCAGTATTTCCGGAACATTTTCAAAAATTAAGTTGAAAAAGTTAGTTTTTGTAAAAAAGTTGCAATTTTAAATCCCCCCCCATGAGCAGGTTAAGTGTTAAATTTTCAAAAAAATTATATCAAATGAAAGGAAAATATCTAAGGTTTTAGTTTAAAAAAAAATTATGTTGATTTGTTGATTTTTGAAAAAGTTATGGAAGTTTTAAGAAAAAAAAGTGAAAAAAATGACAAAATTTGTCGATTTTTAAATTTGTAATTTTTTTGGATATTTCCCCCATTTGCGGGGAACGAGGGAAAATTTTTAAATTTTTAAGGGTAATGTCTTCAACTAGATACAATTTGTGATCTTTTGACGTATTGTTAAAAGAAATCGGTCCAGTGAGAGCTGAGAAAAAGTAGTGACAGACAAAAAAAAAAAAAAAATAAAAAAATAAAAAAAAAAGTAAACACATCATGGTAAAATTAATACCTTCTCAGCTTCGCATCGAAGCTAATACAATGACCCTATCACCAAAATCAATAATTCGGGTAATAACCTCAGGTTATTTTTTAAATAAAAATGTTATTTAAATAGGTTATTACATTGAAAAATTAACTTTTAGTAAATTCGCTCTTTAATACCAAAACGTTCAAAGCAGAATTACAAATATCTTTTAAGATATTTTTAACTTTTCGCTATAGACATAGGCATAAATTTAAGAAAAAACTAAACATAGGAGCTAATTGATTATCCTCATTCTAAAAAAATATTATATATAAAAATACATGTAATTCTCTATTGAAACTTAGGGAAGACTTCGATCTTAGGCCACACTTTCCCTAATTTATATCTACACGAAAAAACTATACAGTTGAGCCGATCCAAATTATGGTTAATATAGTAACAATTTAATTATATAGTGAGAAGAATTATATTATATAGTTGAACCAAGTATATTATTAAGTTGGAAGATAGTTCTTCCAGTTATATAATTATTTATTTTATTTACTGATTTTTGAGATATTGCTTAAATATTTTTTTTCTTTTTAACTAGATAAGCTTTAGTTCTGTCGATGCTGCATTTAATTTAAAATTAATTAATGAAGGGGTTTCAAAAGATGATTTAGCTGCTATAGAACTACTATTGATGCCCATACGTATAATTTTACCATTTATCATAACAAAATTTACTTCAGCTTCTAAACCTTTGGAGAATTATCTCATATCAATGTTATTTCGGTATGTATAAAACTTATAATTAGTAGTGATTTTATTTCATTTCTATTTTAGATTAGTAGTTGGTGCTGCTAGTACAGCCGTCATATATATTACTCCATATTTCTTGAGTCAAAATGAAAATTATACTTTGATTTATAAAATTATATTGTTTACTGTTTATTTTTTACACGAGGTATGAAAAAAGAGTGTTTATTATTTTAAATGATAAGTAATTAATAATAAATGTATATTTATTTTTAAACTTTTCTCTGTTAATTTTTACTGTTTAGTTGATAGTATGCGTAATGATAGTAAATATTATGGCTTTCTACGCTCGAATAAGTGATCCAAAAATTGGAGGTACTAATATGACTCTGTTAAGTACAATTGGAAATCTAGGAACTTCTTGGTCAAAAACTTGTGCTATATGGTTGATCGATTTTTTTACTTATAAACAATGTTCAAATGATGATTCTAATAAATGCTTTTATAGATATGATACAAATGTGAGTTTAAAGCAAATATGATTGAAAAAAAAAACCCAGCACAGGAGGATGGCGGCACAGTGGTAACGTGGCATATTTGGATCAAGTATAATGATATCTGATAGTGATTAAAATCACTATCATAAAAAACGCTTCATGTATATCTTTAGATAGTGTTTAAATTTAAAAAATTGGTGGATTACTCCAAAAGCTACATGATCTGCTAGTTCCTTATTAATATCCTGATTAAGATAAAGAATGTCGAATGAAAAAGGGATATAAATATTATTTCTCATAAAAAAATTTTGTTGATCCATACACTTTTCAATAAGTTATAGTATTTTAAGGAAAAATAGTAAAATATATAATCGAGAATTTAACACAAAAATAGCATTCGGTAGCCATTTTCACAGTGAAAATAAATAAGTCCAAATTTTTTTTTCCCATGATAAAGTGTATTACATTAGATTTTATTTAAGATATAAATAAAAGTGTCAGTATATCCGGTTCACTTAAAAAAAATAATTTTTTGTGAAAAACTTGTCATTTTGATCTCCTTTTGTAGGCAGGTAATGGGACAAATTTATTTTAAAAAAAATAGGTAAAACCTGATGTATCTATAAAAACAAATGTATTGATCCATACATTTTTCAAAATTGAAAAAGTGTCAAAAATTAGCGATATTTAAATTAGTCATTTTTTTTGAGATTTCCCCTATTTATAGGGAATTTGAGATATATATAAAAGTGTCAGACTTTCCGGAACATTTTCAAAAGTCAAGTTGAAAATATTAATTTTTTGTAAAATAAGTTGTCCTTTTAATCCCCCTCTGTGGGCAAGTAAAGAGTCAGATTTATAAAAAAAATATACCAAATGAAAGGTAACGATATCATGCATCTATATAAAAAAAATTATATTGATTTGGTTATTTTTAAAAAAGTTATGGCAATTTTAAGTAAAAAAAATTGTAAAAATTAGCGATTTTTAAATTTGTAATTTTTTTGGAGATTTCCCCCATTTACGGGGAACGAGGGAAAATTTTTCAATTTTTGAAGATAATGACTTTGACTTGATACGATTTGTGATCTTTTGACGTATCGTTGAACGAAATCGGTTTGGTGAGAGCTGAGAAAAAGTGGTAACAGACACAAAAAAAAACACATCATAGTAAAATTAATACCTTCTCAGCTTCGCATCGAAGCTAAAATATAATAATAATTAATAATTTCAAACCTTTAAATAATTTAAAACACTTGTCATGTGAGTAATTTTTGTGTTAAAATTCTCGATTTTATATTTTACATTTTTAACTTTATAGTTCTATAATTTGTTGAAAAATGTATGGATGAATACAATTTTTTTATGAGAAATAATATTTATATCCCTCTTTCATTCGACATACTTTATCTTAATCAGGATATAAATAAGGAAATATCAGATCATGTAGCTTTTGTAATAATCCACCAATTTCTTAAAATTAAACACTATTTACAGATTCACATGAAGCGTTTTTTATGATAGTGATTTTAATCACTGTCAGATATCATCTATGCTTATTCCAACTATGCCACTTCCCTATTATACCATGACTCCACTGTGCTTGAATTCTTTAATGTTATATGAGCATTAAAAATTGTTGAAATCAAATATAAATAATTTTAATATTTGATTGAAATGAATTGTGGGATTTTCATTGGAAATTTAGGAATATAGGGAATTTATCTACTTTTATTCTTCCTTCAGAGTTTAAAAAATATTTTATCGGTACTAAATTAATCATCTACTACTCTAACAATAAATATAGTTGTCTAACAATGTTTTTTGGGGGTAAGCAGAGACAGTAAGTCTCTCTAACACTAACTGCACCTAAAGACTTAATTTACAATATTAATTTTCAATATCATTTATAAAATTATATTAGCTAAAAATAATAGTTTTTTATATTTCTTTTGGTTTTTTGAGTAAAATATTTTTTAGTTTAAGTTAATATTTTAAATATATTTTGAGTTTTAAATTTAATTATCCAGAAATGATTAATTTTTATTTTTATTTTATTATATTAGCTAACTTAAAAAATAATTATACTTAAATTACAGATTTATAATTCAAATTGAAATTAAATAGTTGAGTATACAGAATGTTCAGCAAATAAGGATATGGGTTACTATTGTTCTTATTGTTTGTAACCATTTACATGTATCCCTTACTTACTGAAAATCCTGTATATATTTAACATAATAAAAATATTTTTTTGAATGATTTACTAAATTGATACAAATTAAATATACCCATGATACATAAATAATTATTAACAAAATTTTAAATTGAGCAAAACAAAATTATCAAATTGTTTTTAATTATTGTCATAATCATAAATATTAATACTAATATTAATATTAATACATATTAATAAATTTTTACTTTAGATTTGTACAAAATCAGGTGGGACTTGTAGAATTTCTGTAGATGGTTTTTATATTGAAGCATTAATATGTACAATATATGGAATATTATGGTTTTTTTTCTTTAGAAAACCTATAAAGAAGCTACAGTCAAAACCAATAAATGAATGGCATGTCAATAAGTAGAAAAATTTTATATTTCTTATTTTTAGGTTTATTTGTAATTTATACTTGCATAAAATATTAAATGTAATTTTTAAAATTTTGTTAATTGTTAAAATTGAGTTTCTATATTTTACCTTGAGACTAATGAATTATGTATAAGAATAAAACTATTTTTATGTTTTTTTGTTATGTTTATTATTTCATTAAAACAATAGTATTCAAATTAAGTGTACCTTCCACAACTAATCTTTTGACTCAAAAGTCTTCAGGTTTACTCACTTTTCAGTACAGATTTTTATATCATGTTTTTTTTTCAATATATCATGTGTGTTAGATTAATAATTTATTAGTCAGTTCTAGGATGTGTTTAAATATTTTCATTTCTATTTTTTCAAATTTGGTAAGATGATTTTTGTGAGTTAATTGGAAATTATCACAATTAATAGCATCGAGTAGTCTGCAATTTAATTATCATTGACTCAATATTATAATAATGTATTAAATCATTTTTATATAAAATAAATTATTTATTCAATTTATCTAAGACCTTTAAGTCATCATATAGCATAACCTACACCCAAAGAAAAACCTCAATCAAAATTGAAAGAGAAATTTTATTAAGGGTTTATATTAATGTTTTATTAATACGAACAAAATAACTATTCTTATAAATAATTATTGTTCAAGACAAGAAAAAAGAATATCATATTGATAAATATATCATTGATTCAATAGTAATGATATATTTATCAAATTGAACAATGAATTTATTATATAGATCGAGATTTTTCTCTGGGTGTATACTACTTAATTTAATAAGTAGCTTACGTAATATTTTAAGGAATCTATGTTTAAATAAAATAATGAGGAACAGAATTATATATTACTTAGTGCAAAATTTAGAAGGTCAATGCTACTTATGATTTAAATTTTTTTTGCTCAATATTTAAAAAAGTGAATATTAACATTAATGCAAATCTGAGAAGTTTTGCATCAATTTTACTTCCTTTTTTTTTATGTAATTGTTACTACAAGTTCTTAACACCTACTCGGCAGATTTGGTTCAACGATACATCAAAAGATCACAAATCTTATCTAATTGAAAATTTGATCCTCAAAATTAAAAAAAAATACATCCTTCGTTTCCATAAATAGGAGAAATCTTATAAAAAGTAAATTTTTTTGAAATTGTCAAATTTCGATTTTTTAAAAACTTTTTATACATAAAACTGACATAACATTTAAAAAATGAATTAATATCAAAACGATTTTTTTTATAAAAACCTTAGGTATTTATTTTTGGTTTTTTTTTTTTTTTTTGAAAATCAGACTACCATCTTAAGAGGTAATTCAAAATAACAAATTTTGTTTGAAAAGTTAATTTTTTCAACTTAATTTTTGAATTAATATCATGTACTGAATACAAGAATTCTTAACACCTTTAAATATATCATAAAGGTCATGTAATATATTGTATTTTAGAAAAAAAACCTTGGCCTCTGAACTTATATTCGTGGTGTAAATATTTAACGTATTCAAAATTCATACAATTTTATTTTTAAATGGTCGAATTATTTTTTTTTTAATTTAAAATGTATACCATTATAACACTTTAAAAAAGGTAAATATGAACGAAATGTTTTTTTAGAAATTTTCATTTTAAGATGTACCCTATCCGATAATTAATCTACTAAAAAAGAGTGTTTTATAAATTTATATATATATTTATTTTAAGTCATTAATATTTCAAGCAAATATAAGTAATGAAACTTTTTTTTTGCTTAAATGATGGCACCTCTACAATCCTAAATCCGATAATCTTGGCGTGTTTAAAAATATAGTGTTTCATATAAATAGTTGATCTAAAATTATTTGAAAAGAAAGGTTAAGTTTTCTAATAATCATAGTGAACAAAACTAGTAAAAAATGAAAAAAAATTGATCTTAATTTAAAACGAGCAGATAATATTGATTACACATTTTTTTCTTATCCTGATTTGCTATAACTTTAATTCTAGTATAATAGTAATACAAAATAAAATAAAATGTTTAAATCATATTGATTATTTACTTGCTTTACAAAGATTATTTTTTCAATTTACATTTTTATTCTTTTCATTATTAAAATATCTTATGATAGATTACTTAACAATAAAGTTATGTCTCATTAACTGGTTTCAACTTTTAAGTAATATTGTAATACTAAATTACTGTTAGTCTTTTATTTAAATGTACTTTAATCCAATGTAATTTAAACACTAGTACCATACTAATAAAGTAAATATAAAACGTAATAAGTGTAAAATAAATTTTTTTAGCATTTCTTTTAATACTATAATGTCAAATAATGTTCAAACTCATGTTGAAGATTCAAATCTTTCAAAACCAAACTTAAAAGGAGATTGGAATAATATTTTTCTATTAATTTTGCTTTATACACTTCAAGGTGTAGAGCTTGGTTTTTTATTAGCCATGCCAATTATTTTACAAAATCAAAAAAACACAACATACGAAGATCAGGTATAAAGTTAATTGCTTTTATTCTACATAAGTTACTAGCTAATACACGGATAAATTTTCTCGCCCATTAATTTTTTTTACTATATATATTCTAATATTTATTTTAGGCTCTATTTAGTATTTCTAATTGGCCATTTAGTATGAAATTAATGTGGGCTCCAATTGTTGACTCATTATACATAAAAAAATTTGGACGAAGGAAATCATGGTTGTTACCAGTTCAAACTTTATTAGGTAATTTATTTTAAAAACATAATATTCAAATTAAAGAAATTCAAATAAGATAATTTAAACAAAATTGTTTTACAAGTATATTGTATTATAAAGCTAGCTAATTTATTTTTTATTTTTTTGGGAATGATATTAATTTTATCATATAATTTTTAGGAACTATTCTTCTCTTCTCAGCATACAATATTAATGATTGGATATATAAAGATGATAGAGTTCATATACTTATTTTATCCGCTACTTTCTTCTTGACTAATCTTCTTGCGGCTACACAAGATGTTGCTGTTGATGGATGGGCATTGACGTTGTTAAAAAAGTAAATTTTAATATTTTTAACTTTACTATGAAATAATTTCATTATATACAGAGAAAATGTTGGTTATGCGTCAACGTGCAATTCAAGTGGCCATTCTATTGGAGGGTTTTTTGGCTTTGTATTAACAGTTCTTTTAAATTCTGAAAGATTTTGTAACAGCTATTTACGCTCTACGCCTATGAAAGGAGGAATTGTTTCCTTGGACAGTAATTTTAGATTAAATTAACTTTGTTTTAACGAATAAATGTATTCTTTTGTTTGTTTAGGTATACTTTATTTTTGGGGATTTGCTTTTATAATAGTTACTTCACTTATTGGCTTATTGAAAAGAGAAGTTTCAAGTTTGTCAGCCAAAGACGATACTGCCAGGTTAAATGTGTATCAAACCTATAAAATGTTATTTAATATTATTAAGTTACCTGGTATCATTACATTGATTTTTGCTCTTCTTATGTTCGAAGTAAACATAAAATTCTATTTAATTTTTATAAATTTCATTATTATTTGAGAATTTATTTTTTGTGGAAGTATCAAGAGTAATGAATATACGCAGTGGCCCATTTATCTTTCACACCGTTCTTAAAAAAATAAATTTACCTTCTTGTGCTTTATTAATATGGGAACTCCCGTCAAACTAAAAACGAATAGTATTACCTATATATTTTAAACAAAATTTCAACAAAAAATGAAACCATTTTATTTTA
The DNA here is from genome assembly GCF_025091365.1 of Daktulosphaira vitifoliae. Classification (NCBI taxonomy): domain Eukaryota; kingdom Metazoa; phylum Arthropoda; class Insecta; order Hemiptera; family Phylloxeridae; genus Daktulosphaira; species Daktulosphaira vitifoliae. The sequence continues at coordinate 59,731,145 of NW_026099572.1, forward strand.
AATGGATTCTGTAAGTAGTAAAATAGTAAGACTATCAAAATAACTTTGTTTTTTCAAAATTAGCTAAATTTAGCTTTAATACGAAGCGAAAGAGATATTAATTTTATTATGCTATTTTTTATAATTTTTTTTTATGCGTATTATTTTGTATACTTAGTTTTGGATTAATATATCATCGATTAAATAAAAAACTATAAACAAATTTCCTTCAAAAATTGAAAAAGTTCTATATCAAAACAATTATAAACAATGATTTTTTTTAGGAAACCTAAACTTTAAATTACACACAAGTCTCTTGAATGTAAATCTGACATCCCAAAAATTTCAATCTAATGACGCTAACAATTACGAGTTCCCTTTAATTATAATTTATAGTATACAATTAAATACTGACACATAAAATCAAACGTATGTTAGGATTTTATTTTGTGTAGCAAATATCTTGACGTAATTCAATTGTAAAATTTTAACGTGCTACTTATTGTCCCTTATGATAAAAATAATAGTAATTTTATAATATTCAAATGTTTGTTTCTCATAATTCTTCTTTCGAGAATAAAAAAGTCTAAATTTTTATTTTTGGTATTAAGGCCATCAAAAATATTGAGTCGAGGCAATTTCCGCTAATGCCATCTATCAAATTTATTTCTGTATTTCTTCAAATTTACTTTTGACATATACAAATAAATTACATGAAACTGTGATGATTGTTTATAATATCATATATTTATAATAGGAGTGATAATTTCATAGGATTTAAGCATTACTTTCATTTGTTTATTATTATTTATTAATATTAATATTAATTGTAGATTGGTTTTACTGCAACTGACAATGTAACAACATTAAAGCTATTAGATGCAGGCCTACCCACTGAAAATTTGATGATGATTACTTTAGCATTTTATCCAGCTAAAATTTTAATTCCCGTAATAGTTTCAAAGTATACTTCGGGGCCAAAACCAATGAGTGCATTATTAAATGTATATCCTTTTAGGTAAGATTTACATTCAATTAAAAAATATATTTAAAAAAAGATTATTATTATATAATTTATTCTTATAATTATTTGTGTAATTATGTTATAAAATATTTTCATTTATCTTACTTTAAAAATAAAAATTTGGTAGTGCTTAAAGCATATACAAATTTAAAGATCTTATTTATTGTAGGGGAGACTGGAGCACATTTGAATGTGGGGTAGATTTGAATTGATTAATTAAAACTAGTTGTAGTTATAAATTAAAGTAAAATAAACACATCAAATGTTGAATACAGCATAACCAACCATTTGTATTTTACGTGAAGTTAATTAATAAGTACAACTAGTTTTATTTTATCAATTCAAATCTATCCCACATTCAAATGTGACTCAATCATCCCTAATATAATTTTATTTTAGAATGAGAGAAAAATAAAATCAGCCTTTTGAATATTTTACTTTTGTTGTGTCTTTGTTCCTATATCATTAGGTTTGTATTATTGTACTGTACCTTGATTAGAAAAAAAAAAGATTTTATTTAATTGCCTTGCTGCATAAGTTTCGCAACCACAATAGTATTTCTCGAGATAAGACTTTAAAATTTAAATAAGAAAAAAATTAACTATGATTTTTTTTCAGACTTTCTAGTGGAATATTTTGTGGCTTATTAGTATATGTCACGTCAAAATTGATTGGAAAAGATGAAAATGGTATATACGAAAGATCGATAATATATTACGCATTTTTGATTGTAACTATTTTTATTAAAGAGGTGAAGTAATAATTTTCATTACCAAGTTCACAACTAATTTAATGTACATTTAACAAATATAATGGAAAAATACTTACTTACTCATTATATTGACTCTTTAGTGAATATAAATCTTTACCTATTAATTTTTGCTCCTTAAAATATTTTATTTTATTATTTGATTAAAAATGATTATGTGTCATGCAATAATTCAAAAATATAAAAAAATAACTAATTTTTTTTGTAAAATTGTATGGGTTTTTAAATAATTTATTTTTTTACATAGTTTTTTTGATAGATGCTTGATGTATTTACCTATCATTTGGTATATTTTTTTTGTAAATCTGACACTTAACCTGCCCACAGGGGGGGATTTAAAATGACAACTTTTTCACAAAAAATTTACATTTTCAACATAACTTTTGAAAATGTTCCGGAANTCACAAAAAATTAACATTTTCAACATAACTTTTGAAAATGTTCCGGAAGGTCTGACACTTTTATATATATCTTAAATTAAAGCTAATGTAATGTACTTTAATTTGAAAAAAAAAAATTTGACCTCTGGACTTGTCTTCATGGTGAAAACGGCTACCGAATGCTATTTTTGTGTGAAAATTTTCGATTTTATAATTTACATTTTTTACTTTAAAGTGCTATAACTTTTTAAAAAATGTATGGATCAATACAATTTTTTCATGAGAAGTAGTATTTATATACATCTTTCATTGGATATACTTTTTTTTTAAATCAGACCTTTCTTCTGCCCACAGGGGGGGATTTAAAATGACAACTTTTTCACAACAAATTTACTTTTTCAACATAACTTTTGAAAATGTTCCGGAAGGTCTGACACTTTTATATATATCTTAAATTAAAGCTTATGTAATATACTTTAATTTGAAAAAAAAAAATTTGACCTCTGGACTTGTCTTCGTGGTGAAAGTTGACATCAAAGTTAATAAAAAATTACGATTTTTGTAAAATAATTTTTTTTTATATTTTTAACTTAATAATGCTCTAACTTTTTCAAAAATGAACATATCAATATAATTTTTTTTTATATAGATGCTTGATGTCTTTACTTATCATTTGGTATATTTTTTTTGTAAATCTGACACTTAACCTGCCCACAGGGGGGGATTTAAAATGACAACTTTTTCACAAAAAATTTACTTTTTCAACATAACTTTTGAAAATGTTCCGGAAGGTCTGACACTTTTATATATATCTTAAATTAAAGCTAATGTAATATACTTTAATTTGAAAAAAAAAATTTGACCTCTGGACTTGTCTTCACGGTGAAAATGGCTACTGAATGCTATTTTCGTGTGAAAATTCTCGATTTTATTATTTATATTATATTTAACTTTATAATGCTATAACTTATTGAAAAGTTTATGGATCCACACAATTTTTTTTATGAGAAATAATATTTTTTAATAATCCATTTTTCAATCAGTATATTAATAAGGAACTAGCAGATCAAGTAGCTTTTGGAATAAAACACCAATTTTTTTAAAATTAAACACTATCTAAAGATTTGCATCGAAGCGTTTATTTTTGTTAGTGATTTTAATCACTGTCAGATATCATTTACTTGATCCAACTATGCCACGTCACCACTGTGCCGCGACCCCCCTGTGCTGGGTTTTTTTTAATTCAAACATACAAATTTATTTATTTTTAATAATAAAATATGACTAATCTATAACAACTTTTAAACCATTATTTTAAAAAATATTGTTGTTTATAAACGTTGACTTGAAGAGAAGCAAGGCACAGAATATCTAATAATAAAAATAATTTGACCCACGCCTCATATTCAACTTTTATTTTAAAATGATGATATTTTCAAAAATATTGGTCAAAAGTTGTTACTGACCAATCATTTTCCAATATTAAAAGTTTTATTAATTAAATGATCTTCTATGATGTGTGCCATATTAATATATAAATTGCTATTTAAAAAAATCAATGAATAATTGTTAAAGGGGTAAAATTTGTTTCTGTACTTAGTGTACAGAATATGTATTGTTTTATAAATTTTTGTAAAGAAAAAAATTATATTTTGTATTTTTAAAGATACAAAGAAATAATGATACATTCTCACCCTTAATCACTATTTTGACTATAATTTTTAGAATTAGTCTTAAATCTTAAGCGATTTAACTTTTTTTTTAACAGCTTCTAGCATATTACATATTTGTAGCTACGATGGGGTTTTTTGCAAAAATTAGTGATCCACGATTTGGAGGAACATATATGACAATGTTAAATACAGTTTCAAATATAGGAGCTTCTTGGACAGCCACGGCATCTTTGTGTATGGTCGATTGGCTTACTTTTAAAAGTTGTTCAAGTGATTCAAAAAATAATTGTTCAACGGAAGATCTTACAAAAGTTAAATACTTTTAAACTTTCTAAAATAAATTCTTTAACTTTAGACTTATATAATATTTTCTGGCTTGTAGAACTTCCGGAGGAAATTGTTCCATTGAACTTGATGGTTACTACCTTGAGTTAGTAATTTGCTTAGTTTTGGGAACTATGTGGTATTTATATTACAATAAAAAACTGAGAAATCTACAAATTAAAGGTTGTGATTATTGGTTGGTAAATACGGACAAGTTTCATTCAAACGAATTAAATTAATTCATTTACTGAACTTTAAATTTATATGCCTTATTTTTAAAATGTGTATTAAATTTATGTAAACAATAATGTATTTAAATATCATAAAGTAAATAAATCAATTTTTTTGGCTTTCTAATTGCTAAAAGAATAAAGATTATCTTAATAGTTGTGAATATATTTTTTCAATGAGTATTATATATTTAAGAAAATTTCATTTTACACGAAATAGCCAGTTACATAGTCTTGGAAATATATACGAGTTATTCATGGCCGTGTGTCTCTATTAATTTACTAAATTTTGTGAATATAAAGTATTATCAGTTTTATTTCACAAAAAATTGAAAAATTATACATTGCTATGCGCAAAAAATAAGGCTCCAATTCAAATTGTCGTTATTTTCATGATTACTGTGTATACATATGATGATAATGTGTATACATTACAAACTTGGCATTAATACCATGATAAGAAATTAGATAAGGCAATTATTACTTATCACTCTCATTCAAAAGTATATTGAAAAGATAGCGTTTTCTTCTGTCCTTTTCTCAATACGTATTTCAATGTTTAATACCGTAAAATAATACATGAAAATTCAAATTTTCACAAACTTCAAAACGCTACAGAATATTTACTACTGAATATTAATAAGATATTTTTTTACTAAAATTTTTCTTAAATTCTACTCTACAAAATAGCTATCTTAGATTTTTTTTTTACATTTTATTTAAAATTTAGAAATAATTAATATTTCTAATAAAATGTAAAAAAATTAATTATTGAGATAAAGGTATAGACCTAACGTATAATAATTATTTAAAAAAAAAATTATCTAAAAATATTAACTGGATCAAAAGTTATTTAAGTTGTCAGTGAATGGTGGGCCACTCTGTATATCATTACTATTGAAACTATGATATATTTATCAATATGATAGTTTTTTTTTCTTGTCTTGAACAATAATTATTTATAAGAATAATTATTTTGTTCGTATTAATAAAACATTATCATAAACCCTTGATAAAATTTCTCTATCAAAATTGATTGAGGTTTTTCTTTGGGTGTAAAAAATAAAATCACTATAACATTATAACGTGAATATTAATTTCTAAACAATAGACTTTGTGATAATAATTATCAAACTAAAATTAAAAACTATGATAATAAAAATTATCAAATAGGATTCCATTCAGTTATAAATAGGACGACGAATTACAATGTAATAAAAGTCAATTATTAGTAATTATTTGTTTAAGAATGTAGTGTCCGAATATGCAAACTATTTTCAAGTATTGTAATAAAAAAAAAAAAGGTAAATTAAACTTTATAAAATATAATAACCCAACTCAACCAATGATTTTTTTTTAAACATTTATTCTATTGGGAAGCTAATGATTTTTTGGACACCTTCAAAAATGTTTTCTTAATTACCAGAAAATGTCAGCCAACAATAATAACCTATATCGGTAAAGAATTTATACACCTACTTGTTTATTTCAATTATTATAAGATAATTAGAAGTGAAGAGAATAAAAATTATATCTTGTGATTTTTGAAAAATCACAAATGAATACATGTAAATGTGTGCATTATTATTTTATATCATAAAATTGTTAGTTAAAAATTTGTATAAATCTTCTTTATAACTTTTAAATAATTACGGTGATTTACTTTTATTAATTAAATAATTTGTCTTGTACATATAATGCATTGTTGTATTATTATATACAGAGTGAACAGTTTATCATAAACTACTCAATTACCCGTTATTGAAATAACTAATGGAAAAAATTGTTTAGTTTTTTTTAGCTTCAATGCGAAGCTGAGAAGGTATTAATTTTACCATGATGTGTTTTTTTTTTTTTTTTATGTCTGTTGCCACTTTTTCTCAGCTCTCACTGGACCGATTTCTTTCAACAATACGTCAAAAGATCACAAATCGTATCTAGTTGAAGACATTACCCTTAAAAATTTTAAAATTTTCCCTCGTTCCCCGCAAATGGGGGAAATATCCAAAAAAATTACAAATTTAAAAATAGGTAAATTTTGTCCTTTTTTTCACTTTTTTTTCTTAAAACTTCCATAACTTTTTCAAAAATAAACAAATCAACATAATTTTTTTTTATACTAAAACCTTAGATATTTCCCTTTCATTTGATATAACTTTTTTGAAAATCTAACACTTAACCTGCTCATGGGTGGGGATTTAAAATAGCAACTGTTTAACAAAAACTTACTTTTTCAACTTAATTTTTGAAAATGTTCCGGAAATACTGCGTCCTTTAAACATATATAAAATTAAAGCTAATTTTATGTGCTATAAAATGAAAAAAAAAAATTTGTCCCGACACTTTATCTTCTGCATGTAAACGGCTGCCGTAGTTAAAAAAACTAGTAATGGGAAATATCGAATAGAAACTATCGAACTATTCGATAGTCATTCAAAAAATATTCGAATAGTAAAAATATTCGATAGTTACACAATATATTCGAATAGTTTTTAAACTATATTAAATGATTCGATTATAGTTTTTAAATTTTGTCGTATTGTTTGAAATTAATCTAAACTTGAGGTGTTTGATTGAAATTTCAGAGTGGCTAATGTCCCATAGCATTCATTGAACATTTCCCCGTTTCATAAATAAATTTTGAACAAAATATTTGTGAGTAAGAGGTAAGATATTGAGGGACTTGACCAGTGTTCGAAACCAAAAATGATAGCAGAATTTTTAGGTGTATAACTGTATACACAGCATACCGCAAATAAAGATCATGTTCAGTAAATTTCTGTATATTAAAAGTACGCCTTCCTAAGAATCATTCCTATAATCAAATTCATGTAATTTCAAGAATTTATGGAACTCCCTGACAAAATTACATATTAGCAGAATGAAATACAACATAGCGGATATGAAATTGTGTGGAGACCGCTTTAAAAAAAAATCGGAATTTTAAAGCAGAAAAAACGTAAAATCTGTTCCAGGTGAAGCTATAATGAGTGGCTGGGATTTTAGTATATAGTAAATACCTATGTAAATGACTTTTTATATATCTAATGGACAAAAATAAAAACAATATTAATTTTAGGAATATATTTTTTTGCTCCATGATTTAATGCCAACTTTTGAAGCATACAGGAGGGGATTTAATATGAAAACTTTTTTACAAAAAATGTACTTTTTCAAATTACTAGGATATTTTCAATTTAATTTTTGAAAGTATTCCGGAAATACTGACACTTTTATATATATCTTAAATTAAAGCTTATGTAATACACTTTAATTTGAAAAAAAAAATTGACCTCTGGATTTGTCGTCATGGTAAAAATAACTACCGTATTCAAAAATTTGCTATTTTTGTGTTAAAATTCTGGGTTTTGTATTTTATTTTATTTTAAAATACCTGACAAGGGGAGTACAGATTTTCATAAATATTATATAAATAAAAAATTGATATAGCATAGAAATTTAAACTTATTTAAATTTGTTTGCTTCTTTTAAGTCGAGAAAATTAACTTTGAAATTTGAACTAGCTTAAATAGCCAATTTTTTCAACATACGGTTGCCGAGTTGGTAAAACTTATGTTTTACAAGCTTGAGGTACGAGGTTCCAACCAGCGTATGGCAATGAATTTTTTACATTTTTTCTTAATTCTTTTTAAGTTAGAATAAATTTTAACTGCTTTGATTTTTATCTCATTTAGATTCAATAACTTCAATAAAGATCAAGGATCCCATCACTTTAATCGCCCGTTGCAAAAATAAATTTCTTATTCGTATTAAAATTATTTTACTATATTTTAAATTTTAGCTTCGATGCAAAGCTGAGAAGATATTTTTTTGTGACTATTATTTATTTTCTCTGCTCTAACTTGACCTACTTTTTTCAATGATACGTCAAATGACTACAATTCGTATCTAGTTGAACATATTACCCTCAAAAATTGAAAAAAAATTCTAATTTATCAATTAAACAGTTACTTATCCCATGTTCTTCATACAGACAATTAAAATCATTCATTTCTAATGCTTTCAAAGTATTTATTGACGAATTAAGTTTGATATGATAGGTTTCAACTACAAAATTAAATCATTTTACTTTGTAATTTAATAATTTTTTTACTCTATTTGTGTGTGCTACTACTAGGCTATAATATTATAAATTTTTTGGTAACATTTTGCTATATAAATCATTTCTAAAAAAAATGATTGTTAGTTTCTCCTGAATCAATAATGGATTTTTACAATTATAATCAAATTTTATTATACGCTCAATTGAGTAAATCTTTTTAACAACTTTGTTTTGATTGGTTCATTTAGTTAAAGTAAATCATTAAAATTAATTAAGTTCTGAATATTTCAATTGCAGAATCTTTTCAAACACCAAAAGTTACTAGGAAATGATTATTATTATTTCTATTTAAATTATATACTACGATAAAATTGCAAAAAAAAATTTTGAGCTTTTCTGATAAATTTACAATAAATAGTAATTATAAAACTTTCTGACTGCAAATTAATCTTAACGATACAATTTTTTTAATTGTCATAAAATTTTCTATTTAATTATGTCAATGTCAAACTTACCAATTGANAATTTTCTATTTAATGACATCAATTTCAAACTTGCCAATTGAGCTAAAAGTTATGGTAAAATAAATTGTTTTTTTTTATTATAAATATTTACAAAAATCAACTATAAACGATTAAAAAAAATAGGTTAAATATGTCATTTTCCTTATTTTTAACATATTAGTAATCAAAATCAGTATTAATTTAAAACAATTTTTTTTTCTCAATTTTTTGTTTTTTTATATGTAAATACTATTTTTTAATAATATTAAAATTTAGAAGTGATAGAAAAAGTCTAATTGCAGATTTAAAAACAACGCGAAAAGTTTATTTAGAAAAGTATATTTTTGATTCTAATGAAAGTTCCTTGTAGGGCAGTTCATTTATTTATAGTAACAAACAGTTTTTATTGAAAATTATTGTATCAAGCCCTTTAAATTTTTATACACGTAAAAGTAAAGCAAAATATAACTTCTTTATTATTTTTATAATTTCTCCGTTTAAATTACAATATTAAATTATTGAATATCAATTTCATACTAATTTTAACAATTATAATAAGTATTTATTTATATATTATATTTTAAAATCAATGAACTACTAATTAGATCTTATATTTTTTCATTTAAACAAATATTTTTCGAGTTACATTTAATTTGAGTACTAAAATTTATATTCCATTTTTTTCATTTTACGGTTACTTTTTATCATGTTATACTTACATTAGACACAATGTTATAAATGCATATGTGTGTATGTGTGAGTTTATTTATTTATTGTATCATAAAAATGTAGTGTATATTAATATACAACCGATAGAGTAGGTAATTTATTTGACGCTATACTGTTTAAACCCAACTAAACGCTAAATTGTACATTCCCAAACAACAATCATATTATGTCAATTGCCACCGGAATTTCTGGTAATCTTTTTCTTTTTCTTTGCCTTAATCCCAACTACTTGGGGTCGGCCATCCTTATCCTAAGCTTCCACTTGACACGGTCTCCCACATAATCTACGCTCACATTACCTGTCCTCATATCGCATTCAATAGCATCCCTCCATCTCTTTTTTTGGGCTTCCTCTACCTCTTCTTCCTTCAACATTCATTTCTATAACTGTTCTTACAGCTTCCAATTCTTCTTTCCTCATAACATGACTAAACAATCTATGTCTATTTTCTCTCATCTTATCCACGATTGACGCTATACCTATACTCCCTATTATATGCTCATTTTTTATCCTATCTTCTCTAGTTACTCCACTCATCCATCTAAGCATTGTCATCTCTGCTCTACTTTCTTATAAACCGCCCAACACTCTGAACCCTACATCATAACTGGCCTCACAACTTCATACTAAATTTAAATACTACACCCAGAGAAAAACCTCGATCTATATAATAAATTCATTGTTCAATTTGATAAATATATCATTACTATTGAATCTATGATATATTTATCAATATGATGATTTTTTTTCTTGTCTTGAACAATAATTATTCATAAGAATAATTATTTTGTTCGTATTAATAAAACATTATCATAAACCCTTGATAAAATTTCTCTATCAAAATTGATTGAGGTTTTTCTTTGGGTGTATAATTAGTATTTATTCATATATTATATTTTACAATAAAAGAGCTACTAATCAGGATATAATTAAAGAAATAAGAGTTGATGTTGCTTTTGGAATAATCCACCAATTTCTATAATGAAACACTATCTACAGATTTGTATCGAAGCGTTTCTTATGATAGTGATTTTAATCACTGTCAGATATCATCTATACTTGTCCCATCTATGCCTCGTCTACACTGTGCCTCGACCCCACTGTGCTACCGTTTTTTATTTTATTATAATCCAATATGATGGATAATAATGCTATTAGTAATAAAAAATTATATTTTTATATCTTAGTGAAGTATTTTTTTTACTATGTTGTTTTAATTAAATTTATACAATAGACAAGATATATGATAATTGTGATAAAATTATTAATAATTATTATATAATAATATGAGATATAATACACATAGTTCTATAATGATATGACCAATTTCAGACTTTTTATTGTCGATGATAGAAATTTATTGAAGATATCTACTTTTACATTCAATTCTTCGATACTTAGTGTTTACTATGTAGTGAAGAATAAGTAGATAAATAAACCATCTATTTCACAGTAAATTTATGAAGTTTTACATCTAAGCTTTTGTTGTGACAGTCAACTTTTTTGAAACCCAAATCTTCATAACATGATTTGTAAACATTTTCACAAAAAGTGTTAAAAAATTTACACGCTTTATGATAAACTTGGATTGGCCATTGAAAATTTGAAATTTCTATTGAACTTACTGAACTCTTAAAATCATATATTAGTTGAAACATTTCATAAAAAGATTTTTTCATTAAACAACGGGATTTCATGTATCCCAAATCACTATATAACTCAATACGAAGGGCATCACGAAACTTTAAAAAAACTATTAATAGTCTTTTAACTAGTTCTATTTTTTTTATATCAAGTAGGTCGTCATTATAAACTTGAGAAAACTCATTGTTATTTAATAAATTGATAATGTCTGCAACCCATTTTAATATTTTCTGTAAGATTGAATAAGAGCTGTAGCTAACACTCCATATTGATGATTTATTTAGAGTAATTAATGATTTATATAATCCTTCAACCATTAACTTAGATTTGTTGAATGACTTAAATAATTCAATCAAACATTTGTAGTAGAAATCATATGCAACTGTATTGCATATATGCAATATACTAGATAACAGAACGCAATAGTTTTTCATTATTTCTGTATATCTACATCTTAACAATTGTGTTACATGCTCCTTTTTTATTCGAAAATTCATGTGATTAATTTCACCTTTTAATATAAAATCTACGTTGAGTTGTTTACCATTATAAATTATATATATGTGATCCATTTTTTTCCAACCAGTTTCCTGACGAAGAATATTGAGAGCTTGCATTCCATCATTTTGAACTAGTGATGAATCTATTGGAGGCATGAGTCTATATAAAACAAAAATACTTTGAGTATTACTTAAATGTATAGATTTATAATAATATTATACAATATTATTAATGAGATAGTTGTTTACTGTCATTCAGTTTAATCTTGTAAACATTAGTAAAAATATAGTATTCTTATTAAAATATTAAAAATATATATATTTTTTTGTAATAACATTAATAAATCACTATTTTATTATTTTATAGTATTATTTTCATAATTTTCAATGGGCTTATTAAAAATTTTAGAAATCGAAATGGATAAATTTTATTACACACGAGGCTAAGTAGATATATATACATAAGAACACACATAATAAACAATTATAAATATAAATAACCACTAAAAATATTTAAAGTTAAATTAAATTTTATCGTTGCGAAATCTTATTAGATATAAATGTAATACAATTAATGTTTAAATAAACTGTAATAAAGATTTACTATATTCATATTTCATAAGATTTATTTTTATACAAGCTATTGAATATTTACCATACATTTTACAAAGTGATTACTTAATTTATGCTTTAAATGTAAACTTATTATATTTAAAAAATATATATTTGCAGTAATTTATATTCAAATATAAAATTAGATTTTAAATTAAATTGTAAGAATTCTTACTGTAGTGTTTTGGGGTTAAGATGTTCTAAACAATTACTAAAATATTATCTTTGCACAATATTATTAAAATGAACTATTTTAATAGATATTATTAAATATTGAATTATTATTTTATATAAAAATAAACAAAACAAATTTCTTGTATTCAATTGTAAGATTAAAATATAAAAATATTTTAAATTTAGTCATACTTACTCAGGTGTATTAGGGTTAAGAAATTGTTCAAAGCCAAGCTTTCTGTACCAAATTTCTATAGTTTCATCGTAAAATGAATTAAGTTTACTACATGTTAAATACACTAAGTAAGAGTCGTTTTCATTATAGCATTCTTTAATTTGAATTGTTGTCGAATTGATATTTATAGAAGTGTCGATGATATTACTATTTTTTAAGAGTTTGTTTACTTTTTCTGATGCTTCTGAATAAAATTCATTCAAATTCTTAAATTTCTTCTTTGACTCTTTAAGATTTGGTAAGCTATTGAGATCAAAAGGACTAGTCTCTAATATTTGTTGTAAGACATATTGTTGAAAAAAATCGATTTCTTCAATTATAGGATTGGTTACGATGCTTCCATTAAACAAAAATTTTACGTCTATGTAGCTTATAAACATCATAGCATTGTAAAGATTTTCAAACATAGTCTTAGAATTTTTTACTTCTTCTGTAAGCAACGTTACACAATATATAAAATTTTTTGATAAATTTCTATTTTGAAATTCCTTACATTTAAAGATAATAAAATTTATATATTCGAGAAAGTTTTTTAGTATATCTGTGTACTTGTAATTGAGTACATTTATTGTATTAGAATAGTTATCTTTGAAATCATTTATGTACAGATCTGGTTGGAAAACTTCCAATATATTTATAGTGTTATTTGAATCTTGTATTAGTTTTAGATTTAGCATTTCATTTGATCCAATTTGTGAATGTAAGTGAGACACTACTCTTTTAATGTAATTTCTATAATCCTTACGATAATCATTACAATGTACTTTTTCATTTAGTTTTATAACAAAAAGGATAACAATTGTTGTAATGAACAAAAAGTATTCCATTATTAATGAAATACAAAAAAAAATTAACTCATTTGAATCTAAGGGAATTTCAATTTGAACTTATTCCAATGTGTTCATTATTATTTTATATCATAAATTTATTGGTAAAAAATGTGTATAAAAATATAAATCTATTTTTTTACGAATGTATTAGAATCACAGTGATTTATTGTTATTTTTTAAATAATTTTTAATGAGACATGTAAACTATTTTTAACTTCCTTATGTTATAGTATACAGGGTGATTGGCTAACAATGTCTCACGTAATATCTTTAAAAATACAAGTGTTATAAATAATTTTTTCTTTTAATCATTATGGATCTTTGATGAGATGTTTCCCAAAAAAATATAAATTTCTACCATCATCCCTTATGCTTAATACTTGTATCAACCTCATATTTTCAAATAGGATCTCTATCTTTTTTTATGCCATTAGATTTAGTTTAATAAAAAAAAAATATTTTATTTTATTTAATATTAAGGGCTACTAATATGGCTCTCTAAAGTTTGGGGTTTATTAAGAAAAAATCATGACAAACTCGAACGTTGTAGATCGTAAATCCATAAGTGCTATCAGTTTTAAGTAATAGACTAGCTGCATTGTCAAACTAAATCGATAGCTTTTATCGCTACATAAAATAATGTGACCGTGTTGGAAAAACTACAGCATTTTTTCTTCAAATAACGTAAATTTTAAAATAGCATATCTTGTTTAAAATTCATAATTTTTTATTTTTATTTTATAACGAACAAAAATATATAAAAATAATATGGGTTGCCATTTGAAAATCTGAAGTTGATACAAGTTCTAAGTATAAGGGATGATGATATAAATTTAATTTTTCTTGTGAAACAACTAATCAAAGATCAATAATGATTAAAAAAAACGGTAGCAGAGTGGGGTCACGGCATAGTATGGACGTGGCATAGTTGAGACAAGTATAGATAATATCTGACAGTGATTAAAATCACTATCATAAGAAACGCTTCGATGCAAATCTGTAGATAGTGTTTAATTTTAAAAAATTGGTAGATTATTTCAAAAGCAACAATAACTCTTATTTCCTTAATTTTTTCCCGATTAGTTATTTGATTTATTATTATAATATATGAATAAATAATAATTATAATAATTAAATTTAGTATGAAATTGATATTCAATAATTTAATATTGTAATTTTTACGGAGATATTATAAAAATAATAAAGTCGTAGTATATTTCTTTACTTTTAACGCGTATAAAAATTTAAAATTTAAATAGCTTGACGCAATACTTTACAATAAAAAATGTTTGTTACTTATAATAAAGTTATAAGTTTTATACACTGGACTACAAGGAACATTCATCAGAAACAACTATGTACTTTTCTAAATCAACTTTTTAGATGTTTTCAAATATGCGATTAAACTTTTTCTATCACTTCTAAGTTAAATACACGTTAAGTGTATTTTTTTTTTTATTCTCATTATTTATCGAAACGAAGTATGATTTAAAATGAACATTTATTAATGTATGTATTATTATTTATTATTTATAATCATTTATTTTTAATTTTCAAATAATTTTTTACAGTATATATGAATTGTTTTATTACCTATAATATATTGTTTTACTATAATATACAGAAAGATATTATACATCAGAATCAGTGTAACAAAACTATATCTAAAAATGTTATTATTAAAATCAGGAAAATTCAAAAAGAGAATATAGTAAAATGTATTGGATATAAGGTTGACGCTTCTTAATGAGGTATTCCCTTTAGGCCTATTCAAAAATTATTTTAGGAGGGTATTTAATATTTTAGCTTCGATGCGAAGCTGAGAAAGTATTGGTTTTACTAAGATGTGTTTTTTTTTTTTTTTGTCTGTTACCACTTTTTCTCAGCTCTCACCGAACCGATTTCTTTTAATGATACGTCAAAAGATAACAAATCGTATCTAGTCGAAGACATTACCCTCAAAAATTGAAAAAAATCCCTCGTTCCCCGTAAATGGGGGAAACCTCCAAAAAAATTACAAATTTAAAAATCGCTAATTTTCGAAATTTTTTCAATTTTTTTTACTAAAAACTGCCGTAACTTTTTCAAAAATGAACATATCAATATAATTTTTTTTTATATAGATGCTTGATGTCTTCACCTATCATTTGGTATATTTTTTTTGTAAATTTGATCCTTTATCTACCCACAGGGGGGTTTTAAAAAGACAACTTTTTCACAAAAAATTAACTTTTTCAACTTAACTTTTGAAAATGTTCCGGAAGGTCTGACACTTTTATATATATCTTAAATTAAAGCTNAAGGTCTGACACTTTTATATGTATCTTAAATTAAAGCTAATGTAATGTACTTTATTATGATTAAAAAAAATTTCGGACTTTATTTTATCTTCATGATGAAAATGGCTACCGAATGCTATTTTCGTGTGAAAATTTTCGATTTTGTATTTTACATTTTTAACTTTAAAGTGCTATAACTTTTTGAAAAATGTATGGATCAACACAATTTTTTCATGAGAAGTTATTAATAACGAACTAGCAGATCATGTTGCTTTTGGAATAATCCACCTATTTTTTAAAATTAAACACTATCTAAAGATTTGCATCGAAGCGTTTTTTATGATAGTGATTTTAATCACTGTCAGATATCATTATACTTGATCCAAATATGTCACGTAACCACTGTGCCGCGACCCCCCTGTGCTGGGTTTTTTTTATTTTTTTTTATTAACTTTGATGACTGTTTTCACCATGAAAACAAAATAAAGTCTGAATTTTTTTTTTTATATTTAAGTATATTAAATAAGCTTTAATTTAAGATATATATAAAAGTGTCAGACTTTCCGGAACATTTTAAAAATTTAAGTTGAAAAAGTAAATTTTTTGTGAAAAAGTTGTCATTTTGAATCCCCACATGTAGGCAGGTAAAAAGTCAGATTTATAAAAAAAAATACCAAATGATAGGTAAAGATATCAAGCATCTATAAAAAAAAAATTATATTGATATGTTCATTTTTGAAAAAGTTACGGCAGTTTTTTACTTTGTTAAACATGTTATAGAAATTTTTTTGTTAAAATTAAAGTAATGATGAAAAAAAGGACATTAGGTCCGTATATATTAGAAGTTGCCTAAAAAAATATTGATAGCGCTGGTTCAAGGAGGGCCCATAACTCCAAATACACCCCTGTTATACACAAAAATTATTAATAATCTATTTATAACAATTGTGTTTATATTATAGAATAATTTAAAAAAAATTTAGCAGGTTATTATACGTGGCACATTGTAAAAAATTTAATTTATCATAGATGAATCCCAATTCAAACGATAAACTCATAGACTCATACATCATAAAAAAAAAAACTGTACTGTTCTGATAATGAAAGTACAAACTTTTATAATTATAACTCTCTTGAAATTTATAAATAACATATAATATTCCTCGATAAAATATAGTGTTATATGCATAGGCGTCATTTGGGGGTGGCAAGGGGGGGCAGTTGCCACCCCTGAATTTCTGGACCCAGTATTTTGCCACCCCAGAATTTTGAAGTAAAACTTAATTATTTCCAATTATCTAATTAAAAAATATTCTATACATGAAAGATTCTTGTCAATAATAAAAATGATAATAATGCGTATGCGTATCAGTCCTGTGTTCGCGTATGTAGTAGGGCGATGGTTAGCTGGCACGGCTGCGGGGAAACACCTGAGTGATGACACCGCGACTGTGTCGTAATATTGTTATTGGATATAAATATATTATGTACATATGTACAAAAAATGTTTACAGAAATAGTACCCTTATCAACGTCGCGACAACATTAACAAGCTATACTAGTTCCCTAGAAAGATTATCGGTTATTTCCATCTTAAATGGTATAGCCACTATTTTTGCTATTGAGCAGAGTTAGTTGCTAGAGTAGCTTTATGCCAGTTTTTTATTTTTGTGATCAAAGACATGGTAAGTTTATAAAATTAATTTTACAGGTTTAATTAGTTATGTATAAGTACGGTATTTTAGTTCTTTATCGTATTATTCACTATTGTCAGAGCCGGCTTGGTAAAATCGGGGCAACGTGCAAAATATTTTTGCGGGGCCTATTTAGTGGTTGAAATTTTTTTAAGACCTTTTTTTTTTTTTGCTCGTCCCTCATCTGAACCGCTTTCAAGCCGGTCCTGGCTATTCTATCAAGTATTTTACATTAATAAAATTTTGTTTTGAAAGATTCTATACAACGAGTTTATATCAACTGTAATCAATCTGTTCCACACCATATAGCTACTAATTTTTCATAATAGGTATACTTATAGTCAGGCCCCCCACACGAATTTTTGAAGTACGATACTGTAAATAAAAACCGGGCCCTTATTATTTATTTAAAGACCTTTTTTTTTTTTTTCTTATTCATATTTCTGCCGGGAACTCAAAGAGGCCAGGGCCCCGGTTCCATGGTACCGACTGGCCCCCCCTTGTGGGGGTCCTGCTTATAGTATTAGAGTATAAGGGGATATGGGCCAAATTAAATGCAGATTCAAATAAAGCAGATCAAATTAAATAAAAATCTTTATCGATCCAAGCCTACACATTTTTTTTTATCCAGATGATTTTTTGATTTGAAATAGCTTGTGGTCTTAGTACACTAAAATTAGTTCTCAACGGATCAAAAAAATTATGCATGCCTTAAATCCACAAATAATTCATTAAATGTCAATTTGTATTTAAACCCATTAAAATTGATTATAACTGTTATCTTAGTGTTTTTTTGTTTCATAAACTTTTTTTATCACCTCAGAAAAAATTAATATTTAAAAAAGTTTTAAATGCATTTAATTCATTCTTTTTTCCAAAATACATTTAAGTTGTAATGCAAATAAGTACATTTAGAATTGAAGACCTTGATGCGATGTAGAGAAAACATTTTTAATTTTTATGAGTATATAAAAAAATGGTTGTTGAGGTGGCAGAATTAAGTATTCCGTGTATTGAATTGGATCCTAAATAGCTGTAGTATACAAAAAATTTACAAAAATTACAATAAAACCTTACTGTGTTTATCTTTAAGAAATAAAAACTCCTAATTGTCGTCCTCCTTGTGATCATAGGTCTCATATGAAATATGCGTTACACAAGCATATTCGTAATAGTGTGTTTTCTCTATTTTTTTTGTATGATATAACTTAATTATATTATTTAATTTCATAAATTCATTTCGGCCAACTGTATTAAAGAAAAAAGACCATTTTGCCAACAAAAATTATATTTTGGGAAGGGGCAAAATGCCACCTTGCCACTTCATTACTACACCTCCGCAAGCAATCAAACAAAACAATAAACCTATTCGCAAAAATTTATAAATTTGGAATTCAAAAAGAACCTTATTTTGCTATTTGTTTTTATAGTTTTCTCAGAAAAATAAAAAAGGACAAAGTTCGTTGCTGTCTTACTTTAGCTCAGACCCTGCGAGTAAGAAGAAACGGTTAGAAGATGAACCATTTGATGGAGTTGCTTTGGAACATCAACCAGAAGTAGAAGATGTATTAGGCTTATCAGTCGCTCTCTCAACCACAACTTCTAAGGGTAATTCTCCTTCAAATGAAATACAGAGGCTCAGGTCTTCCTCCAGTACAACTGACCAATTAATAATTGGTCCAATTAATAAACGAGATCCTACTCATGGACCAGGTATGGCCAAGACATATTTTAAGGAAGGTTCATTTCAACCACAGGATTTAAATTTCCCTCAAGTGGACGGTAGGAAATTTAGGCCAGAGTGGTATAAAATATTTTCTTGGCTGGAATACAGTATTTTAACAGATAAAGCGTTCTGTTTTGTCTGCCGTTTGTTTTACAACTCTGAAGAAAATAATGCAGAAGATGTATTTACCCTCACTGGATTTTCCAAATGGAAGAAAGCTGTAAACGCGTTTAAGAAACACGAGAATAGCAGCTCACATAGAATTAGTAACATTAAACTCAATTCTCTAAAAGAAGCAGACAAAAGTGGCACTGTTATAGAAAAAGTACATCAGCAGTATTCAGAAGAAGTAAAAGAAAACAGATTGTACCTAGAAGCTTTGTGTGAATCGCTGATATTTTGTGGTAGGCAATCTATTGCTTTGCGAGGTCATGACGAATCTACAGATTCGAAGAATAGAGGAAACTTTTTGGAGCTTATGAAGCTTCGTTCTATAGATAACTGTGTAATAAAAAAATTCTTCATGAATAATCAAAAAAAATTTCAGTATACCTCACCGACTTTCCAGAATGAGCTATTGTCAATTATTGGGGAACAAATTAAAATGCACATTGCCAAAGAAGTTAAAGAGGCAAAGATTTTTGCCATTATAGCAGATGAGACTCAAAACATAGCAAAACACGAACAAGTAGCTATTGTCTTAAGGTATGTTAATGACAAGTTAGAAATTCATGAGTCATTTGTAGGATTTTACCGTACTAAAAGAGCTGACGGCGTTTCACTGGCCAATGAACTGAAGAATGTTTTGATTTCGCTGGACTTGAACCTAAAATACCTACGTGCTCAGTGCTATGATGGCGCCTCAAACATGAGAGGCCCATATAAAGGAGTGGCAGCTATAATTATGCAAGAAGCTCCAATGGCAATGTACATTCACTGCAACGCACATATATTGAACTTGTGCATTGTAAGCTGTTGCACTCGTATTACTTCAATATGAAACACGTTCTTTGTACTTCAAAGTCTTTATAACTTCATTGCGAAATCAACTAAACGACATGCTGTTTTTGAAGAAATTCAAAAAACTTTTCAAAGCCATGATGGTGGAACAGTAACATTAAAATCTTTAAGTGACACTCGATGGGCTTGTCGTGTCGAAGCCGTACGCTCTCTACTAGATAATTTTGATGCCACTCTTGCAACTTTACGGGAGATTTCCGAAAAAGACAATGATAGTGGTGGACAAGCCAATGCGTTATTGAAAAATATTGAGGACTTTAACTTTGTATTTGACCTTTTATTGCTCAAAAGAGTTCTATCCCAATGTGATGTACTGTCAAAAACACTTCAGTCAAGTAGTGTGACTTATGAAATTGTGAAATCTGTAAAAAACAGCACTCTTGATGTATTAAAATCCTTCAGAACACATGAATTTTTCACAAAGTTGTTTGATCACTGCACAGACATCACTGACAAGTGCGGGTTTAAAACCGCCCAACTGCCAAGAAATAGCCGAATTCCACTAAAAATTGGTGGAGGAAGTAAAACCCCATTTGAATCTGTAGAGCAGTACTACAAAGTATCAATCCTTTGGCCAGTTATTGATATCCTAATCGAGGAGATAGAGGCTAGACTTCAAGAAAACATCCTAGATGTACTTAACCACTTAAGTGGAGTTCTAGGTGGAACCGATGTAGACACAGCCTCTGTGCAATATGTGTCTAAATATTATAATTTAGACAACGAACTTCTTCTATCTGAACTTAGATGTTTCCTTAAAATGGAAGAATCAAGAAACATATCAATTCAAGAAAGAGCTGACGTTTTTGTTCATAAATCTTTGAAAAATGTGTTTCCTATGCTTTTTGAACTTTTTCGTTTGTTTTTCACGATTCCAATGAACTCGGCTTCATGTGAAAGGTCTTTTTCATGCTTGCGTCGATTGAAAACATACACCAGAAGTACAGTTGGACAGGATAGATTATCATCTTTGGCTCTTTTAGCCATCGAAAGGAATGTAAAAGTAAACATTTCTAAAGTTATTGATGATTTTGATTTAAACCGAAATAGAAGACTTCATTTTGTATGAAAATGAATATAAACATTGATTATTATTAAAAGTTTTTTTATATTTACTTAATTTCTCTCTTTTATAATTCAATGGGTTAAATAAGGTTTAGCTAGTAAGGTAAGTGATTAAAAAATATTGTTTTAAGGTAATTATGGCCTTCCATATATGGGAGTTAGTTTAACAAATGTTATTTTTGTAAAAAAAAAAAGGTCATTTAGGCTAATTAAATTTGCCACCCCAGATAAAATATTGAAATGACGCCTATGGTTATATGCAAATGCAAAATAGTGTCATAATAAAAATACATATTACACCATATAATTAAGGTTCATAATAAACGTATGAGCAGAAATGAATCACTGTGCATATTAAACCATGCGCGTAGACTTAAAAAAAAAAAGCTCGTAAAATGGTGAAAAATTAATGGATTAAATTAATTTTTTTATCATACCTCAGGAATGTCATTGGGCGGGTCTAATGAAAATTTCAAACCATAAGTCGTAAAACAAAGCGAGCGTTTTTCTCAAAAACGGTCGAAATTTTAAAACACTCGGGGGCGAGTGGCAAAATTTTCCGACCTTCGCCAATAATTTTTCCGGAGTCTGTTGACTGAGTACTTTCGTCGAAAAAAAAAAATTNTTTCCGGAGTCTGTTGACTGAGTACTTTCGTCGAAAAAAAAAAATTTGAAAATCCGAGCACGCTAAGTAATTTTTCCAGAAAAGCGCTTTTTTCCTTGTTCTATTATATGTAGATAATAATGTAATAAAAAATGACTAGTCGAGACAAATGTTGGACCCGTTTTTTATAAACTGTTTATATTTTTATACCAAGACGAGTGGAGGACTGAGACTAAGAAACGTCTGGTGGTTATAATAACAGTATTCACTCCTCACCTCCTATCATTCCTTTAAATTTAAAGTAACTTTTGAAATACTGGTCCAAAAGTTGTTATAAGCCAACAATTGAGAAACAATTACATATTTTTCTTTTTCAATAGCTAGTTAAATACGTATGATGCCATTTAAAAAGTTAACGCTTCTTTAAGTTTTAAGGGCTGAAAATAATAAATAGCAGATAATTGGACATACATATATAACTAACAATAGCAAAAAAAAACTCACAAAAAAATTAATATTTTAAGAGAAATTGAGTGGCTAGCATTAAAAGAATTACTCTGTATATATTGCTAATAATTTAGTGGTGTATGATGAACGAATTACTGTGTATGTAAATTGTTGCCGCCTAGGCTGTTCTAGAAAATCCCAAATAAATATGGAGAACAGAAGTTCGCCGTACGGCTTAAAATAGGGGCAACTTTTAATCAACAAAAATTTCTTAATCAATTTAAAATTTGTTAAATGAAAAATATTTTTTGTTTATCCAAAATAGGATTGTTTAACTCAATAAATATAACGAAATAATTCAAATAACAACAACCAATTTTTTATTATTGCTGAATTAAATAATTAATAAATATGATAATCCATACTACTTACATTTAGTTATGCTCCATATGAATAAAATGAATATATAGTAGTAATACAATACCCGAAGTTTTATTGTAATAATGTATCAGCCAATGTAAAAGAAAAAAAAATGAAAACAACTGTATGCCTTTAGAAAATAATATGGATAATGTATTTTGACATAAAACTTGAACAACGTATTTTTTTATCTTACAATAATACAAAAAAAAAATAACACTTAACTAACAAGCCAATTTAACCTAACACTGTATAATTTTACAACAGGTACATACACTACATTTTGAATAAAAAACGACCGAACAACACGGGCCGCTGATAAGGCGTCCTAACAGCTGATAGCGCACAATCACTACCAGCTGACCACACCCAACCAGTGCAGCTCTCACACTTGGCGCGAACATAAATATCCTATAATATTTTGACAAATTTGATCTTTAAAAAATGTATTTAACACATAAGTTCGCTTACAAGAATATTTTAAATTATATTATGGTATTTAATATTATAAAAAAAAACAATTTTTTAATTTTGAATCGTATTATAATATTTTATATAATGAGATTTAATAATTAACTTTAAATAATTTTAAATTAAAATTTTTTGTATAAATAAATGTAAAGAATGGTTAACTAAAATTTTTATTTATTAGTATAATATTAATTTTTTATTAATTCTGCTCTCTGATTAAACATAAACGCTGTTTTTTAATTTAAAAATTTTTTTGAACATCCTGTAAACATTATAGTTAATTTTGTGTAAATATTTTAGCTTCGATGCGAAGCTGAGAAGGTATTAATTTTACTATGATGTGTTTTTTTATTTTTTTTTTTTATTTTTTTATTTTTTTTTTTGTGTCTGTGAACGCTCAATCTCAGCTCTCGCTGGACCGATTTTGATGAACAATATGTCAAAAGATCACAAATCGTATCTAGTCGAAGACATTACCCTCAAAAATTGAAAAAAATTCCCTCGTTCCCCGTAAACGGGGGAAATCCCCCAAAAAATTACAAATTTAAAAATCGCTAATTTTCGATATTTTTTCAATTTTTTTTACTTAAAATTGCCATAACTTTTTTAAAAATGATCGAATCAATATAATTTTTTTTTTTATAGATACCTTAGATAATTACCTATCATTTTATATATTTTTGTGAACATTTGACCCTTTAACAGCCCAAAGGATGGGGTTTCAAAATGGTAACTTTTTTACAAAAAATTAACTTTTTCAACTTAACTTTTGAAAATGTTCCGGAAAGACTGACAATTTTATATATACCTTAAATTAAAGCTAATGTAATATACTTTAATTTGAAAAAAAAAAATTTGACCTCTGGACTTGTCTTCATGGTGAAAATGACTACCGTATGCAAAAATATGCTATTTTTGTGAAAAAATTCTTGATATTATATTTTACATTTTTTAACATTATGTTGCTATAACTTTTTAAAAAATGCATGAATCAACTTTATTCTTTAATGATAAATACTTTATATATACTTCTTTCATTCGACATACTTTTTTTTAAAATCGGACCATTTCCCTTTATACAGGGGGGGTGCAAACCTTTTAAAATGCGTATAGAAAGTAGAACTTTTTCAACTTAACTTTTGAAAATGTTCCGGAAAGACTGACACTTTTATATATATCTTAAATTAAAGCTTATGTAATATACTTTAATTTGAAAAAAAAAAATTTGACCTCTGGACTTGTCTTCGTGGTGAAAACGGACATCAAAGTTAAAGAAAAACGTACGATTTCCGTGAAAAAAATCTCGATTTTATATGTTATATTATTTAATTTATATTTTATATAACTTTTGGAAAAATGTATGGATCAATATTATTATTTTTTTATAATAAATATTTATATACCCCTTTCATCTGGCACGCTTTTTTTGTAAATCGGATCATACCCCTTTAACAAGGGGGGTCAAAACTTTAAACATGCGTATTGTTACTAAGATATTTTCAATTTAATTTTTGAAAGTATTCCGGAAATACTGACACTTTTATATATAAAAAAAAGCTTAAATTAAAGCTAATGTAATATACTTGAATTTGAAAAAAAAAGATTGACCTCTGGACTTGTCTTCATTATAAAAATGACTACCGTATTCAAAAATTTGCTATTTTTGTGTTAAAATTCTGGGTTTTGTATTTTATTTTATTTTAAAATACCTGACAAGGGGAGTACAGATTTTCATAAATATTATATAAATAAAAAATTAATATAGCATAGAAAGTTAAACTTATTTAAATTTGTTTGCTTCTTTTAAGTCGAGAAAAATAACTTTGAAATTTGAACTAGCTTAAATAGCCTATTTTTTCACCCGACGGTAGCGACGTACGGTTGCCGAGTTGGTAGAATTTATGTTTTACACGCTTGGGGTACGAGGTTCCAACCCGCGTATGGCAATGAATTTTTTGCATTTTTTCTTAATTCTTTTTAAGTTAGTATAAATTTTTAACTCGTTTGATTTTTATCACATTTAGATTCAATAACTTCAATAAAGATCAAGGATCCCATCACTTTAGTCGCCCCTTGCAAGAAGAAATTTCTTATTCGTATTAAAATTATTTTACTATATTTTAAGTTTTCGCTTCGATGCAAAGCTGAGAAGATATTTTTTTGTGACTATCATTTATTTTCTCTGCTCTAACTTGACCTACTTTTTTCAACAATACGTCAAATTACTACAATTCGTATCTAGTTGAAGATATTACTCTCAAAAATTGAAAAAAAAATTCTAATTTATCAATTAAACAGTTAGTTATTACATCGTCTCCATAAAGACAATTAAAATCATTAATTTCTAATGTTTTCAAAATATTTATTAACGAATGAAGTTTGATATGATAGGTTTCAACTACAAAATTAAATCATTTTACTTTGTAATTTAATAATTTTATTACTCTGTTTGTGTGTGCTACTATTAGACTATAATATTCAAATTTTTTTCTAACGTGTTGCTATATAAATCATTTCTAAAAAAAATGATTGTTTTTTCTCCTGAATTAACAATTGATTTTTACAAATATAATCAAATTTTATAATAAACTCAATTGAGTAAATCTTTTTAACAACTTTGTTTTGATTGGTACATTTAGTTAAAGTAAATCATTAAAATTAATTAAGTTCTCAATATTTCAATTATAGAATCTTTTCAACAAACAACAAAAGTTCCTAGGAAATTATTACTATTACTTCTATTTAAGTTATCTATTACCATAAAAATGCAAAAAAATATTGAGCTTTTCTGATAAATTTACAATAAATAGTAATTATAAAACTTTCTGACTGCATATTGATCTTAACGATACAATTTTTTTAATTGTCATAAAATTTTCTATTTAATTATGTCAATGTCAAACTTACCAATTGAGCTAAAAGTTATGGTAAAATAAATTTTTTTTTTTTATTATAAACATTTACAACAATCAACTTTAAACGATTAACAAAATTGGTTAAATATGTCATTTTCCTTATTTTTAACTTATTAATAATCAAATTAATATTAAATATTATATCAAATCAGTATTAATTTAAAACAATTTTTTTTGTTCTTAATTATTTTTTTTTATATGTAAAAACTATTTTTTAATAATATTAAAACTTAGAAGTTATAGAAAAAGTCTAATTGCACATTTTAAAACATCGCGAAAAGTTGATTTAGAATAGTATATTTTTGTTTCTGATGGAAGTTCCTTGTAGTCCAGTGTATAAAACTTATAACTTTGTTAATTGTTATAACTTTATCAAAAATGACCAAATCAGTATATTTTTTTTTATTTAGATGCATGTCTTTATCTATCATTTGGTTTTTTTTATAAATCTAACCCTTTACCTGCCCACAAGAGGGATTCAAAATATTAACTTTTTTTTTTTTAGTTAAAGTAAATCATTAAAATTAATTCAGTTCTGGATATTTCAATAGTAGAATCTTTTTAAATATCAAAAATTACTTAGAAATGATTACTATGATTTCTATTTAAGTGTTCTATTACGATAAAAATGCAAAAAATAATGAGTTTTTCTGATAAATTTACAATAAATAATAATTATAAAACTTTCTGACTGCATATTAATCTTAAAAATAACATTGTTTTAATTCTCATAAAATTTTCTATTTAATGATTCATTCTAGTCAACGAAGGAGTAATTTTGCAGAATAGCAGAAAAAATTCCCAACAAACTTTTTTTTTTTTTGTTTTAATTAGGCAATTGGTGGATTATTCCAAAAGCAACATCAACTCTTATTTCTTTAATTATATCATGATTAGTAGTTCTTTGATTTTAAAATATAATATTTGAATATATACTAATTATAATTATTAAATTTAGTATGAAATTGATATTTAATATTGTAATTTAAACGGAGAAATTATAAAAATAATAAAGAAGTTATATTTTGCTTTACTTTTACGTGTATAAAAATTTAAAGGGCTTGATACAATAATTTTCAATAAAAACTGTTTGTTACTATAAAAAAATGCACTGGACTACAAGGAACTTTCATCAGAAGCAAAAATATACTTTTCTAAATCAACTTTTCGCGTTGTTTTCAAATCTGCAAGTAGACTATTTCTATCACTTCTAATTTTTTATATTATTACTAATTATATATATAAAATAATAATTAAAAGAAAAAAAAATTTGTTTTCAAATTATTACTGATTTGATTTTTAATATGTTAAAAATAATCAGTCCAAATTTTCAATTTTAACCTATTTTTTTGGTTCTTTAAAGTTGATGAAAAATTTTTGATAAAGATTTATGAAAGTTTATAGTAAAATAAATTGAATATATTACCATAACTTTTAGCTCAATTACAAGTTTAAAATTGACATCTAGGCCAGTCAACAAAGGAAAAATTGCGGAAAAAATTTTGTTTTTTTAAAAGTTGAATTAAAATATGTATAATGACATACTAATAGTCCTCAAGATTGGAATTGAGCTTTTTTTTTAAATCCTCGCAAAAGTTCAAAAATATGAGCTTTCTTAATTTTCTCAAAAAAAAATATTTAACTTACAAAAAAAAGTTTCGCACAAAAGTTGTTTAAAAGACAATTATAAATAAAAATATAATCTTATATTTTTTCATTTAAACAAATATTTTTCGAGTTACATTACATTTAATATGAGTAATAAAATTTATATTCCATTTTTTTCATTTTACGGTTACTTTTTATCATGTTATACTTACATTAGACACAATGTTATAAATGCATATGTGTGTATGTGTGAGTTTATTTATTTATTGTATCATTAAAGTGTAGTGTATATTGAGATACAACCGATAGAGTAGGTAATTGATTTGACGCTATATTATTTAAACCCAACTAAACGCTAAATTGTACATTCCGAAATAACAATCATATTATGTCAATTGCCACCGGAATATCTGGTAATATTTTTCTTTTTCTTTGCCTTAATCCCAACTACTTGGGGTCGGGCACCCTTATCCTAAGATTCCACTTGACACGATCTCCCACATCTTCTACGCTCACATCAGCTGTCCTCAAATCGCATTCAATAGCATCCCTCCATCTCTTTTTTGGTCTTCCTCTATCTCTTCTTCCTTCAACATTCATTTCTATAACTGTTCTTACAGCTTTCGATTCTTCTTTCCTCATACCATGACTAAACAATCTAAGTCTATTTTCTGTCATCTTATCCACGATTGACGCAACACCTATACTTCCTCTTATATGCTCGTTCCTTATCCTATCTTCTCTAGTCACTCCACTCATCCAACTAAGCATTCTCATCTCTGCTACACTTATTCTCTGCTCTACTTTCTTATCAACCGCCCAACACTATTAACCATACATCATAGCTGGCCTCACAATTTCATACTAAATTTAAAAACTATAATTAGTATTTATTCATATATTATATTTTAAAATCAAAGAACTACTAATCAGGATATAATTAAAGAAATAAGAGTTCATGTTGCTTTTAAAATATTTCACCAATTTCTCTAAAGGAAACACTATCTACAGATTTGCATCGAAGCGTTTCTTATGATAGTGATTTTAATCACTGTCAGATATCATCTATACTTGTCCCATCTATGCCTCGTCCACACTGTGCCTCGACCCCACTGTGCTACCGTTTTTTAAAATTTAATTTATTGGTCTATAGCTAAAATGCTTTTTTTGTAAATCTATAATTCAGTTTAAATGAGTTTTTTAACACCTATGTTAAAAAGTATTATCTATGAATATTTTATTTCAACTTATTTAATTTTACTCATTAAAACTAAGTTACAAAAAAAATACTTTATAAATTAATTATATCTGGTTTCTAAAATAAAATTTTATTTTAAATCTTTAAATACATCCTTTCAATATAAATTAAATATTTTTATTTCGTTTTATAATTTTTTCGATCAGTTTATTCTAAAATATTTTTATAATAATTTTTTGTTTAAATGTCATTATAGTGTCAATGTAAAACAATGATAGCATTGTGGTGTGTCGGTATTGTGGGAACGTGGAATAATTGGGACAAGTATAGATAGTGAGTGAAATTACTGACTCAAGAAATACTTTTGGGCCTAATTATTTTTAATTTGATTAAAAGACTAGTCTACAAAATTTTTCATCAGAGGCAAAGATATATTTTGCTTAACAAACTTTTTACGCTAAATTTAAATCTGTAATTCAATTGTTTTTATACTTTTAATATTCGAGATAATTACTAGTTAAAAAAAAACAAGTATTTACGCATAAATAAATATAAACACAAATGATCCTCTGTCTTTTAAAATGTTCAAGCCTACCATTACCCCGTAATTATGTAATCGCATGACAGTACATTCTTGTTCTCCTGGATTATTTTGACAATCTATGCTTCCATCGGCCGTTACCAAACTTACGCCGTCTATAAATCTTTTAGAAACAGTCTCCAATAAGTGTTCGTGATACTTCGGTTGAAATATGTATAGTCCAGTATAGTCCGTACCAAATTCCCATTTGTCTAATGTATTCAATATTAGGCGGTCGTCAGAAATAATTTCAGGTTGACCATTGGATTTATGGTACGGGTTAAGTGTCATGGCCAACCAGTCGAAATTTAAGTTACGATGATTTAATGATATATAATGATTCAGTGCAGAAATAAATACTCTGGGAGCTTCACAGAGATTTGAAATTAGCTTTGGATGTAATTTCTTGAGTAAGCAAAGAAGAATTGCCTAAGATCTCATAGAACTTACACCAAGCTTGAGTCAAAAAATCAGGATACATGTTTTTCTTGAGATGACCAATGACTAATCCAGCAGGATTCATTTTGGTTGTATGTGCATGCCATGTTTCGCTGTTAAAGTTGTCCAATTTGTGTTTAACGAAATTCAACTCTAATTTCAGTTCTTGAAACTTGTGTAATTGCCAAGAAGGCTTTGTAAACATACAACACGAACGCGGCATTCTTCAATTTGTACTAAGTACGAACTTTTTAGAGAACGTTATAGCTTTTTCGTTATGTTCGGTCTGAGGTGCCATCGTGTGAAAAAATACTTAAACTTTCTTCGTTCACGTCAGATCGCCTCCTGAAGAAAAAACTATTTGTTTGATCTAAGCATTTTGTTTGAGTGTCCTTTAACTAAAATTTAAAAGGATAACACTACAAGTGTCAGAAGTAGACAACAGAATATGGAAGATTATTAAAAGATGTTG
Source organism: Daktulosphaira vitifoliae (assembly GCF_025091365.1). Classification (NCBI taxonomy): domain Eukaryota; kingdom Metazoa; phylum Arthropoda; class Insecta; order Hemiptera; family Phylloxeridae; genus Daktulosphaira; species Daktulosphaira vitifoliae. The sequence continues at coordinate 59,761,752 of NW_026099572.1, forward strand.
AGAGTATTCATATATTGATATTTCTATATAAGAATATTATACAAACATAATATATCACTAAAATTAATGTTAGTAAAACTTAACTATACTAGAAATATATACATAGGTACATTAATAGATTATTTAATAGTAATGTAAAATAATACAATAAAAGCGACCTGTACATCCACAGTTGGCTGTGACCTGGTTTGCGGCAAAATTGTATGTCTTGCTAATAACAGGAACAGCGAGCGAGCGAGCGTTTAATTGCGAATGAGTAATAATGACTCGTTTTAACGAGTCGCGTGTTCAATTATTTTTACCAGCGGCCAATCACATATTGATGGGGCGGTCACAACAAAGACACCATATGACTGTATACGCAACACATATAACAATTTGTGTACCTAGAAACGGATTTCTGTATGTTTATCTATAAATAAAAATAACTATTGGCCTAAACTAAAATTAAATCATAACCACACGATAAATTTTTATACTTTTAAATAAAATAATTATACTTATGTAAATAATAAACGTTCCGAGTAATAAAAAAAGAAAATACTTAACAATTTTGGGAAAAATATATAACTTTTTTTTTAAATGGCTTACAGAAAATATTCCAAATACTTAAACAATGTAATATTTTAAATCAATATTTTACGTCATTTAATTATTACGGAGATTTAATATTAAAATGAAAGTGCACAAAAGAAGTAATTGTACTTTTAGGAATTAATTAGAAGCTCCATTTAAAATGTATTATTGCCCATAAGAATCAGTATGAATTATAATTCTTATAAAATGGTAAAACATTAAAATCAAATATTTAACTTTATATTTCTGAAAGTGTTACGAAAATACTGACACTTTTATATATATTAAATTGAAGCCTATGTAATGTACTTTAATATGGAAAAACTTTATCTTGTCTTCGTGGTGAAAATAGCTACCATGTTCAAAAATATGCTATTTTTGTGTTAAAATTCTTGATTTTTTATATTATTTTAAAATACCATACAAAAGGTTTTGAGTTAGAAAAAAATGTTTAACTCATTTAATTTTTATTTCGTTTAGATTCAATAATAAGTTCAAAGAATATCAAGGACCCCATCACTGTAGTCTCCTTTCGTTGGAAGAAATTTTTTGTTAATATTAAAATTATTTTACTGTAACTTTTTTTTTTTGTGGCTCTTATTTATTTTCTCAGCTATCACTTGACCAACTTCTTTTAACGATACATCAAATGATCACAACTATTATTTAGTTAAAGATATTGTGGTGTACACTCTCTCTACTAATTTCGTTGTAATCAGTTGTTGACCGGCGTTCGACGAGAGGGTTGTGTTGTGTGTTCATATATTAAAATGTTATTCTCTTAAGAACATGTGTATTTATTTATTATAATTTAAGAATAAAATAATCTACAACAGATATAATCTTCAAAATTGAAAAAATGTCTACTTTATCTATTAAAAAGCTACTTAGCCCACATTTTCTATACAGACAATTAAAATCATTTATTTCTAATTTTTTGAAAGTATTTATTATCGAATTAGGTTTGGTATGATCATAGGTTTCAACTACTAATTAAATAATTATACTTTGTAATTTATTAATTTTTTAACTTTATTTGTGGTGTTACTACCAGTCTATAATGTTCCAAAATGTTTGGTAACATGTTGTTATATAAAATGTCTAAAAAAAATCATATTTAGTTTTACTTGAATTTAATAAAAAAATTTTATAATTGTAATCTAATTTTATAATACGCTCAATTCAGTAGATTTTTTAACTAAATGTTTATATTAATCTTAACAATACTATTTTTTTAATTCTCATAAAATTTTTTATTTAATTATGGAAATTTCAAACTTGAAGTTGAGCTAAAAGTTATGGTAACAAATTCAACTTTTTTTTTATATTAAACTTTTAAAAGATCAACTTTGTCGTAACACAGTAAAATGAAAAAGGTAAATGTGTAACTATGTGTACGAAGATGAATATGAGGATGTGGTGACTGCTGTCTAGGTATTCAAGTGCGTGTTGTCGTACAGCAGTCACCGTGCTCGGCTGACACTCCGGGTTAGCTGTGGGTGTCAAAAGGCTGTTGTTATAGGAAGGGAATAAGGGTAACACCTAGGTATGAGGTGCAGACGAAGTGCAAGACACAAATACTCTGAAATGTTGTGGAAGAGAGTAGATAGGTTTAAAAAGGAATAAACAAAGACTTTACTTTAAACAGTAAGCCGGACAGCGACAACCGAGTACTGAGACTGATGAATGACACAAGGCACTGGAGTCGACTGACCACGATAGTTAGGTCTATTGGGTTTTTATAATAATTAGAATTATTGCCAATTTGGCAATCAATACTATTTGTTAATTCATCAGTCTCAAGAAACAGATGTGCTGTCTGTATTTTATTAAAATAATTCTCACAATAATTCTCACAGTTCAGTTGTATCTGTCGTATAGAGCAGTGTTTCTCAACCTTTTTACTATAGCGACCCCCTTTTTGAATTTCAATTTTTTAACGACCCCTTTTTATATTTTTTTATACATTGGATAAATAGTAGAAGTACTATAAACGTTATATATATATATTTTTTACATCATAATACAACTTTATTTATATATTATAAANTTTTACACCATAATACAACTTTATTTATATATTATAAATAATAAATATAAAATACACATATTATTAAAATTATTGTTGTTTAAAAAAAGGTAATAATTTATATACCAAGGATCTTAGTGGCTTGGTTGTTGCTGTTGGTTTGAAATTATGTCGTCAATTCTCGGCTTTATAGAGTTTGTTAAGCTTAGTCTCATGGTTGCTGAAATTTCCAGTCGATTTCTAGTTTTATTTTTTACTGCTGTCAATGTAGAAAATCCGTGTTCACATAAATATGTAGTAGAAAATGGAATGAGTACTTTTAATGCTTCTTCTGCCAAACTAGGATATTCATTTTGAACGGATATCCAAAATTTTCCTACGTTTTTGTAACTTTTAAAATTCTCGTGTAATCCCATATCTGAACTCAATTCAATCAGTTTCTCTTCATTTGTTAGTGATATTATATTTTGATCTGATTGTACGAACGGGTTTGTTACCCAATTATAATTTTTACGGATGTCTTTAGTGGGATCGAAATATTTGGAAAATTTCTCTTTTAATTTGCATAAGTGTTCTTTAATTATTGTACACATTTCATTAATTTCATTTTTTGTCAATTTATTTTCATGGATCATATAAAAAAAATTCGGAAACATATCAAATATCTCGTTATTAACACGATTTGTCCATAGTACAATTTTTTTAAGAAATGCTTCAATTTTGTTGTACGATATAAAAAGATTAGTTTGTGGTCCTTGCATACTTAAATTCAAATCATTTAGAATTGAAAATATATCGGAAAGATATGCAAGTTTTGCTAACCATATATTTTTTTCGAAATAATCACTAAGTGGTGATTTTTTGTCTCTCAAAAATATTTCTACTTCAGTTTTCAGTTCAAACAACCGGGCCAAAACTTTTCCTCTTGACAACCATCGAACATGAGTGTGTAGTAGCAAACTTTTAAAACCTGAACCCATTTCTTCACACATTACTTTGAAAATACGAGTGTTTACGGCACTAGCTCGAATAAAATTAACAATTTTTATAGATACATTTAGGACATCAAATAGGTTTTCGTTCATATCTTTAGCAGCCAGTTGCTCACGATGAATGAAACAGTGAGTTGATATAATGTTTTTATGAGAAATTTTTTGAACACGTGTGACAAGACCATTGAATTTTCCGGTCATGGCTGCAGCTCCGTCAGTGCAGATACCGATACAATTAGAAAATTGTAAATTAATTTTTTGGAAATAAGATGAAATAGTATTAAAAATTTCTTCAGAAGTACAGTAAGTTTTTAAATTTAAGCTACAAAAAAAATCTTCTTGAATATCTTTTAAATCGCTATCTACGTACCTCACATACATTAATAATAAAGCTTGATTATTTATATCAGTAGATTCGTCAAGTTGTATTGCGTAAAATACAGATTTTTTAATTTTTTCAATAAGCTGATTTTCAATATCATTAGACATAATATTTATTCTCCTACTTATTGTATCATTAGACATGGGTATTTTTTTTATCTTAGTAACGTATTCATTACTAAATAATTCTGTACAAATATCAATCATACATGGTTTTAACAATTTTTCCCCTATCGAGTGCGGTTTTTTTGATTTAGCTATGTGTAGGGCTGCCAAATAAGAACATTTTAGAAAGATTTTATCTTCAGTAGTATACGTGTTTATCATTTTTTTATTTTTTTTGAAATCTTCCAATTTTCTTAAAAAAAATTCCCTTGTTTTATTTTTGTACTGAGCATGGTTTGTTTCAAGATGTCTAATGAGCTTATTTGGTTTTAGTGATGCATTTGCCAATGTCATACTACAAATAACACATTGAGGAACATCAGTTCCATTTTCGTTGAAGTATGTAAAACCATATTCAATATAACTATCATTATATTTTAATATTTTTACCTTTTTGAGAGGTGGTTCATTAATTTTGTCGGTAGTTTCCAAATTATGTTTATTCGAATTTTGATCATCTGAAGTCGATTTTTTCGGCGGTCGTTAAAAAAAATTCGTCATTTGTGACTGTTTACTCATGTTGAAGTGTGTATTACTTTACAACGGAGATGTGAACAATGAGCAGCGATTGATATGATCGACGAAGTCAAACAAAATTATCATTTTATCAACCTATTATTATTATTTATCGATAGTAAACGGCCTAACAGTAAGACTTGTTGTTAATAGTGGTTTTCCGTTTTAATTTATATTTAAACTTCTTATACACGATAACATAATATGTTATGTTTTGATACATTATTCTCGTATTATTTAGAATTTTAATATTAATTGATATAAACATTGGAGACTTGTAATTTTTTGTAATAATTTAAATCATATGATAGCGACCCTAAATAACTAGCTCGCGACCCCCAGGTTGAGAAACACTGGTATAGAGCACACGTATGTGTGTAGTGATTACTCGTAGTGTTAAATCGAATCTTAAATCTTAGTCTTTGTTAATAATTTTTTTATATTGTATAGTAAATGATTAACATGTCCAGTAAACCGGGAACACCGTTAAAAAAATCAACATCGTCTAGTTCACTTCAAAAAGAGCTTTGTTTAGATGATATAATGAAAATGCTTAAATCAATGCAATCGTCCCAAGACACTAAATTCAAAACAATTCAAGAGAAATTTATAAGCTATGAAAATAAGCTAAGTATCTTGAATAATTCATTTGAAAGCATGATAACATCTTTTAATAACCTTGTATCTGAGAATAAAATACTCAACGATGAATTGAACAACTTACGTGACCGTGTATCATTATTAGAATCGTCAAAAACCACGACCAATATTGATATGTCCTCATCTGAAGTAATTAGGGAGGCTCAGTTGAGAATATCAAAAAGTAAAAATGTTGTAGTCTTTAATATGGAAGAAGCACCAAACGAGACTAATGATAGTTCAAAAATGTTAGCAAATAATTTAATATCTCATTTAAACCTAGATTTAAGCATAACATTAGCCAAACGTCTTGGCAATGCACAGTCTAAAAAAATGGCCACTTCTTATTCAATTTAGNTGCACAGTCTAAAAAACGGCCACTTCTTATTCAATTTGGGAATGAATCGGAAGCTTTTACAATGTTAAAAAACAAAATAAAACTTCAAAACACAAGTAAATGGAAAAATATATGGATTAATGCCGACCTAACTTTACTTCAACGTTCACAAATGAAAAGTTTGAGGGAAGAGTTATTCCAGCGACGTCTTAAAGGTGAATCTAATATCGTTATTAGATATGTGAAAGGTATTCCTTCGATCCAGCCAAAAAACTAAATTACTCCCCAACGGTTCAAAATATTAACCACACTTCTTCGTATTCTAAACAAAATTATAATTTAAACTTAAATCATCCACATATAAAAACTAAAAATTGTATACATTGTAATAAAAAAATTGTAAATAATTATCGGTCTATTTTGGGTTATTATCAAAATTTNGTAAATAATTATCGGTCTCTTTTGGGTTATTATCAAAATGTACGTGGTTTACGGACAAAACTTGCAGAATTAAAATGTAATATTCCACTATGCAAAGTCGACTTTTTTGTATTAACGGAAACGTGGCTAAATGATTCAATTTTAGATTCAGAGCTTAGCTTTGATAACTATATAGTCTATCGTGTTGACCGGAGTGATAAAACCAGTTCATGTTTGAGAGGTGGTGGAGTAGCAATCTGTGTGAATAAATGTTTATTTTCAGAAATCATAAAGATCCCCACTGATAATGTTGAACAGTTGTTTGTAACTGTAAATAGTGGTGGTAATTTAAAATATATTATTGGTGCATGCTATATACCACCTGGAAGCTCAGTTAGTGTTTACTCAGCTCATGCTGATACTGTGCAGTCTATTTTATCTAGTGTTGTTAAAACCAATTTTACTTTTATTTTAATGGGAGATTACAATTTAGGTGATACAAAATTCTATAATGATGACCATGGCATGATTTACGATGGCGCTCGATCAGTTAAAGTAGATGTTATTTATGAGTGCTTTTCATCTTTAAACTTGTATCAGGTCAACACAATTCCTAATATATACAATTCATATCTGGATTTAATATTTTCTAATACAAATTTGATCACTGTCAATACCTCAACAGATATATTGGTGCCATTAGACCCATACCATCCGGCTTTGTTAGTTGAGTTACAACGTAGTAACAATTATCAGCATTCATGCCCCTTGAATTGGTATTATAATTTTAAACGTGGTAATTATTGTCAAATGTCTTATTATTTAAGTTCTATTGACTGGTCGATTTTATATAACTATGATGACATTAATAGTGCGCTTGATACATTTTATGAGATACTCTTACATTCTNAGTGCGCTTGATAAATTTTATGAGATACTCTTACATTCTATCGAGTTATTCGTTCCTAAAGTTTATCCAAAGAAGTTTCCTTTCCCAAGTTGGTTTTCAAAGGAACTTTGTCAATTAATACGTAAAAAAAATGCCCTTCACAAGATTTTCAAAATTAAAAAAGACCAATCAATATATAATGAGTTCTCAGCTATTAGATCTAAATGTAAAAACCTATCAAAAAAATGTTATTCAGATTATATTAACCGTGTTCAAAATAATTCANTATTAACCGTATTCAAAATAATTTAATTGTTAACCCAAAATACTTTTGGAAATTTGTCAAAGATAAAAGAAATAATAACTTACTTCCAAACTCTATGTATTTTGGAAATATAAAGTCAGACAATATGATCAATGTGTCTGAAATGTTTAGTGAGTTCTTTGCTTCTAATTATTCTGTTTCGAAACAAACCGTCCGATCAACGTATCCAAATATTATTTTACCCTCCTCGTTTAGTATAGCCTCATGTGAGATCCCGGTTCTAAAATTGTTTGAAGAACTGCAACGAAATACGGGCACTACTTACGGTCCTGACCTTGTCCCTGGTATCATTTTTAGTTCTTGTCGGGATCCGCTTACTCGTCCAATCCATTTTTTGTTTTCTTTGTCATTGTCTTCGGGTGTTTTTCCAGTACGATGGAAATCAAGTTATATTACACCTATTTTTAAATCAGGTGACAAATCTGATGTGGGTAATTATAGACCTATTTCTAAATTAAGTGTGTTGCCGAAAATATTTGAGAAACTTCTAGAGCCCGAGTTATCATTAAGTTTTAAAAACGTGCTGAATAACTGCCAGCATGGCTTTCGTAGTTCTAAATCAACTATTACTAACCTGCTTGTGTTTTATACTAATATTGTTTCCACTGTTGCAAATGGTGGTCGAGTAGATGCAATTTATACTGATATGAAAAAAGCGTTTGATACATTAAATCACAAGGTATTAATTGATAAATTAAAACATATTGGCATTAAACTACTTAAATGGTTAGCTTCATACCTCACAGGCAGACAGCAGCAAGTAAAGATAAATAATATTATCTCTTCCATTATCCATATCCCCTCTGGGGTTCCTCAAGGAGGGCATTTATCTCCATTACTTTTCTTAATTTTCATGAACGATCTTTCTAATGTCTTTCAACATTCAAACTATTTGTGTTTTGCCGATGATGTAAAAATTTATTCTAACATTCGTACAATTCACGACAGTCATAATCTCCAAGCAGACTTGTGCAGATTTTATAATTGGTGTGTTGTTAATGGTTTATGCTTGAATGTGTCTAAATGTGCTCAGATCACTTTTTGTCGTAAGCGTTCATATGAACTATATGCATATAATATAAATAGTATTAATCTCATAAATGTTCCTCATATTAAAGATTTAGATGTAATTCTTTCTTCGGATTTATCTTTTACTGAACACATTTCATTTATTTATAATAAAGCACTACGGATGTTGGGCTTTCTTAAGCGAAATTGCTGGGAGTTTTCTAATCCTATTTGTTTAAAAGTTTTATATTGTTCTTTAGTGCGTTCTATAGTCGAATATGGGTCAATTATTTGGTCACCATATCAAGCTAATCTTACTAATAAACTGGAAAAATTGCAAAAACGTTTTCTACGTATGTTAGTAGTAAAAGTAGGAAAATACGATATTAATGAAGTTGATTTAAATGTAGTAGCTTCAGATATTGGACTAACCAGTCTGAGTATGAGGCGGAAAATGTTTGACGTTAGTTGGATCCATAGTTTATTAAATAATAAAATTGACTGTCCAGAAATTCTTGATATTATTCCTTTTAATGTTCCTTCAGTCCATTTACGGTCTCAAACGATGTTTTATGTTTCTTCTGTCCAACAGAACTATAATCTTTTTGCTCCGGTCAATCGTATGTTATTAGAATGTAATGAAGTTAGTCATAAAGTGGACTTCTTTTTTAATTCTTTAGATATAATAAAGAGATCGATTATATAGTTAAGAATCTTTACTTATATTGTTTGTTTTTATAATTAATTGTATGCTATAAATTTATTGATGTCTAGTTTAAGTTTTATTAACTGTACTCTTGCCCTTTGGGGCGTTAATTTAGTAAATAAATAAATAAATAAATAAATTACTTTTGGCATAACTAATGTAATATAACATTGTTATTACAATATGTGTACTGGCCAGAAATGTCATTGACAATATGAAAGTCTATATAGTCAATTTCAATATAAACCGTTGTTTCATTTTCAAAATAATAGTAACGTGACACCATCACAACTTTAAAATACCAAAAAAATAGGTTAAAAATGATATTTTACACTGATTGTTTTTAACATATTAAAAATGAAAATCTGTAATAATTTAAATCATATTTTTATGTTTTAATTGTTTTTTTAAATAATAATAAATCATTTCAAAAGAAATATTAATAATTTCTATTTAACTCTTGATGTTTAAATAAATGATGCAATTAAATATTCAGAACTATTTCCTTTGTAGTATTTCCTATAGTTTTTAACTAATTAGTAATAATATCAAAAACTATTGTTGATAGAAAAAATATAATTGTTGATTTGAAATTAGCGCTGATAATTGAATAGTAAATGTATATTTTTTACTCTGTTAAAAATTTTTTGCAGACCATTTATTCATAATTAACAAATTGTTATCTAAAAAATGTTGCATCAAGCCCTTCAATTTTTATACACGTTTGCCATAAAAGTAATAACTACTTTATAATTTTTTATAAATTCTCCGAAAAAATTACATTACTAAATTATTAAATATCAATTTCATACTAATTTAATTGCTATAATAAATATATTATACTACATTTATTATACTTCCGAATCAAAAAACTACTAATCAGGAATAATAAAGGAAATAGGATATCATTTTGTTTTTGGTATAATCCATCAACTTTTTAAATTAAACACTATTTACAGATGTGCATCGAAGTGTTTCCAATCGATAATGATTTTAATTAGTGATGGGCATTTTCAAATATTTTAAACTATCGAATAACTATTCGAATTGTTTTTGTACAACCGAATAGTGTGTTTTTAGCATAAACTATCGAATAGTTTTAAAAACTATTCGAATATATTGTGAACTATCGAATATTTTTACTATTCGAATAGTTTTTGAATGACTATCGAATAGTTCGAATAGTGGACAACTATCGAATAGTTCGATAGTTACTATTCGATATTTCCCATCACTAATTTTAATCAATGTCAGTTATCATCTATACTTGTCTCACTATGCCAAGTCTACACTGCCGCGACACCACTATGCTACCTTTTTTATTTAACTTTACAATGCTATAACTTTTCGAAAAATGTATGGATCATTCCAATTTTATATTAGTTATTTTTAAAAATAATAATTTTTTTCATTGGCACCACTAATTACAACAAAAATAATCAAGAAAACTGACTATTTATAATGGAGTTATACTTATATTTATATTTATAAAAATATTATAAAGTATTTTATAAAAAAAAAAATACAAATTATTAATTAAATGACTTGCAAAATATTTACCTGGCTAACATCATAATTAATAGCTTATAAATATTATTACATATATATATAAATATATATATTTTATGCATACTTAAAAATAAAAACTGTACAATTTTATAATATTTATCATTTTCTGAAACATGAAAATAGAATGAGACATAATAATTTCCACTATCTGTGACACTAATTATGAGAACAATTATGTGACTATCAAAATACTATAAATTATAATGAAAATTTTGAAAGTAAGTAATCATAAATTTACTTATGAAGAACTTGTATTGACTTTCGCTTGTATTTGCAACGCAAATAGTTCCACATTAGACTCTTTAATTTATCAAAGTATATATAGTTGTAATATATAAATTCAAATGTTTACAAATATATAAAAAAATATTTGGTGATAATGTTCAGATAAGATTAACTCAATTAACTTAGACGACTATTGTACTATGATATTGTTAATAAAGACTTGTATGATGAAACATGTTTAGTGTCTAATAAAAATTTCTTCGCTTTGTTAAATTATTATGGCGAAATATTCACAGCCTGATGATTGTGAAAATTCTGATACTTCATTACAAAACAAACCCAACTTAAAGGGTGATTGGAAGAATATATATTTATTAATTTTGTTATATACACTTCAAGGCGTACCTGTAGGTTTTTTATCGGCGATGCCAATTATTTTGAAAAATCACAGAAATACAACGTATGAAGATCAGGTACCTTAACGATTATAAATCAATAAAATTTTATTTTCAATTAATAAAAAAAACAGATAGCTATTTATTTTTATGACATTTAAAGTACAAGAAACAAAACAACCCGACTGGTTAGTTTACACCAGCTTGAAATTGCACCTTTCGACAAAAAATACAACGACACTTTTTAGTAACTATCTCAAGAGCGATTTTTTATTTATTTCAGGCTGTATTTAGTATTGCAAATTGGCCCTTCAGTATGAAACTTATATGGGCTCCAATAGTTGATTCTTTATACATAAAAAAATTTGGAAGAAGGAAATCATGGTTGATACCAGTTCAATTATTACTAGGTGTAAATTTTATTCGTTTCAATTAAATATTTTTATTATTAAAAATATATATTCAATTGATGACACTATCAGGATTTTTTTATAAAAAACGTTAAAATAAGTACTACTAAATTAACCTTTTTCTTATATTTGTAATTGTGTTTTCAAATTTTTTTGTATAATATTGTCTAAACTATACGTGAAAGATGGACGGATACAGAAGAAATGTTAGGAGACTTATTTCAATTAGTGTCAGGAAAGAACACATAAGGCGCGCACCTACTTCAATTATTGTCAGTTACTAAATTGATTTTTTACGCCACTCCTTGAAAAAATCTTGAATCCACTTCTCATTTCATTCATTTTGATAGCGTAAAACCTATTTTTTAAGGAGTTTTTTAATACTTCTTAAAGTTGATTATGAATTATAGATTTTTAATTATAGATTTTATAAATACATTTTAAAGTTAAAATAAGCCACTTTAAATTCATTATTTTCTGTAATCATGCAGATAATTGTATTATATTATGATAATAAAAACACGTTCTACTCACGTGCATAAACAGTATCTTAATATTTTTATAGTGTATACTTATGTCAGGGCATAATCATAGATGGAAATAGAGTAACAAATTTTATACATGGGGGGAGGCTTAAATACATTCATTCATAGAATTTAACAATTAATATAATATTAATAACTTTTTCAGGGGCAATTCTTCTATTAACGGCGTTCAATATTAATAATTGGATGTACGAAAAAGAAAAACCTCAAATTGATATACTGACAGTCATATTTTTCATTGTAAACATTCTAGCGGCTACGCAAGATGTTGCTGTAGATGGATGGGCTTTGACGTTGCTAAAAAAGTAAATTTTAATGTTTTTAACTTTAAAATTAAATAATTTCATGATTTCTAGAGAAAATGTAGGTTATGCATCGACGTGCAATTCATCGGGACAATCTTTAGGAAGTTTTTTAGGATTTGTTGTAACAATTCTTTTGAGTTCTGAAAACTTTTGCAATAATTACTTACGAACTACGCCAATAAAAGGAGGAATAGTTTCTCTTAAAAGTAAATAAAATCATATATTTTACGTTGTTTGTATAATATTATACATTTAAATTATAATTCTTCATTAATTAATACAATGTTATCTTTTAAAAATAAAAATATTTTTAGAAAAGTATGTATCATACTCATTTAATGTTGTATCTATTGTTATTAAATTATTATTCATTTTTGTTATTTTAGACTTTTTATATTTTTGGGGTGTTATATTTATTTTGTTAACTACACTTATTGGATTTTTGAAAAAAGAAGTTTCTAACTCAACTATTGAACAAAATACTAAAAAGTTAAATGTATGTCAAACATATAAAATCCTATGGAATATCCTAAAACTACCAAGTATTTTAACATTGATCCCTGCGCTACTTACGATTCGGGTGGGGTATTAATTTTTAAAACGCATGACAATAAATATTTAAAAAAAACATATTTACTAGGTTCAATGTTAAATAATTTTATTTAAATTTTAGGTTGGTTTTGCAGCTTCAAATAACGTTGCAACTTTAAAATTGTTAGATGGAGGATTATCCACTGATGATTTAATGATTGTTACTTTAGCACTATATCCCGCTAAAATACTAGTTCCTATTATAGTTTCAAAATATACTTCAGGCCCTAAACCTATAAGTACTTTGTTAAATGTTTATCCTTATAGGTGAGTTCTTAATTTAATCAAAAAAGCCATTAACACATTTTATAGAATTTAAAAAAAAATAAATATCTGTAATTATAGTAATTAACTAAAAATTTAAATATTTGTTATTTAAGTTTTAACTATAAAATATTTAGTTATTTTCAATAAATATATATTTTATTAAAAAAAATTCTCATATTTTCATAATATTATAATAATTCTAAATAACATTAATGATAAACATAATAAATGGATAATATACATATATTGTAGCGTTAATATGGAAAAAGTACTAAGTTTACAAAAAACCAGTTTTAGTTTATTTGTAGAAAACTTAATAAATATAAATTCTAATAACCTGAACTTGTATTGAATTTTTGTAAAAAATATTGATAAACCCAACAGCAAGACGCTCGCAATTAAAAACATTTTATTCAAAAAAAAAAAAATTAAAACTCGCAATAGTTTCCGAAAATGATAACTCTCAATTATTTTTGAGTTATTAAAGTGGTATGTGATATTAAAAAACTAAAAACTTACTTTCTCTCAAAATTATATTTAAAATCCTCAAAAAATATAGAAAATTAAAAATATGTTTATATTTTTGGAAAAAGGAAAATTGTTTTTTAATATTTAACAATTCTTTATAGTTCTTTAGTATTTAAGAACAGTCATTACCTAGTAACTAATGTTATTAACATTTTTTTAGGCTTTCTTGTAGTTTATTATCCGCTATTTTGGTTTATTTAACCCCGAAATTTATCATGACTGACAATGGTACTAAAACAACACCTTTAATATATTATGTGTTTTTGGGTATTACGATGTTTGTTAAAGAGGTGAAAATTTCTCTACAATTACATTTTTTTAAATGTATTATTTCATAACTTTTGTTTATAGATTTTAATTTATTGTATATTTGTCGCATTTATGGCTTTTTTTTCGAAAATAAGCGATCCTCGATTTGGAGGAACGTACATGACGCTATTAAATACTGTTACAAATTTGGGTAGTTCTTGGACAACCACAGCATCTCTTAGTATGGTCGATTGGCTTACTTTTAAAAATTGTTCGAATGATTTAAAAAACAATTGTTCGACGGAAGATCTCATTAAGGTTAAATACTTAAATACATCATAAAATAAGCGTTTAAATTGATAATTTAAATTTTTTTAGAATATTTAGAGATATATTTATGTCTTCAGTTTTATGCTGATGTTTCGAACTCATTGCAGAGTTTATCTTTGGAACGATAGTTACAGGTTTAAGATGGTAACTATACCAGTATAGTTACAACATCAAACTGAAGACATAGATAGATTTATAAATATTCCAAATAATACAACAATCTATGAAATAATTACACATTCATCACTGAAATTTTTTCAGGCTTGTAAAACTTGTGGAGGTAGTTGTTCTATTAAAATTGATGGTTTCTATATTGAAGTAATGGTTTGTTTAGTTTTGGGAATTATATGGTATGTGTTTTATAATAAGAAACTACGAAATTTGCAAACAAAAGGACACAACTACTGGTCGGTAACTACGGAAGATTTTCAATTAGACAATTTCTAAAAATTACAATCAAGCACTATAAAATGATATATATATATATATATATATTATTAGTAATTTTAGTTAAAGAAAAAAATTGTATTTTATTTTTATAAACAAAACAAATAGTTGTGTTTTTTTTTTAATAATATTTGTTAAGATGATTCTTTCTGTTAGATTTAATTATAATCTAATATCTATTATTATTTATTTATTTTTATATGCAATGAAATCGAAATTCATTTATAATTCATTAAATAGATCAATGGTTGAACATCTAAGCCTTAAAAAACATTCAAACTTGTACATGGTTCTATAAAAAAATCATTGTAATAATAAAAAATGTAAACATTTTTTTATACATTTTCTTCTGTGCATAAATACATAATGTCAATTGCTATACTATGTAATATTATGAATTCATATTACTATAAATGAACAATTTTAATTGCATAATTAACATTTATTATCCCTAATAGACATTATGTAAATTTATAACTACATATACATATATTATCCATATTTTAATTATATATTAAATAACTAGATAGTTCAATTACTATTAAAATTTAATTATTACGACATATATCTACGTATATCACTTATGTGAATGGTATGTACATATTAGTTAAATGTTTAAAAAAGTACTACGAGCTAAATAAAGATAAAAAATTAATGGGTATTAAAGTATTTAAATAGATAAAAATGTAATATCAGATTATACTCCTAAAAACCTAATTCTAGTTTTTGCACTTTTAAGTTAATAATAATGAGTCATAATTTATGACTGTTAAAACAAAAATATTATATAATATAAATAAAACAATCGGTAAAAATATAACTATCGTTAGTAAACTATAAATAATTAAAAATTAATGTAAAGATAATAACAAAAATAAATACAAATTAACGGCCTAAGACGCTGCGGTTACTTTAAAATAAAAAAAAATGTAATTACCATCAACACTCTATACCGTATTATTCATTAGGTACTATAGACTCTGTGCATAGGGCTAATTCCCTATGGTTTTACAGGACTCGAGCAAATCATAATTGCAAGGCCCCTATGCTAAACGGGAAAGAACTAAAGTGGAATAGATTCCCCCAGTTGAAATACCTTTTTTATTAACCCTAGAGGGGGTTTATAAGAGGAGTTTATAAGATTCGGATAAGAAAAAAACATATAAGAGGAAGTATAAGTGTAGCGGCTATCGTGGATAAGATAAGAGAAAGTAGACTTAGATGGTTTGGTCATATTATAAGGAGAGAGGAATTGAAAGATGTAAGAACAGTTGTGGAAATGTTATGAAACTGTGGACTCTGAGATTTGGGTTTTATTACTGCAATTCAAAAACACACTTATTTCTTCATAATGTACTCATTATTATAATTATAATTATATTAATAATAGTACAAATAAACATATTAAATAGTCAAATCACGAAAAAGGGGAACTAACTAAGTCTTCAGAGCTGTATTGAAATATGAATAACGATTTTAAAGTAGGGATGATTTTTTATTTAGTTGGATATTTTTATATTGATAGCTTTTAAAAACATCACAAAAATACAAAATAGACATGATAACTCTTGTTGCAATATAATGAAAACATGGCTAATACATTCTGTTTTTAACGCAATTCCAAATATAAACCTGGTGCCGAGATATCTTAATTTTTATGTCGTACTCTTTTGTAATGTGTGTACGAGAACGATAACCAAAAATAAATTTATACAGGAATAGTGTTGTCGTCGTAGTGAGCGAGGCGTGGGATGAGGTGAATGTGTTATGACAGTCTAGTCTCAATTTCATAGATGACGGAATATGCGATAACGCTAGTTATTAATATCCTTATTAATAGGATCACTATTTTTTACTATTATTAATTGTATAATAATTTATTTTAAGTATTCGTTAATTATCTTCTTATTATAATTATGTGTACTTAATAAACATTTTAGATAGAACTAATCGAATATTTTTTAAAACCATTCGTTAGCCTATTTGAAAAGTTTTTAAAACTATTCAATAATTTATTCGAATACTTTTTAAAACTATTCGATAGTTTATGCTAAAAATAAACTATTCGATAGTTTAAAATATTCGAAAATGCCCATCACTACTAATAACGGGTTACGGAGATTGCCACGAACTGATGATGCCCCGACATTCATTTACTCCGACACTGTAAAAAAATCCTCCGAATACATTTACTCCGACAACAATTACTACGAATACCTGGTTACAAAAATTTGGATTTTACTACGACGATGAATACTCCGAATAGGACTATTAATTGATTGCTCCGAATATCGATTATTCGCGAAATCGATTAAAAAATTATTAAATTTCGGAGTAGATGAATATCGTAGCAATATAATAACTGATGGAAAAATTAATCACTAATTAATATAATAAAATAGCGTTATAATTGATTACTGTCTATTAACGTATAATTATTACAATAAAGATCCCCGAAATGTATCCGAATTTTGATAAAATAGTTACATTAAGGTAAGAAAGGGGGCTTTGAACTAAAACAACTCGTTACATAACTGGTGTGAGCCCTTCAATTTTTTTTTTTGGAGGGGAAAGAAGAGCGATTCCAATTTTCAGACGTAAAATCTTTTTTACCTCTCCTTATTAGTGCTTATTATAACATTATAAGCACATTAATATTATAACATTTAATTAGTTTAGTTCAAAAATAAAGGGGTACGTTTCACTGATGATAGGATTCGTCATTAAACAGATGTGTTTATAAAGATATTCGGTATCCTATTCTCTAAAACTGTCATTACAATTAGTCTCATATGAAATCAAACAAAAATATGATTTAATATCATTTCATTGTTCGAAGGTGGCCAACGAAATTAATTCAGTCCAGTTTAGATTTGACCGCAATCTGGAGAGACTTGAGGGGGCTTTGTCTCCTAAAATTCTGCCATAGAATATACCGAAAATGAATTAATTTGTATTTCTGGTTGTATAGAAATATTTTTTAGATTAGGTAAAAAATTATGTAATTAGAGTTCCTCAATATTTTGTTGCAATACTCCTAGTCAAATTAAGTAAACACAAGACAGTTATAAGTTAACAGTGGACAATAGTTTATGATTAATCATAAACTTACTTAAATCTTCTGTTAAGATAATTAGTTTGTCTAAATGAAAATCTTCCGTAGTTACCGACCAGTAGTTGTGTCCTTTTGTTTGCAAATTTCGTAGTTTCTTATTATAAAACACATACCATATAATTCCCAAAACTAAACAAACCATTACTTCAATATAGAAACCATCAATTTTAATAGAACAACTACCTCCACAAGTTTTACAAGCCTGAAAAAATTTCAGTGATGAATGTGTAATTATTTCATAGATTGTTGTATTATTTGGAATATTTATAAATCTATCTATGTCTTCAGTTTGATGTTGTAACTATACTGGTATAGTTACCATCTTAAACCTGTAACTATCGTTCCAAAGATAAACTCTGCAATGAGTTCGAAACATCAGCATAAAACTGAAGACATAAATATATCTCTAAATATTCCAAAAAAATTTAAATTATCAATTTAAACGCTTATTTTATGATGTATTTAAGTATTTAACCTTAATGAGATCTTCCGTCGAACAATTGTTTTTTAAATCATTCGAACAATTTTTAAAAGTAAGCCAATCGACCATACTAAGAGATGCTGTGGTTGTCCAAGAACTACCCAAATTTGTAACAGTATTTAATAGCGTCATGTACGTTCCTCCAAATCGAGGATCGCTTATTTTCGAAAAAAAAGCCATAAATGCGACAAATATACAATAAATTAAAATCTAAAAATTATTTTTAACTTTTTAGTTCGATGTGCTTTAAAAGCGTGTTTTTTAGTTTTTTTAAACTATATTTAATTTTTTTAATTTAATGTCGGAGTAAAATACGTCGTAATTTTGGTAACCTATGGTATCAGATCGGAGTACCAGATGTTCGTAACAATTACTACTTTGTCAAATGTCGAAGTATGTAAATGTCGGAGCATTATCAGTTCGTGGCAAAGGTGCTTTCCCACTAATAACCATATCTCAGGGTAAATTCATTGATTATTTAATTTATAAATTCACCTTGGGTATGATAATAATGAGAATTGATAAAACGCACATGCCAGACACTTGAATTAATGTAGTAATACTATGCCTATGGATAATATACTTGTATTAAAAATCCAACCATATACTTGATAACAAATAAATTAACCGGTTTGATAAATTGAGAAATGAATTTTAAATTTTTAACTTCTGAGTATTTCAAAGCATAGTAAACATTATTAAATTAATAATAGATTTTTTGTAATTATTGTTTTAGTTTTAAAATTTTATTTGATTTTTGACGTAAAAGTAGATTTTTTTAATTGTTACAATAAGCGATTGCTTACAGTCATTTTAAAATGCGTATAAAAATAAATCGACAGTATTTAACATTCAGTAAAAATGCCGATCTATGTTGGTTATACGTAGACACTTCAAAAATATCACTTATAAAACATTTAAAACTAAAAATTCAAGATGTTTTAAAAGAAGAGCGAAATATTGATGTGTGTTTTGACAATATTCCATTCCTAGATGAAGATGAAATTAATGCCATTAATGACGGCGAAGAAATAACGTTTGTATAGTTATTATGTAAAATTAGTGTTTTATTTCTGTTTTTTTATTTTAGATTTTTTTAACTACAAATTTATATTTAATATTTTTTTTTATAATTTAATGAACTAAAAGTCATCAGGTATTGTAATCTCACTTAAAATTGTTAAAAAGTTTTCAAAAGACTTGTTACTGTTTTTAAAACTTTATTTTAATTCAACATAAACTTTTGGTTAATTAATTTAGCTGTTTTCCTCATTTTATAATTTTAAATCAACTATTCATTGGATATACTAATTTTTTATTACACAAGTGCATTTTTGAAAAATATTTACCACTTAAAGTTTCAATTATTACTAAAAGATTATTTAATAAATCTATTTGTTTTCTTCCAGTGTGATATTTAAAGATAATGAAAATTCTAAACAAGAATCATTATCTCATCAATTGCAAGATCACTTCATTCCAGATGACAACACCATTTGTAAAAATTCATCAAGTAATAGGCTATCAATTGAAAATTTAGAATTTGTTCCTGTAAACAGAATTGATAGTACTGCTTCCATTAGTTCTATAACATCCAACACAACGTCACAAGTAAAAAAAAGAAAACGAGTAAGGAATCATAAAAAAAAAAAAATACAACATGATGATAATATTTCAATGGTAATTAAACTATAGTTATTCATTTTAAAAAATAAGTGAATAGTAATATGATTTTTATTTTTTAGAATAATTATAATGGTGTTTATGATACAGTTTCTCAATTAACTTTGAACAATGAAAAAAAAAATCATAAACGTTTTAAAATGGAAGAAGAGGAAAATGGAAAAACTTTTAATGGTTCTGAATCCATATCATCTATTGAAGAAACCTTCCATATTACTAGAGAAGTTTACAGTTGTAATTCATCTTATTTAGACATTGAAGAAAATACGGTTGTTAGTAAACCTAAAACAGGTACATTAGATTTAAAAAAAAAACTAAATTTTTTATCTGATTTTAAATTACATTAAAATATTTGTAGTAAAAGTGATTTAATATTATCAATAATATTTAGAATGGAAACAATATCAATTTAAAACTATACCTTCAAATAACAAGTCCGTACCAATATTCATACGAGGTCAAACGCATAAAGCTTCCAATAATTATTCTCAAAATAACTCTGTGGTTGAAAATAATTTTGAGAACAAAACTCCAAATTATAATGATGATTGTGATATGCTTGTTGTAGATTGGAAAAATATGTCACCTGTTAAAATAAAAGATTTAACTGAATTGAAAATTTATGATTTACTGCAGTTTAAAGTAATTATGATGTATTATTATACATATATATATATATATATATATATATATATATATATTATATGATATAACACCTATAAAAGACCCTCAAGTTGAAAAGTTTTTTTAACAAATTTCTAAATATCTAATTTTAATTAAGAGAATCTTAATATTTTAAGCATCTTTGTATTATTAAATTGTAAAATATCTTTAAATAAAAAAAATTGTTTATAATTAAAAAAAATATATATAAATTCTGGAAATGTATAGCATCTCAAAAATCCTCCTAAGCTCCTCTTATCTAAAATTGATAAAATTATGATATAATAACGGTGCTTGGGAAAAATTTCTAAGTCAAATTTGTAAAAATGTGTTAGGCTATAAATGATTTGAATAATTATATTTCTGAATAAGTGATACAATCTAAATCATAAAACAACTTTATTATATTACATTATAGTCGTTTATAATTTAAATTATTTTTTCATCATGACTAAATTATTTTTTCAAATAATGTATAACGTAATCTCAGTTTTACAAAGTTTTGAAAGTTTATTGTGATCTTATATTCAAGCAATTGATTGACATATTTTTTTATTCTACATTCTCTAAATATATTAAACCCAACAAATAATTTTATTTTCTTAATTGAAAAGATAATTCTATCTTTCTATTTAATTTTGAGCCTACCAAGAATATTTTATTTTTGCCTTGAGGTCTTCTTTTTGGTGTTGAGTTTCAAATGTAGTAATAAGAAAAGAATTTATTAAATTTAGACACTTAGCCTAAATGAACATTGTGAACCTGAAATGTCTTCTCTTATAACATCACGTTTAGTAAATATTGATGGTGATACTTTAAAAATTCAAGTGTTATGTAAGTTAAATTTTATGTAATTAATTATGTTTTATAGAATTAATATTAATATTATCTGTACTACTTATACATAAAGCTGGTATCAAAGAATTTATGACACTTAATCCTAAATTCAGAATGGAAGATGATGATATTGAAGTAGAAACTCTTCGCGAAGTAAGATATAATGACCTTTGCGATTTGGTTAAACTTGTTTAGTCTATTTTATACACATTTTAACTAATGTAATAATTGAATGTGTTGTATCAGTTAATTTTATATAAGAACTATAATATTTTTGACTTATAAATATAATTTATTGTTTAATGATAATTAAAAAAATTATTCGAAATTTTCTTTAACAATAATGTAGTTTTTCATCAGTTTTTTTGTCCAAATTTATGAAATGGTATTTGTGATAACAGCTCCTACACACAAAATTTTCTAGTGTGAATTTATGTGAATGTATGGTGAAAAAAAATCTAAACGAGATTTAACACATTCCTTTAACATTTATTAGAAATAACTTTGTAAAGTTTCTCGTTATTGAACTTAACAAAAGGTACTACCTTTAAATTAAAACAAAATTAAATTGTTGCATTAGATTGGAATAAAAAAGTTTAAAATAAATAGATCTTTCTTTTCTTTTTAAAATGGATTAGAATTGAAACAAAATTATTATTTTTATATTTTGATATATTTCAAAGTGTTCAAAACATAAAATGTAGTACTTCTTAGGTTTATAAAAGAAACATACAAAAACTTTAGTAAAACTCTTAGGTTCTGTTAATATGTTAAAATGAGTATGTAAAGTTTTAATTTTAATAATGTTAAGCATCTTATCAGATAATATTTTTGTTTATTGATTCTTTTGTTTTTTTTAATTATATGCATTGCTAGGGGTTTTTAAATTTTATGAATTTCTATGACTTTTTTAAGTTTTCATTATTATATTTCTATGGCCTTTTTAATATCACATATTTCTTCATTTTAAGTATAAAAAAAATCAATAATTTTTAAGACTGATTGTAAAGAAATCACATTAAAAGCTCTTAAAACCTTATCATTCAAAGATGAGATTTGGAGTTTTCAGAATGAACAATGATGGAAGGCCTGGAAAATCAGTTAAAAGTACAAAAATTTATTAATTAATTTTTTTTTAAATAAAACATTTAAATATTTTCCATTTTTGATACTTTGTAATTTTTGCAAATTAAAATAGTTTTTCAAAAAAATTATATAGCATAAAATGTTTGAATGCTTAGCTTAAGACATAATTTATTTTTGACAAGATTAATAAAGTAAATGAACTTTTATTCTAATTAAAACAAAAGTCTTTACGATAAAATTTTTAAAAACTACAACTAATAAAAGCTAATATTCTGCATAGAACATTTATTTTTATTACAAAAAATACTGTTACACATGGAATAATTTACTAAAAGGGAAGGAAATCTTTTTCCTCGGCTTTATCACAACTACTTGAGGTTGGGCACCCTTTTGATACCCACACTTGATACAGTCTCCTACATAATATCACATTCAATAACATCCCTCCCTCTCGTTTTTGGTCTTCCTCTTCTTTCTTCAATATTCTTTTCCATAATTGTTCTTGGGGCTTTCTATTTCTCTCTCCTTATAACATGTCCTACCAGATAAATAACAGATTTAATTTCATCAACTGAATGACTAATTCACAAAAGTATATTATGCTTTAAGAAAATGGTATTGGCATTACAATCAAAAGTTGAGGTGTAGGTCTAAAAGTAAGTTTTACCCTCTCCACGCAATACTATTAAATTTAATCCCATAACTCAATTTTAATTACTTTTTTATTTTACCTAATAAATTAAAAAAAAGAGGACTGGACCCCTTATTTATAAGGGGTAAAATAAAAGGTAAAAATATTTTCAAAAAGAGGAAATCTGAATTTTACTCAAATTTTAATTTTTTTGAATTGCGAAATTTTTAACATTGATATTTCTAAACCTTGAGTTTTTATTTATCTTAGAGGTAGAAGCCAAAAAAACTTATTAATTCGCACTATAAGCACAAATATATCGAAATTTGTGATATATGACGTTTTTGTATAATTCAATAGTATATTACTCTCTTTGTAACTATGTAAGAAACTTGAATAAAAGTTGACTTGAAGTTAATATAAATACTAAAAATGAAATAACAAAATATATTTCTTACGGATGGTTGAACTATAAAACGTTTATCTCAAAACGATTTTTCAAGAAACGGCCCACTTAAATTTAAAGCGCGAATTATTGATTACATACTAAAGTTTCTCCTTCAAACCTTCCACCTTTCATAGAAAAAAAATTTAAGTTATATAATGCTACGTAATTCATACATAATCAACGAAATTTATTATGGGACCTGCAATTTATTTTGTTTGAACTTTAAAAGAATATAAATGTAATAAATCGATGATATAAAAGTAGAAATTATTTACTTACTAATAGCTGAAATTGATTGAGATTTAAACATATTTCGAGTGAGAGTTTTTGAATTCTGTGGATTATATGCAAAAATAATATCTCAGAAATATTGGTCTTAAAATTTTTTATAATTTAAATACGTTTTTACTTTCCTTATGCTAATACTGATAAATGAATTTTTAATTTAACAGAATTAAAATTATACTATAAATTAGCAATTTTTTAATTTTTTTAATAGTCTACTTAGTAAAAAACAAAGAGAAATTAGTTAAAATCTTCAAATGGGTATGAGGAATTGATTAAAGTATTCATTAAATTTAATAATGCACTTTCTTAATAATCTGACTAGAACATTTTAGTCAAAAGCATATTAATGTCGTAATATTAACGATTCATTAACGTCCGCCTAATTAAAAAACTCCCTTGACTTTTGAGATTATTAATACATATTCTCCTTTTTAAATTTTTTTTATTGATATCACTTTAAGTGAAAGGCGAATTAATCCAGTATCCATTAATGACAGACCTACTGAGTGATATTATGTGTACATAACTTTATGATGACAGTTATGTAATCTGAGTTATTATATAGTGAGCAGAAAATATGAAATTGTCTACAAATAAACTAAAATTTGCCGACAGAAATTTTTAATTATTTATTATTACCTAATTTATATTTAAAGTGACGGTCTTAAAAAAAAATTTAGCCTTTTGTTTGGCAATTATGATTCTGGCGAACCCATTGTATAGATACCTCGTTTTACTACATTAAAGCCCATATATCTTAAAAAATAAAACAAGTCCGTATATATATTAAAAAATAAAACACATTATCGAATTGGGTGTTCTAAAATCAGACGTAATAATTAATCAAATTTATTATAATATCGTGTAAGAATATGACATCTTATTATCTGTGTTTTCAGTAATTCTTAACCTTTGATATCACTATATGTTGTAACTCATAATTATAGGTGAACTGTAATCATATTGTGTACCAGCCATTCAATTTATAAACATGAACATGTAAAAAAATAATTTGTTTAGATTGGCTCCAATTTACGAAACTATTATGTTTGTCGAAGGCTAATTGGTATTATTGAAGTGTTGCCATTTATAGGTTAATATTTCATTCATGTTATCTCAAAAAATTTAATAATTTTGCTATATCAAATTAATCTTATATTTTCTTGTGAGTTTTGTTTCATTAAATTACATTGTAAACATAGTTTTTGTTTTTTAAATTCTGATTAAATTTCAAAAGAATACCTTAATAATAATTATTCATACTATTCTGACTTATAAAAGTTTAATAAAAATTCTTCAAAATGAGTGGCGATGGCCTTGCAGATATTATTGGTAAAGTTGCTGCTGTAGCAACTGTTGGAACTTTTTTTGCCCCAGTGTAAGTTTATATTTATTTTAACAGTAAACTTATTACAGTAATTTGAATTTAAATTGAGTGATAATATAAAAATATATCATTTATAAAAAAACATTTTAACAAATATTATGTTATGATTATGTGTTGATTTATAATTTATATATTTGTCATAAAATGGAGAAATTATATATTAAGGCATACATTGACTATTTTTGGCATATTTTTAAATTATTTTTTATTAATCAAGTAAAAGAATAGATTGAATCTTCAATGTTTTTAAAAAATATTAGCATAATATTCAAAGTATTTTAAGAGAATATAAATCCAGTCCTTAATGATGATTAATGAATACTTAAAAAAGATTGATTTATATTAATAAGACACAACAAATCTATGTACTCTTCTGTTAACAATAAAGAGACCTATATCAACCTATATATAATAAAAAAAAATTGGCTACCTCTAGAATTTTACTACAAATAAAATTAATTATATTAACACTTCTTTATGCTCATTGTGTTAAGATTTTAAAAAATAATTAAAAATAAGACATTTACATTAAATAGTTACCTATTTAGTTTTACTGCAATTGTTCTTTGAACACTTTGCGACACCTGGTCAGTGATGGTCTGGTTGCAGAGATTAAATTTCTTTTCCAAGATATGATTAGATTAGTAATTGATTTTATGGGTAATTATACATCAGGTTCAGTATATTACACGAAATAAAAATGTTGCATTAAAACTAAACAAGTTAAAGTTAATTGATCAACCATGTACAGTTAATGAATTATGTATTTAAAAAAAAAACATCTCCAACTAGCTTAAATTTATATTGACTTAAAAAAATGATTGTATTATACCTGAAAATATAGTTATTTTTCATTTTAGAAGGTTTGTTTCCCTGTAAAATAATTTAAATTTAAAAAATTAAGAATTAAAAATTTGATTTCCCCAAATATTTTTTTGAGCAAAAAAATTTTTTTATTGAATTAACTCTGAAAAAATTTCTTTACATTAACACAATAATATAAATTATATATACATTACATACATATCAGAGTTTGATCGAGTATATTGGCAATGACCCTCCTACAAGACACAGAAGCGCCTATTTAGCTGCACTTAAGAGCAGCTGCTCCTAGTAGCTCATTATATAAACATGCTACAGTTTACAATTTCTTTCACTTGAATTCTATTTAAATATGACAAACAAATTTATATAAATTCTTTTCTTATATATGTACCTTTAATTAGTCATCTTATAAGGATATTTTGGATACTTATTTTTTTTTGTTTTCATTTTATTATAGAAATGGCTCTGTCTCATGATTTTTCAGGTTATGATCTTTTTGAAATTTGAAGTATTTTCTTTGACAGTTACACTTCTTAAATTAATTATCTATTTTAATTTATAAGAATGCAAGTCACTGCGATAAACTTTATCATTTTTATGTTATTTTATTAATTAGCATCAGCTAAAATACTACTTTCTTTATTAGTGTTCCTACCTTTTACTATTGTTTAAATGTTTAAATTGTGTTTAGAAAAAAATATTTTATGTATAAATAAATTTGAAATCTAATAGTTCCTTTTATTTATAGTGTTATATGCTGGGATATCATAAAAAAGAAAAGTACTGTTAATGTAGATCCTACCCCATTTATTGGTGGTATGGCAATGTGAGTTACATTTATATTTTTACAAAATGTATTATTCATTGTAAAAACATTTAATTTTTAGATCAATTTTAATGATCAAAAATGGAATTCTCATGAATGATCCAAACATTATTCCTGTTAACATTTTTGGTTTGGTTTTGAATTTAATTTATTTTTTGGTGTACTATTTATATACAGCTAATATGGTAATTTAATCAAATTATTTAAATTTTACATAAGTCAATAAGTTGATTATTGTAGAAAATGTAGAATTAAACTTAATAAATTTTGTTTAATTTACCATATTAAATATTTTACACTACCAAAAATTCTTATTAATTCTTTATGAAATTAGAAATAAATGTTCACAATATCTGATCACACAATTTAAATTATACAAATAGTCAACAATGATTTTATTTCAAATATATAAAATATTATGAATAGTCATTGATTTTAAGTAAGTAAATTAAAATTTTAGTTTTGTGTAATACGTTTTGTTTTAGACAAAGTACTTAATAAAAAATTTTTGCTAAACTTAACTTGAGTTTGTTATAAATGCTTCATATGTTAAAAGATTGTATTCCCAAGTTGAATTGTGACAATTACTTCTTATTTATTAATATATTTAGGGTTTTTATAGAGTAACCTTTATTTAGGGTCCAGCAATGTCTATGTTAAAAAAGGTATCTCTTTTCACTGCTATATTATGGTGGTATACAATGTTAGAAGATGAAAAACTAGTAGAGTATCGCTTTGGCGTAATTTTAACTGTATTAATGCTTATACTTATTGGATCACCTTTATTTTCCCTAGTAAGTTATATTTTAGTCTATTTAATTATTATTTTTTAAATTAATTTTTCTGGTTTCAGAATGAAATCATTAAAAAACAAGATTCATCAATGTTACCATTCCCAATGATATCATCTGGTAGTGTTGTTGCATGTTTGTGGCTTATATATGGACTTTTGATTGACAACATATTTATAAAAGTTAGACTTAATGTTACTTACTTTTTGAAAAAAAATTGTTAAAATAAATGTTAAATTAAACATTTAATTTTTTTTTCTTAGGTTCAAAATGGTGTGGCTCTAATATTATGTGCAGTTCAATTAGTTTTAATTTATAAATATCCTAAAAAAGATGGCAAGAAAAGTGATTAATAAATTACCTAGTTACCAATGATTTATTATTATTGTAGATTATTTAATAAAAATTAACCAAACATATTGTGATTTTAAAATATTGTATTCCATCTTGCCATGTTAAGTTTTAAAAAACTTGTTAATTATACAAAATGTGATTAATTTTTATTTATTTAGTTTAAATGTATATTATTTTTCTGTTGATTAAGTATGTAATGTGAATCAAATGTAAACAGTAACATAAATTAAATACTCCTATTTAACTATAGAACATTCTAAAAAAAATTGTTTTAATATGCTTTTAATTCTCCATTTATTTCATTAAAACTAATAATGTATTTTGGATTTTTATAAATGTAAAACATCCTTAGGATACACTCTTAATAACATTCCAAATGTAGAGTTATTTATTATTTATTTTAAATAAATATTGTTAAAATATTATGAAAAAAATATATGCATTTATTTTTTACTTATTAATTAAATTCTTCAAAATATAATAGAAATTTTAAATGTTAAACAAATTTAATTGGCTTTTAAAGCTATATATATTAATTATTCCAATAAAATTTGAAAATATTTACTTTTAAATCTAGTTTATGAATGTGAAAAATGGAAATAATAAATTATTACTTTTTGATGATTATCTTTATGTGTTTTTAAGCTTGCATGTTTGTGGTTATCGAGTGATAGAATTGTGACAGTAAAAATGCTAATAAATAAATTTTAACTTTTAATAAGGTCTAAGTTATTTTTCATTTATTTATTCTCTTAATTGAAATATGTTTTTTTTTTAAATTAATATCTAATTATGCGTAACAGTAATTAACTATAGTTGGATTGGTGTCGAATATAAATCAATAACTATCAAAAATGTACAAGGAACGCAAATTGCTAAATTTTAACTTTCCATACAATATTATAATATAAACAATGCTAATAAAACATTCATTAAACAATACAATTAAAAAAACGTTTTCAATGGGTTCAAAAAGTCAACATGCGAACTGGTTGATTTATCATGCTTCGCGCAATATCTTCAAAAACACATAATAATGTCTCAAATTTTTTTCAAAAACAAAATTTACATACTACTAATTCAAGAAAATAATTATTTCTACCCGTTTTAAGAATATTAATTTAAGTTTTTAAATAGCAATTTTTCTTGCTTACATCAAGAAAATCATATAGTTAATAACAATTTTTAATCAATATTTTTAGAGATATTAAGATTATAAAATAAAATCTTTTAAAATAATGATTTTAAATTAGCTATCGGCCAGTCATTTATTATGTATAATATTTAATATTACTGTAGTATTTTTAAATTATGAAGGTATTATAGTTATAAATAAATTACGAACACTATTTATTCTCATAAGTAACTTTCACGTTCAATTAGTATATATTCTCATAAGGTAACTAGTTAAAACTTAATTTATTTTGAGTTATGTTTAAAACTTTCGTTTTAAATTTAAATATCAGTACTTCACTTGTTTTTTTTTTTACCTTAAGTATATTAAGTGTATTGCACAGAAACTTGTTTCGTAAATCTTTATGGTCTGTAAGAAACGGTTTTCACTCAAGGAAATATTTTTGAAAATCTATTTTCCCAAAAGGAAGTGCATAACACTCGTAATTTACTTTGTACCTTCATAACGAGTGACAGTTAATTTATCACTACTTTTATCATTTTACTCAAATTACTTTGTCATGTTTTCAAGCGTCTCTAATGTTATTGTTTTTTTTTTTAATAAAATATTCAGTGATTTCGTCTTTGGTTTTGTTTTTAGTTTCAGGCAATAAAAACCAACCGAATAAAACAAGGGCGACACTAAATCCCATGCATAACCATAAATACATTTCCATACCAATAGCGTCAACAATCATAAGAAATGAATTTGAGGCTAGGAACATAAAACCAAAAGCAATCGAATTAGTTATGCCCATCATAACTCCACCAACTGACGTAGGAAATACCTCAGAACTAAACGTGAAAGGTAGTGGCGAAACACCCAACATAGCTGACAAAACGTACACACAGAGACATGCAAATGTGAGCCAAGGAAAAGGCGATTGTAAAGGATCTTCATAAATTCTCAGCATTGTCGCTATAGTAGCAGTAGATACGACCATCCCCAGAGCTGAAATACAAATTAGCGTCTTTTTTTTTAAGTTAAAAAGTATAAATGAGTTAATGGATGATCCGATAAGACGAACTACAGACAACACAATAGCTGCATTAACAGAATCAAACGGAATTTTACATCTGTGGGTATAGTCTACGAGGTAAATGACAGATGAAGAGAACCCTGTAGCGCTTTGCAAAAAGAAAAACGTCACAGAAAGTGTAGCTGGTTTCCACACCTCAGGTCTTGTCAACGTTTTTAGACTAATTCTATGTGGTTTATTCTCTGCTGTTGACATTGAAGATATATCTGGAGTAGGAACTCCGTACCACTTACATATTTTGGCGGATTCCTCTTGTCGGCCTTTGTTTAACAACCATCCTGGCGACTCGGGTACCAAAAAAAGTAACACGGTCAATACTACGGTAACGATAAAAAACACCTCAGCCGTGGAACGCCATGTCATCCAACCCATTAGTGCTGTCGACAAAATCATCCCTAACGCTTGATTAATGTTGAATAGAGATAAGAAAAAAGAACGGCTTGATGGTGTACACGTTTCACAAATATATAAACAAATTGCACTAGCACCCGATCCTGTAGATAATACAATAAAACAATTAGTTTAACTAAATTTTCTATAAAAATTAACTTAACTTGGATAAAAAATAGGGAACTTGTATTTAGAATTGACACTCTTTAAATTGTTTAAAATAATTAATGTCGCTTTCAAAATTTTATACTAGTTAAATGAACTACACTACATTTATATAGAAAAATAAGGTGGAAATTAGTTGTAGCTGAGAATGCATATTTGATTCAATTATAGACTTTATAAGATCTATGGATACAATCTAGTGTCAAATCAAAACACTTTAAGGGCAGCCCCGTTAGGCGTGGTGTCACACCATCGTGGTGAAATTTAATCGTTTTATTTGGCAATTTTTTAATGTAAGAGTATATCTTTTTTCTACCAAAAAAAGATTACACAATTTCAAAAAATGTTTAACCGCCAAAAATTAAACTTTCCCCTTTCTCAAATTTTTAATTTTGGTATACTTAATTTATTAAAAAAATGGAATATATCCTGATTAGCGTTTTATAAGTTGTGGAAATAATTTATTAAACTAGGAATAAAAAATAATAATTGAGATATTTCGACAAGTGCCGGGTTTTAAACAATTTTTTAATTTATTATAAAATTGCCGACTATATAATCTACAATTTTTTTCAATTTTTGTTGTAGTCAATACATTTAAATAATCCTTTTCTGATTAAAATTTTTTTATTAGAAATATGTCGGAAAAATTGTATACAATATCCCCCTTCCTATAAAAAAATTGTAGTTGACCCCCGAATTTGACAATTCATACATTTTTTTAGTTGTAAATTTTATCAAGATAATTTAGACTATAACCTCTAAATAACAAGTAAATAATAATATTAACTATGAACTTTCACCTAATGTTAAGCCAACTGTGATTCTCGCAATATATAAATCGGTTATAGACTTCGCCAGCCATAACCACATAAAACATATAATTAAAGGTATCATTGATAGTTGCATACTTCGTAAACGACCATATCTATCCATAATCCATCCAGATATTATTGCACCAATGGGACATGTCAAAAAAATAGAACTTGCTAAAAGTACAGAAAAAACATTTTTACGGATTCATTTTATAAGTGTTACTATGAAATGCTTATACTATAACCATTACTGACGTTAGAAGTTATGGAACTGCATTCGTAACTAATGCAGTTACTTAATTTATTACCCATTATAACAGTTATATCGGATGATTATTTAAGGATGACATCCTAGTTTCCATTAAATATTTATTTTTTTACAAAAATGTACTGAATAAATTTTTTTAATTCTTAATTATAAAACTTAATTAAAAAACTATTTTTAATGGTATTTTCCAGGATTAACTGTCGAAAATTAAATGAGAATTTATAATTATTTTTAATTCATAAATTATTATACTAAAAATGCAGAAATAAATATTTTTTGAGAATAAAAAATTTGTTGGGGCCTTTTTTTAAGTCTAGAACTGCGTCTTAAAAACTTAATGCGAGTTAAAATATTGTTTAAAAATATTAGAAATATATAAACAATTTTTTATTAAAATTTTTCAACATAAAAATATGGTATCTATGAATGAGTTCTTAGCATTACAGCCTCTATAACACTTTCCTTCATTTTAAGGTCGTTTCTATAACGTATGTAAAGTTTGGACAAGATTTATTTTGAGCTAGAAATAAATTAAAATTTTCCCAATTCTAAAAATAGTTTTATATAACATTATTCAAATTTTTCTAAAATTTTTAAAGAAAGCTAACATCTTCTGTCTAGAAGCTAAACATTTTTGTGGCAAACTTGTAAATAAGTAAAATAATAAATAGGTTAATGTCACGATTCATTGGCACTCTAACTAGTTTTTGGCAATTGAATTTAATACTTAATAAATGTTTTGTTAAAGTAATAATTGATTTTAATTTTGAATCAACTATAAAACTTAATAAGGAATCAAAAGCAAATCTTTACCTTAATAAAGACAACATCATATCAAACATAAAAATTGCAAATGATTAGTGCCATTAATCAATAATATAATAATATTTGAACCTAAAAAAATATTATTCCAAAATTTTTAACATAATTTATTTTAACTAAGTATTTAAAAGTCTTCTTCAAAGAAAATTAATCTATGGTCTCAAGACTCACCTAATGGAATGACACTTTATTTTAATTTTTCATACTGAAAATATTTTAACAATCTTAATGAATTAAATTTACGAAAAAATAAAAAATATTAGTAATTGCTTGAAAAAAGTGTAGTATTCGAAATCACCAAAATTTGGTTGCAAGCAATGTATGTTTTTAAATTTAATAATACGCTTACCTATCCATGATATTTGATTAGAATTTATTTTGATGTCCGAATTGTCATCACGAAGCTGAGATATCATAACACTAGAAAACCCAGTTTGGACTCCTTTTAATACTATTTGAAAGTACATAATACTAAATGCTAATACCTAATAAAAATATAGAGTAATCAGTTTAATTTTTTTACACATTGATTTTAATCTTAAATTATAAAATTATATTTTTATGAAATATAAAATTATACTTACTAATCTAATTAAAGATAAAGAATCCTTCTCAATAGCAATCATTTTTTAAAAAATAAATAGGAAAACGAACAGTATAATTTAAAGTTATAAAATTATTAAAATTTACAATTGGAGTACTTTTTGTTAACTATTGTACAAATATTTGTATGTTGCTGTCTTTAAATACAAGTTCAACTGTAATTATTTAAATTATCCAACTATTGTAATACATTTTCAACGGTCGATTACAAGGTATACTAAAATAAATGATATACATAAATCTATAGTCTTAAGTGACTAACATTTAATTACGTACTATTTAATCTCAAACTAACTCAGTAGATATTTTTGATTAGGTGTCTTCAATAATTATTAGCTAAAGGTATCATTAAAAAAGTAATGAACTATTTAAAACAAAATAAACGTTCTTAGTTATGTTATACAGAGTGATCGAATTAGTATAATTATCTCATCAGGAACAAAATTAAAAATAATTTTTTATGAATTTTTATTCACCAGTTTTTTATTTTTATTTTTTTTTGTTGGATAGTAATTATTTTTAAATTAATGCGTACTAAGGAATTTTGGTAAAAAAAGGTATTCATTAAAGAAAAATGAATAAATCGTTCCCTAAGAACGTAATAACCCTTTAATAATACTATTTTTGCCAAATATTTATTATACTTTTCCTGCTAATTATTCAAAATATATTAGTCAATAATGTTTACTTGTTAAATAGAATTTAAGTAAACTTATTTAATATCTGAAAAGCATTAAGTGAAGAACAAAATGGTCCATATAGTTAAGCCGTGAGCATGAATTATGTAAAGTGAGTAAAATTACTCGTTACAAGCAAGGATGATAATACAATAGACCATCTATAATTCTAATAGGTAACTCATCAATTGGCAGCATAATAGATTTGACATTATATTAAGTATAGAGAGTTAAATACATTACCGTTTTTCTATTAATGTATTTATTAATCAGTTTTTTGTGAAACTTATAGGGGCGTAATGTAATTAATTTATGATAACAAATCAGAATAATAATTCCACGAACATGCATAGTTATTTTAAGTAATTAACTTCGAGAATTTCATTAAACAATTGAACATAGAAAGAAATTTAAGACGTTTATATTAGAAAAGGTTTTTTTTACGAATTCAAAAATATATTTTTTTGGGTCATATTATGGATTGCTCTTATAAAGTAAAATAAAGTATATTAAAGACAGAACTAAATAAATACTTGTACAAAATTATGTAAATGTATTACTATTCATAATAATTGTTGATAACATATTGACACAATATATTTATTAATAAATATGATAATTAGACTTTTTTGCCATAAAAAATTAATAATAACTATGACTCAATGCTTGCGATAAACGATATCTTTTTATTGTTCAAGTATTTATATCTAAAGATTTATGAATAGTAAATATAATCGAGTATATTTTACTTAAATGATTAATGACTTTTTTGAATACTTTATATTTAAATATTTTTATCAATATATAAAAAAATTTATTAGAAGTACATTAAAAATTACAAACGCATAGGAACTTGAAATGTAAGAACGTAGTTATTGTTAGCGCCATGCACCTAATTTAAATTTTATCTGCTCAGTGACATAAATGCGGTAGGTTGGCAGTACATTCGCCTTATCTACCAGCACTCTAATCAACGACTTGTGTCGGTTTCAAAAATTCAAGATTATAAATTATAACTGAATATTTTTTGGAGAATACAAATACTATATATAATGCACTATTTTTTTAGTTCTTGAAAAATCGTAATAATTGATCATTTTACGACATACGTATGAAAAAAAATACATTATATAGGTAATACCTACATAAATTGGTTGCTAATCAAAAAATAAAAAAATTTAATTTTGACTAGTCTCCAATAGTGGCATTTTTAACTTCGATGCAAAGTTGAGAAGGTATTAATTTTACAATATGTTTTTTTTTTTTTTATTTAATTTTTTTTGTGTCTGTGAACACTCAATCTCAGCTATCGCTGGACCGATTTTGATAACAATACATCAAAAAATCACAACTCGTATCTAGTCGAAGACATAACACTCAAAAATTGGAAAAAATTTCCTCGTTCCCCGTAAACGTGGAAATCCCAAAAAAATTACAAATTTAAAAATCCCTAATTTTCGACATTTTTTTACTTAAAATTGCCATAACTTTTTTAAAAATGAATCAATATAACTTTTTTTTTTATAGATATCTTAGATATTTACCTATCATTTGATATATTTTTGTGAACATTTGATCCTTTACCAACCCACAGATAGGGTTTCAAAATGGTAACTTTTTCAACTTAACTTTTGAAAATGTTCCGGAAAGACTGAAACTTTTTTATATACCTTAAATTGAAGCATATGTAATATAATTTAATTCGAAAAAAATTAATTTAACCTCTGGACTTGTCTTCATGGTGAAAACGGACATCAAAGTTAAAGAAAAACGTACGATTTCCGTGAAAAAAATCTCGATTTTATATGTTATATTATTTAATTTATATTTTATATAACTTTTGGAAAAATGTATGGATCAATATTATTATTTTTTTATAATAAATATTTATATACTCCTTTCATCTACACGCTTTTTTTGTAAATCGGATCATACCCCTTTAACAAGGGGGGTCAAAACTTTAAACATGCGTATTGTTACTACGATATTTTCAATTTAATTTTTGAAAGTATTCCGGAAATACTGACACTTTTAAATATATCTTAAATTAAAGCTTATGTAATATACTTTAATTTGAAAAAAAAAAATTTGACCTCTGGACTTGTCTTCGTGGTGAAAACGGACATCAAAGTTAAAGAAAAACGTACGATTTCCGTGAAAAAAATCTCGATTTTATATGTTATATTATTTAATTTATATTTTATATAACTTTTGGAAAAATGTATGGATCAATATTATTATTTTTTTATAATAAATATTTATATACCCCTTTCATCTGGCACGCTTTTTTTGTAAATCGGATCATACCCCTTTAACAAGGGGGGTCAAAACTTTAAACATGCGTATTGTTACTACGATATTTTCAATTTAATTTTTGAAAGTATTCCGGAAATACTGACACTTTTAAATATATCTTAAATTAAAGCTTATGTAATATACTTTAATGTGAAAAAAAAAAATTTGACCTCTGGATTTGTCTTCATGGTAAAAATGACTACCGTATGCAAAAATATGCTATTTTTGTGTTAAAATTCTGGGTTTTGTATTTTATTTTATTTTAAAATACCTGACAAGGGGAGTACAGATTTTCATAAATATTATATAAATTAAAATTGATATAGTATAGATAGTTAAACTTATTTAAATATGTTTGTTTCTTTTAAGTCGAGAAAAATAACTTTGAAATTTGAACTAGCTTAAATAGCCAATTTTTCAACCGCCGGAAGCAACGTACGGTTGCCGAGTTGGTAAAATTTATGTTTTACACGCTTGGGGTACGAGGTTCCAACCCGCATATGGCAATGAATTTTTTGCATTTTTTCTTAATTCTTTTTAAGTTAGTATAAATTTTAACTCGTTTGATTTTTATCACATTTAGATTCAATAACTTCAATAAAGATCAAGGATCCCATCACTTTAGTCGCCCCTTGCAAGAAGAAATTTCTTATTCGTATTAAAATTATTTTACTATATTTTAAGTTTTCGCTTCGATGCAAAGCCGAGAAGATATTTTTTTGTGACTATCATTTATTTTCTCTGCTCTAACTTGACCTACTTTTTTCAACAATACGTCAAATTACTACAATTCGTATCTAGTTGAAGATATTACTCTCAAAAATTGAAAAAAAAATTCTAATTTATCAATTAAACAGTTAGTTATTACATCGTCTCCATAAAGACAATTAAAATCATTAATTTCTAATGTTTTCAAAATATTTATTAACGAATGAAGTTTGATATGATAGGTTTCAACTACAAAATTAAATCATTTTACTTTGTAATTTAATAATTTTATTACTCTGTTTGTGTGTGCTACTATTAGACTATAATATTCAAATTTTTTTCTAACGTGTTGCTATATAAATCATTTCTAAAAAAAATGATTGTTTTTTCTCCTGAATTAACAATTGATTTTTACAAATATAATCAAATTTTATAATAAACTCAATTGAGTAAATCTTTTTAACAACTTTGTTTTGATTGGTACATTTAGTTAAAGTAAATCATTAAAATTAATTAAGTTCTCAATATTTCAATTATAGAATCTTTTCAACAAACAACAAAAGTTCCTAGGAAATTATTACTATTACTTCTATTTAAGTTATCTATTACCATAAAAATGCAAAAAAATATTGAGCTTTTCTGATAAATTTACAATAAATAGTAATTATAAAACTTTCTGACTGCATATTGATCTTAACGATACAATTTTTTTAATTGTCATAAAATTTTCTATTTAATTATGTCAATGTCAAACTTACCAATTGAGCTAAAAGTTATGGTAAAATAAATTTTTTTTTTTTATTATAAACATTTACAACAATCAACTTTAAACGATTAACAAAATTGGTTAAATATGTCATTTTCCTTATTTTTAACTTATTAATAATCAAATTAATATTAAATATTATATCAAATCAGTATTAATTTAAAACAATTTTTTTTGTTCTTAATTATTTTTTTTTATATGTAAAAACTATTTTTTAATAATATTAAAACTTAGAAGTTATAGAAAAAGTCTAATTGCACATTTTAAAACATCGCGAAAAGTTGATTTAGAATAGTATATTTTTGTTTCTGATGGAAGTTCCTTGTAGTCCAGTGTATAAAACTTATAACTTTGTTAATTGTTATAACTTTATCAAAAATGACCAAATCAGTATATTTTTT
The DNA here is from genome assembly GCF_025091365.1 of Daktulosphaira vitifoliae. Taxonomy (NCBI): domain Eukaryota; kingdom Metazoa; phylum Arthropoda; class Insecta; order Hemiptera; family Phylloxeridae; genus Daktulosphaira; species Daktulosphaira vitifoliae. Next base: position 59,800,134 of record NW_026099572.1, read on the forward strand.
TTTATTTAGATGCATGTCTTTATCTATCATTTGGTTTTTTTTATAAATCTAACCCTTTACCTGCCCACAAGAGGGATTCAAAATATTAACTTTTTTTTTTTTAGTTAAAGTAAATCATTAAAATTAATTCAGTTCTGGATATTTCAATAGTAGAATCTTTTTAAATATCAAAAATTACTTAGAAATGATTACTATGATTTCTATTTAAGTGTTCTATTACGATAAAAATGCAAAAAATAATGAGTTTTTCTGATAAATTTACAATAAATAATAATTATAAAACTTTCTGACTGCATATTAATCTTAAAAATAACATTGTTTTAATTCTCATAAAATTTTCTATTTAATGATTCATTCTAGTCAACGAAGGAGTAATTTTGCAGAATAGCAGAAAAAATTCCCAACAAACTTTTTTTTTTTTTGTTTTAATTAGGCAATTGGTGGATTATTCCAAAAGCAACATCAACTCTTATTTCTTTAATTATATCATGATTAGTAGTTCTTTGATTTTAAAATATAATATTTGAATATATACTAATTATAATTATTAAATTTAGTATGAAATTGATATTTAATATTGTAATTTAAACGGAGAAATTATAAAAATAATAAAGAAGTTATATTTTGCTTTACTTTTACGTGTATAAAAATTTAAAGGGCTTGATACAATAATTTTCAATAAAAACTGTTTGTTACTATAAAAAAATGCACTGGACTACAAGGAACTTTCATCAGAAGCAAAAATATACTTTTCTAAATCAACTTTTCGCGTTGTTTTCAAATCTGCAAGTAGACTATTTCTATCACTTCTAATTTTTTATATTATTACTAATTATATATATAAAATAATAATTAAAAGAAAAAAAAATTTGTTTTCAAATTATTACTGATTTGATTTTTAATATGTTAAAAATAATCAGTCCAAATTTTCAATTTTAACCTATTTTTTTGGTTCTTTAAAGTTGATGAAAAATTTTTGATAAAGATTTATGAAAGTTTATAGTAAAATAAATTGAATATATTACCATAACTTTTAGCTCAATTACAAGTTTAAAATTGACATCTAGGCCAGTCAACAAAGGAAAAATTGCGGAAAAAATTTTGTTTTTTTAAAAGTTGAATTAAAATATGTATAATGACATACTAATAGTCCTCAAGATTGGAATTGAGCTTTTTTTTTAAATCCTCGCAAAAGTTCAAAAATATGAGCTTTCTTAATTTTCTCAAAAAAAAATATTTAACTTACAAAAAAAAGTTTCGCACAAAAGTTGTTTAAAAGACAATTATAAATAAAAATATAATCTTATATTTTTTCATTTAAACAAATATTTTTCGAGTTACATTACATTTAATATGAGTAATAAAATTTATATTCCATTTTTTTCATTTTACGGTTACTTTTTATCATGTTATACTTACATTAGACACAATGTTATAAATGCATATGTGTGTATGTGTGAGTTTATTTATTTATTGTATCATTAAAGTGTAGTGTATATTGAGATACAACCGATAGAGTAGGTAATTGATTTGACGCTATATTATTTAAACCCAACTAAACGCTAAATTGTACATTCCGAAATAACAATCATATTATGTCAATTGCCACCGGAATATCTGGTAATATTTTTCTTTTTCTTTGCCTTAATCCCAACTACTTGGGGTCGGGCACCCTTATCCTAAGATTCCACTTGACACGATCTCCCACATCTTCTACGCTCACATCAGCTGTCCTCAAATCGCATTCAATAGCATCCCTCCATCTCTTTTTTGGTCTTCCTCTATCTCTTCTTCCTTCAACATTCATTTCTATAACTGTTCTTACAGCTTTCGATTCTTCTTTCCTCATACCATGACTAAACAATCTAAGTCTATTTTCTGTCATCTTATCCACGATTGACGCAACACCTATACTTCCTCTTATATGCTCGTTCCTTATCCTATCTTCTCTAGTCACTCCACTCATCCAACTAAGCATTCTCATCTCTGCTACACTTATTCTCTGCTCTACTTTCTTATCAACCGCCCAACACTATTAACCATACATCATAGCTGGCCTCACAATTTCATACTAAATTTAAAAACTATAATTAGTATTTATTCATATATTATATTTTAAAATCAAAGAACTACTAATCAGGATATAATTAAAGAAATAAGAGTTCATGTTGCTTTTAAAATATTTCACCAATTTCTCTAAAGGAAACACTATCTACAGATTTGCATCGAAGCGTTTCTTATGATAGTGATTTTAATCACTGTCAGATATCATCTATACTTGTCCCATCTATGCCTCGTCCACACTGTGCCTCGACCCCACTGTGCTACCGTTTTTTTTATTTAAAGCTACATTATTACGCCACTGTCGTAGGAATTTCATATTTATTAATATTAAATGCTATTTCCTAATTTATTAGGAAATATAAATTATTTAACAATTTTAACAAGTCATTAATAATTTTCGTTTACTTTTACTTTTTTTTTGTGTGTTTTATACTATGTATTTAAATTAAAATGTAACTATAAGGTCAAATTAAGTTTTACTACAATATTTCTGTGAATTTTTCAAGTAATAATAATAATAATTAAAAAATTAATCGAAGAAATGTAATGATAAATGTGTCACTGATTATTTAAAAGTATTGACATAGCAAAATAATTCTATTAAGTACTAAATAATTTCCTCTTNATAGCAAAATAATTCTATTAAGTACTAAATAATTTCCTCTTTTTTAACATTATGTTGCTATAACTTTTTAAAAAATGCATGAATCAACTTTATTCTTTAATGATAAATACTTTATATA
>NW_026099572.1:59803040-59867185 GCF_025091365.1 Daktulosphaira vitifoliae
GTCAGATATCATCTATACTTGTCCCATCTATGCCTCGTCCACACTGTGCCTCGACCCCACTGTGCTACCGTTTTTATTTTTTTAATTTAAAATACCTGACAAGGGGAGTACACAGATTTTCATAAATATTATATAAATCAAATTGATATAGCATAGAAAGTTAAACTTATTTAAATTTTTTTGCTATTTTTAAGTCGAGAAAAATAGCTTTAAAATTTGAAGTAGCTTAAATTACCATTTTTTTTAATCGACAGAAGCGACGTACGGTTGCCGAGTTGGTAATACTTGTATCTTACGCGCTTGGGGTACAAGGTTCCAACACGTGTATGGCAAAGGAATTTTATGCATTTTTATCTTAATTCTTTTTAAGTTATAATAAATTTTCAACTCATTTGATTTTTATTAAATTTTAATAAGAAATTTCTATAAAATAACTACTATTGGTATTTATAAATATTATAGAAATATAATAACTATTTATAAAAATATTATAAAATTCCTGGCTGCATATTAATCTTAACGACATAATTTTTTTAATTTTCATAAAATTTCCTATTTAATGATGTCAATTTCAAACTTNTTTTAATTTTCATAAAATTTCCTATTTAATGATGTCAATTTCAAACTTAAAATTTAGCTAAAAGTTATGGTAATAAATTAATTTTTTTTATTATAAACTTTCACAAAAATCAACTTTACAGGATTAAAAAAATAGGTTAAATATGTCATTTTCCTTATTTTGAATATATTAATAATCAAAATCAGTATTAATTTAAAACAATTTTTTTTTGTTCTTAATAATTTTTTATATGTAAATACTTATTTTTTAATATTATTATTAATATTAAAACTTAGAAGTGATAGAAAAAGTCTAATTGCACATTTGAAAACATCGCAAAAAATTGATTTAGAAAAGTATATTTTTGTTTCTGACGAAAATTTCTTGTAGTTCAGTGTATACAACTTTTAACTTATAAATAACAAACTTTTTTTATTGAAAAGTTTAGTGCTTCACTTATTGATTTAAAATAAATAAAAACACTAATTTATATAACAGAAAAAATGTAGACGGTTTATTGTTTAAACATTAAGAAAATTTATATAAAAATTATATTAATGCACTACGTGTACTTAATTACTTAACCGATTAACTGACGGCTGGCTAACTAACTGATTGACGTTATTGTTACGTCACGCCGTTTTATATTGTGTTAAGTTCTAGAGAATTCTCATACGGAGCGATCGAGAATATTCGCGCTATATGCATTTTATGTTGCCTATCCGTCGCGAAGATTCTCGATCATTCCATAGTCACTATAAAAAGTATTGCATCAATATTCATATATTAAAATTATAAATCAAATAAATAATCGGGATAAAATTAAGGGAATAAGAGTTATTGTTGCTTTTGAAATAATCTACCAATTTCTTAAAATTAAATTCTATCTACAGATTTGCATCGAAGCGTTTCTTATGATAGTGATTTTAATCACTGTCAGATATTATCTATACTTGTACCAACTATGCCACGTCCATACTGTCCCGCGATCCCACTGTACTACCGTTTTTTTTTTCATGAGCTTCTTTGCTCTTGGCAATATTTATTTTTATTTAATATAGCAAATTAACAGTCATAAAACTGGTAAAACTTAATAGCCAGTAACGACGATCACAACTCGGGCATTGATAAAACAAAAAAAATTAATACTTCACGGACAAAAAGAAATAAGGATTCTTGTTTATTATACTTTTATTGCTTATATTTCCAGTATGGTCGCAGTTATCACTAGGGTTTATATGATTGTACGCTAAATTTATATTAATCAATATTTGTGATTAAATTGACAATCGTTGTGACGATATTCTATATGGCTTACAGATATTGCAGCGTTTTTAATTTATATTTTATTTTTATCATATTATTAATGGGGAGTAAATATATTATTCTTTTTAATCCCTCTTAAAACAAAATTATATATGATTTATTTTTTTTTTTTTATAAAAAGAGTTAGTTTTAAATATTTTCATGTAGGAATTTTGCAGCTATATTTCTTAAAAATCCATTTATACCATATAAAAATGAATAAAATTTCATTTTATTATTATACGACAGATAAGATAATGCTTTATCTTGATGATACTTACAATTTTGATACACGATTTCCATAATGGTAACTAAATATACGACTACTTATTAATTTCTCTGTGAAAAATACATTACAAAATATTGAGTATCAATTTGATACTAAATTTAATTTCTATAATATTTATTTATTTCTGTATTATTCTTATAAACCATAAGACTCGTAATCAGAATATATTCAAGAAAACAGGAATTAATGATGCTTTTGGAATATTCCAACAATTCCTTCTAAAAATTAAGTAGTATCTACAAATTTTCATCGAACCGTTTTTAATGATAGTGATTTTAATCACTGTTAGATATCATCTATACTTGTCCCAACTCCACTGTGATGAGTCTTTTTAGTAGACGATTATAGTCTAAGCAGGGGATAATCGCCTATGATCCGCCAGGATTGTTTTCCTGTCATTTTCTACAGAAATTCTCAAGAATATTCCCGTTGTCGTACGCATTCTCTCGAGAATATCCTTTCATTACATGACTAATCGTGCAAGATGAAAACATAAACACAACAAAGGAACATGAATAGTTTCTTAGGTACACATCTAACTAACTAAAAACTAAAATTGCTGAATTCTAATATCAATAATACTAAACCACTAATATAGAAAATGACTTATTCTTTACATTTATGGTTCTAGTTTTTCTAGATTCATTCCTTTCAACAACGCCATACCTCAAAAATTGATGATCTTTAATAATATGTATCAGAATGTTTCGAAGTATGTAGTATATCCCTGCACTATTGTAATATTTAATATAATCAGGGGTGTTTTCTCAAAACACTCTATTTCTATTTCAAGGTATATACTGTTTGTGAGTAATTTTCTATAAAATAGAGCATAAATAATTTTTTTATTTATATTATAAGTTAATAAAAAAATTGTTTTTAAACACCGTAAATCCGCATATACAGCCAAAACACCACTGAATATAATAATACATAGTATTTAGCCACTCGACAGTAGATATCATTACTTATGATAAATTGTAATCTAGGTATTTATTATTTTTCAAATTGTTTTTTCGAAAAATTAATTTTTTTAAATTCAACATTTTTAGAAGAGTGAGAGTTCAGTGATTTTTGTCAAAAATATAATGGAACAAATTATCAGCTATGATGATAAGCCTCATTATTATTAAATGTATTATTTTTATTATTTGTTGACACTGTTATCATGTATTTTGTACTGATAAGGATGTTAAAACTAATGTAAACATTAATAGTTTTTTTTTACTTATATATAAACATTTCCTCTATTTTCTTAACTTAAAATTAAATTTTGTCTTTAAATATATAATGCTAAAATAGAAATGAGTGATGGACGAACAACAATCAGTCTGCGAAAGTGCGGAAACAAGTTCTTTATGTGAAGAAGAACGTGCAAGAAAATTATTTCAAGCTTGTGACGGTGATGGTGATGGTTTCATAGATAGGTACAATCTCATCATTTTATTCTTTACTTAAAATATTTTTACCATATAGTTAAAATTTACAGACATTCTATTGTTTTGATATAAAAATGATTGGTAGCTGTTAAACTGTTAAAATTTTCCATTAAACTATTGATTGTTTTAAAGATAATTTTGTCATTTAAAAATTATTGTAGGATTTTATTGCAATAATAAATTACAATTTATAACCACTAATTTAAATGATTAAATCTGAATTTTAGTCGAGATTTGTTGACTATATGTCGTCAGTTAAATCTTGAAGACAGTGTTGATAAACTGATGAAAGAACTAGGTGCAGATAAAACTGGAAGAATATCATTTGATGAGTTTGTTAGGCGACGTTTAGAGTTAAGAACTGAAATAAATGCTTTACGTGTTCACAACCATGATCCTCTTCCAGAATATTTACCAACTAGTAGTGATAATAGCTTAGGTAAATATTATAAAAAAAATATTTTTTGATTTCTTTATATTCTTCTTACATTTTTGTATTTTAAGGTGCATTATCTGGAGGTAAACATGAAAGTTGGGAATTCGATAGTGGAGCTAGAGATCTAAGCCCTGAACCTAATTCAATACGAATGCAACATTTATTACAAAGTGGAAGTTCCGCAAATACTGGCAGTTTACTTCATCTTGCTAATAAAGTATATATTTTTTTGCAATTTAAATGTTCGATTTGTTTGAAATTACTAAAATATTTATATGATTTTTTATACATTTAAGTTACATTTAGCAGCCTTAAAGTCATTAAAAACTGAAATCACTGAACTTAATAAACAATTAACATTAGCAACTGAGAAAAATGAAGCTCTTGAAGAATCCATAAATTTAATTAAAGTAACCCATTTATATTTATGAATTATTTTTTTAAATATTTATCTTCATTTACCTATAATAAAATATATTTAAAGTTCATTCCTTATGTTTTATAGGGGTATCAATTTTATTTAAATGGAATCATACATATTTTACTTATAAAATAGAAAATAAATGTGTGAACCATACATCATAGCTAGTCTTATAAAACTAACCTTTCAGTCTCATTGAAATTCTCTTATTGCATAACACTCTCCACTTTGCCTACCCTCACATAATCCTGTATCATACATCCTTGTCAAAACCAATGTTCTTCTGCACAACTGATCCTAAATACTTAAAATTCTCCACCTCTTATCACGTCCTTGCTTATTGTCATTAATCTCTTTATTTCACCTACCTTGTGTTTTTCTTTGTCAAACTCATACTCTATACACTTTGCCTTACCCCTACTTATTCTTAAACCCTTTTCTCCAAGATCTGATCTCTACATCTCTAGCCTTTGATTAATTTCCTCCATGGTTTCTTCTATTAACACTATATTGTCAGCAAACGACATGCACCACGGTATCTCTCCTTGTATTTTTTTAGTAATTTCATCCATCACTACAGAAAATAAGTAAGGGCTTAAAGCAGAACCTTGATGCATTCCTACTCTTACTCTATAATCTTCTGTTACTCCTCCGCCATCACTTTTTACACTGGTACAAGTGCCATCAAACATATCCTCTAAGTAATGTACCTTTTTGAGACTCTTTTTCTCATTAATGCCCGCTTAAAAAAACCTCTCAGTGCACTATCATTCACTTTTTCCAAATCTATAAATACTGTACACAGCCTTTTCTTCATTTCCCTATACTTTTCTATTAGTTGTATTACACAAAAAAGTGGCTCCATCATTGACTTTACAGGCAAAACCAAACTGATTCTTTGTTATTGATGTTTCCCCTGTTATTCTTTTGTCTATTACTTTCTCAAATTTTTACTCATAAATTTTAAGTCTCTATAATTTTCACACTATTGTATATCTCCTTTGCCTTTAAATATTGGCACCACAATACTATTCCACTATATTTTTGGTATTTGCCCTTCTAATATGATTTTATTAAAAACATTCTTCAACCACCTTATGCCAACATCGCCAAATATTTTCCATACTTCTACTGGCACTTAATCTGGTCCTACTGCTTTTTTCGTTTCCATTGAAGCTACAGCCTCCCATACCTCTTTCTAACTAATTAAATCTACTAGTCCCTTGTTCCACAAGATATCCTCTAATGTCTCTCTTGGATACTCCTCATTAAGTAATTTTTTAAAATATTCTTTCCACTTTTTTTCATATTATCATCTTTTGTTGCCACTTTTTTATCATCACTTTTTATACAAAAAGTCATTTTAAGTCACTATCTTAATTACATAATTTTCCAGTTTAAAATTTAGTTAGATATGTATGTTGCCATCTAATAATAACGACACCCCTTTAAGACAAAAAAAATTTCATAACAGATAAATAAAGTGGATAAATCAACCAAAAAAAAAAAAAAATTATTTAAAAGAAATTTAGTGGCTAGTGTTAAACAAGTTACTCTGTATGATTGAATTCGTATTAATGCTCTTGGTAACTAGGTTGAAACTGAAAATGAAATTAAACAAAAATATGAAGAAAGAATAATTGAGCTGCATTCAGTTATTGCTGAACTTGCTCGTAAATTACAATTACAGAGATCCCAGATAATTACTGAAGAAATTGAAGAAAGTCAATCAGGTAAATCATAAAACATAAAAATTTTAAATAACATAATGATATTTTTTAAAAATAAAAGTTTTTTTGTGATATTAAATGTGTAATATATATAATATATCTATTACACATTTAATATATATTATATATGTATATTTTACAGAATTGGATGTACAAAGTGTTGAAACATTTTCATTAATTCAAGAATCAGTTTCTTTATCTAAAGAGGTATGTAAAAAAATCAATTGTCTGTGATAGTTATACACTATGTAATAACATTTTATAAATATTAATTCAGTGATAACATTATAATTCATTTTTCTTAATTTTATTTATAAAGAATAATCTTTATAATATGAAGGTTATCCTTTTATTAAAACTGATATAATATATTATATCAGTTTTATTTATTTATTTAATAGTAATTAAATTTGTATAATTTATTACTTTTTTAATATGTTCTATAAAATTTAATACTCTGAGATATATTTTAAAATCAATTTTTATAAAGGGTGATGATATTCAATGTTTCAATGATGATGAAACAAAAAACAATAAGTATATGGATATATATACTAAACTAGCTATGAAAGATGAAGAATTAAAACTTACTCAAAAAAAGTTACAAGAAGTTACAGAAGAAAAAGAATTATTATTAAAAGTATGTATTCTCATGTATCCTGGCCGATCCCAAGTAGTTGGGATTAAAGTGAGGAAAAAGTAGAAGATACTCATGTATCCAGTGACATTATCTTTTATTGTAAAGTTTTCAAGTAATATTGTTATTTAAATTATAAATAAAAGGATGTTTAATTACATTTTTTAGATGAAATTACTGCTCAATTGTTTTAAAACACAATTTTTAAAATATGCTTAATTGAATAATTGATTTTTTATAATGCAATTTAAAACGAGAATAATCTTTTAGTTTCAAGATGCAGATAGTAGCTACTCGCCTGGGCCAATGTCTCCTAGTCGTTTACTTAAAGAAACATCAAAACTAGCAGAGAAAGTAAAATTACAAAAATTGATGGATGACACTGCTGAAATAGAAAAAACTAAAGTTGTAGTGTGTATTATTTTTAATAAGTAGTTACTATACAAGATGATTCATTAAGGATAAGACACTCATTTTCTTGGAAACTACTTTTAAAATTTTTAATTTTTTTATAGAAAAATATTGTTTGATTCAAAAAGTTCTACATTAATATGTAGTTAAGTAATTTTTTTTTTTTGCCTTCAGTGGTAAAAAATCTTTACATTAATTTTTTTAGATGAGAACCCTTATTTTTACCTTCATAATATAATAAAAAAAAATATATAGTTTGTTCTTATAATTTTTTTTATCCTATTAAGTGTTCATCTGTTTTTGCGTGTTAAAATTAAGTGTTTTTAGACCAAATTTCTGTTTTGTATAAAGAAGTCATTGATATTTATTAATAGATACATACTATTATATTTTATACAATTTAACTATCATACATTGTTGAATGACCATTGTGGAAAAATTTTCTTCATAACTACCATAAAAATTGATTATTGTTTCTTACGGTTGTACGAAAACCAAATTAATGAAACCCAACCAAATTTTGAATCCAAATTTTTAAATAATTTAAAAAAATAGGTAAAAATAAGAGTTCTCATTTGAAAAAAATAATGTAAAGGTACATATCTCTGAAGGGATGAAAAAACAATTAATTACATATTATAATAGAATTTTTTAAATCAAACAATATTTTTCTTTAAAAAAAGTTAAAATTTTTAATAGTTTCCGAGAAAATTAGTATCTTATTTTTAATTAATCACTCTGTATATAAACAATGGATTCTTTTATCATAAACTATTTAATTAATATTTATGAATATAAAAAATTTCGAGAATATTTTTTTTGGATTTTAGTAGTTACATATACTAATTGATTTATTTATTATTAAGTATTTTTTAAGATAATTTTTTAAATAGTTGTCAATTTTATTTTTTTTAAGAATAACATACATAATTAACTACCTTATTTATTAGATAATGATCTAATTAAGAAAAATAATGTTCCAGTATTTTAGTAATTTTTAAGTTTAATTTAAAATAATGATTAGTGGTGAGGTGTGGATGTGGCCATTTTTATAACTAGACATTTCTTCACTGTATAAAATTGACAATTTTTCAATCCTTGAATGGCGCTCTCTATATATTTTTTTGGTTCTTTAGATTCTTCAAAAGATAGAACTAGATGAATGTAAACCAACTATTTCCAGTGATTTTGTAATATTAGAGCCTAATAACACAGAAATTTTAATGTGTCAAGTTGAACAATTACAAGCTCGGTTAGATTATGTTCGCTCTCAAATGGCTGTATTGGAATTAATGTTTGAGCAATCAGCTACCCAAACTGACAAGTAATTGGTCATTTATTAAAATTTTGTCAAATTCATGTATATTTTTTTTTATGTTGAAAATTCTAGACTTTATTTGTTATTGGGTAAATATGAATCTAATATGATTGCTTTGAAGTTAGAAGTCAATATTGGAGAAGAAATCATGAATTGCTATTCAACGTTACTATCAATTTCTGATGGAACTGCAACTGAAGAAGAAATTAAGTAATTTATACTTAAGATCTAAGTAAAAAAAATTATTTATCTTATAAAATATATTATATTTAAAAATTAGAATGAAAGATACTATTATTGAGCAGTTACACCACTTAGATGAAGAAAAGAAAAAAATTGGATCAACTGTTGTTGTTTTGGAATCGTATCATTCTAATGAAAATGATTTACCAAAACTGAAAAGTCGAAGTCAAATAACCCCAATCGACTTAGAAATGGCTGTACTTGTGCAAGAGTTGATGAGTGTTCGTGAAGAAAAATTTGATTTGCAAGAACGATACTTAGAATTACAAAAACAATATGTAAACGTGAAAAAACATTTATCTGATAGTGAAGAAAAGTCTAAAATTGATTTCAATACAATTCGAGAGTTAGAACGGCAATTAAAAGAAGATAATTTTGAGTGTGTAGAGGGAATAAATATTAAATTGAAGAATCAATTAAAAGAAGTTACATCAGCATTACAACAGATGACAAAAACTTCTGATGCTAGACAAAAACAGAATACTTCATTAATTGAAAAACTCAAAACAGAAAATAGGTATTTTTTCATTAATTTAGTTTTTACTCAATAATAATCAAATTATTTTTTGCAGTTTACTTGAACGTAATTTAGAGAGATCTAAACGTAAATCACATTTACGTTTGAAAAAATTGGAATCAGAAATTGAAATAATGGTTGAAAACCATTCTCTTCAGGTATTTTCTAAGCAAAAGAATTATAAAAACTTATTTTTGTCTTCTTTTATTAATAATTATAATTATATGAATATTGTTGTTTTTCTATTAAAAAAAAAAATTTCAGGTTAACATGTTAAAAGAAAGAATAAGTGTACTTGAAAAAACTCTAGTAAATTCTGGAAATCAAAATAAAATTACAGAAAGAAGCGAAACTACTTTATAGTACATGAAATGATTCTTACTGTGAAACACATTTAATCTTTGAATGAACATTTATAAAATGTTTTACTTGAAATACTATATATTTTTTCAAATTTAACATCCATTTCTTGTATTATTAGGAAAATTTGATTTTAACTATATCAGATCTAGTCTTTAAATGTACTTTTACTATATTAAGATAATTATTTATTGCTTTTTAAAAGCTTATTGATTATACAATAGCTTTTATAGGCTATTTAACAAGACTTGAATTCTTAATAATCTCAACTTTGATCAAATTATACATCTTTTTATTACAACTGTAGCTTTTATACTTCACATTAACAAATCAAACTTATAGTGCAATTGTATTTTTAGTATAGTATTTAACTAAGATCCAATTTTTTTTATGTAAACATTTATATTTTAAACATATGTGTTTTTTTATACTTTTATACATGAAATTATAAGACAACATAAAAATTAAAAATATATTGATTTAATTACTATTGTTTATACACATCATTCACCATAATTACATGGTATGAGTAATGTCATGATCTTAAATTTTTTTAACTCGTTTCTATTTGACTAGCATTGGCAATTTCATGGGCTCTAATTTGTTTCTCTAGATGGGCACATGCCAATTCTATTTCATAGTTTTTGCTCACCAATCCAACCCAATTAGCTTCTAAATCTCTCAATTTTTCTCCTACTTGCATTTGTACATTTTTTCGTTGAAAATTAACTTCTTGAATCTGTTTTCTGTAAATTTTATATAACATTTTTAATTTAACATGAAAATATTAAATACACATATAGGGATTAAGATTCATAAGGGTATCTTAAGATTAGCCTCACTATGGAAAATATTGTTTTCATAAACTGATGAGAAAAAAAAAAATCCAGAAAAATTGTCATTAATCATCACTAGGCATGTAAAATTTGAGATGAGCTCTATGGCATTAGTCCCCTCTTAATCCAAACATATTAAAAATATTTACCTTAATTTAGTAACTTGTTTTTGAGCTGCTGCAACACATTTTACTAGAACTTCTAGATACGATTTCCATGCTTCTGTACCAAATTCAGTCATTAACTCTAAATTAGTTATTCTAAAAATTATTTAAACCAGATATGTTAAATTTGTATAAAATTAAAAAAAAAATAATAATAAGAATTTAATATACCTTGTAGCTTGATGCTCAAGTTGAGCCATTGAATTTTCTAAGCATTCATTCCATGCTGACATATCTGTAAGTTTTCCTGCAGGAGGAGGTGGTAGTTCATAACGTTTCATGCTCATTGTTTCCATTGGCAAACGCTGCTGAAGTCTATCAAATTCTGAGCGCATCATTTCAGTCTAAAATATAACACAGAAGTTATTTTTTTTATATACCACATAATATAAATAAAAGAGATCAATTTTTTTATAAAAAAAAATTTTGATTTAAAACCTAGGATATATAAAAATATTAATCTCTGCCTGTATGGCAATGCCATGTATTTAATACATTTTTTAATATCACTATTTTGATAACTTAAATAGAAGAAATAAAAAAGATTTTTTTCATTAGAAAATTTATGATCAAAACACTATGGCCCAGCAAAATATATGATTATAAATTGCAATTAAATGTCTCTCTTAAGACTAAAAAAATTGTTTATATAATTTCAAAATTGACAGGTTCGAGGTAATCCTTGAGAGCAGTGGTGTTATCAATGTTTTGTCTTAGGGAAATATGCATATAATTAGTAAAATTATAAATATGTAATGATATTTATAATTACTTCAAATGCTGAAATGTTGAGTTGAGGCAAATGTTCAAGATAGTTTTTTGAAGGTCTATAACGTCGTTTTTCATCTTCAACCATACTCATTGCCTAAAATAAACAATTTAAATTATATTTTGTAATTTAATCATAAAAATAATATGTATATATAAGTAATAAACAAATATTTGTTTATTAGTATTTCTCACATTAGTACAATTTATATTACTATTTTTAAAAATTTATGAGTAACACAAACACAACTGTCTAAACCCAAATTTAAATCAATGTATATGATACGAGAAGCTTTATTTTTTTCAAATAAAGGCAAATTTAATGGTTATTTAGAGTATTTAATTTTTTGTTATAATAATTCAACTTACTGCTTCACGAATGCCGGGTTCATCATATCCTTGATCTATATACGGAAGAGCATCAACAATAACTTCACCAGCCATTTTATAAAATTATAAATCAAAAATTTCAAAAGCTCCAGACAGCAAAATTTTTAGAATATTATATAATATAATCCTTAAATAATAATAAAACGAAATCATTAAAACAGATATAAAATAAGTTGATAAAAAAAGAAATTAATAGACAAACTAAAAAAGCAGTCTTGCCACTTTTATGATAAGATATACAATAATTGATAATCGATTAACACAAAAAATCACTTCAGCTGAAATCTAAATTGACCGAACAATACTTTAACATAAGTGCAACTAGACTTACATTTTTGAGGATGCTAAAAAGAAGTCATCTTCATAGATTCGTAGGTGGCCCGCTCCCTGCACCTCCTTGAGTTAATATCAAACGCTTAAAAAATCTTTCTATATTTGACTATACTTATTCAAAATTAGTATTTTATGTTAATTAATAGATTTTGTTGTTGAATTTTACAACAATAATGCTAATATACTGTTATTTTTGTTTATTGCAGTTTAGAAATAACAATTTTTTTTTTTATTAATTGATAAATGTAATTTAACTTTAAAAAGAGTTTTACTTTTTTTTTTAATAGAAGAGGAGGACTGTTTAAAAACCATCAAATAATATCTCATAAATGAAATATATAATAGTTAAAAAAAATTTTCTCTTTAAAATCAAATGAATTTTTTATTTAAACTTTGACATTTTGTATACCATAGACTTATCAAAACATTGATTCAATATATTATAAAATGGTTCATTTAATATTATAAATTGATTTTTATTTTGCAATATTCTGTTGCCTATGATTTCTAACACATAGTGTACTGCAAAATTTATAATCCATGTATCCAAAAGATACTTTTTCTTCAATATTTGATCCACAATAAAAGCATCGAGATACAAAAACTTTTCCTTGAAGTGCAATTAAACGTTTTTCAGCAGCAATTGCACACTGGAAATTAAATTTTAAATATAAAATACTTATAAATGTTATCAAAATAAATTCTTTTACTTTTTCTCGGTCACTTAGGTTGAGAAATTTTTCTTTTTCTTTTTCTTCTTCTTTTTTTAATTCTTCTATCAGTTTTCTTTCTTTTGCACGTTTTTGTTTGGCTTTTTTCCTTTCTTTTAATTCTTCTTGTAGTTCTAAAGTTAATGCACCTGGTAAATGAGCCTAATAAATTAAAACAAACAAATTATAATCAATGTACTATGATATACAACTATAAAAAATTTAAAAAAAATTACTTTTTCATAATCATACTTTTCTGGATAATCGGCCATAAATTTTCTAAAAACTTTTCGTGTTGATTTGTCTATTGCAACATCATACGGTGTTTTTAAATTTTTATTTTTTAAAGCTGGATTTGATCCATTTTTTAATAATAAACTATAACAGTAAATTAGAATAAAATTAACTGACATATATAGTAATACACTTTTATATGATCTTCATACACATTTAAAAATATGTAAAGTGCATAATTTATTTGAATCACATTAATATTTGTATATATATTATAATATTTAATGTGTAAAAACATTAAGATTATTAAGATTTTCCTTATTTAATTGCCACATCTCATACAATTCTAATAAGTTAAGATAACTCCAATAATACTGGTATTAGAAACAATTTAATAAACAAAATATTTTAGATGTTTATAAATTGGAGTTTCAACATTTTTAATCCATTAACCAAACCTTTAAATAAAAAAATTTTAATTATAAAAGTATTCCTTTTGATAAGTAATAAGTAATAGTTTAATCAATAGATAATCTAAAAAAACAAAAAAAAAAAACCAGTACAGTTGGAATTCAGTATAGTGGAATCTAACAGTGTACCCCAGTATAGATTGATATCTGACTTAATACAAAATTGGCTAAAACTTTGTTATTATTAAGGTTTTATAAAAAAAAAAAAAAAAAAATTAAAAATCCAAGGGGATTTTCAGCAACCTATTTTGCCAACAAATTTATTGGTTTTATTTTAAAATACCTAACTTTAATAGTTATTTTTAAATTGACAAAAATAATAATTAAAAAATAAATCCAATATTTTTTAAGTTTTGTATAACGTTAAAATATAAAGAAAACTTTCAAAAAGTAGCTTAAGTATTTTTGTATATAGTACAGTAAAATCAGTCAGGTACCAGCTGAAAATTTTTATAGACAAAGAAACATAATAATAAATGTAATATCTTCTCATTGAAGATAATATATATATTTTCAACAATTATGATTATGATTAAAAAGAAAAAGTAAGATAAACATTTTTGCACTAATTTTTATTTCTTTTATGAATTTACTGAAAAATAAACATTTTACTTTTTAAAAAGACAAATAATTATAAGATAATAAATAATTGATAACTAATAATTTATTAAAATTAAACAAAATACTTACTAAATGTGGTTATGTAAACTATTCAAAGAAGCTAGATGTAATATGGTATTATTTAAATCATCTAGTGGAGTATTTAAATAATTTTCTATTTCTTCTTCAGATTTTGTACCCAGTACTAATGGTAAATTTTCTACTGCTACATTTACTTTTTCTTCAATCCATGATAAAAGTTTAATTCTTAACTCTTCTATTTCATGATTTTCATTAGATATTTGTTGTTTAGGTTTTTTTTTTCTTTTACGTCTTTTTTTTAAATCTTTAAATCTATTAAAATGATTATAATTAGGTAATTGATTATCCTCCTCACTAAGAGATGGTACTAATGAATTATTATGTTCATCACTTTTGTCGCTATCTAAAAAAAAAAAAATGTGAAAAATATTATCAATATATATTTAACATATTCTATTGCAAAGATAGAAAAACTACACAGAATAAAATTTAATAAAATAACACTGCTCTCCTAAAAATAAAAAAGGTTTGTCAAGTATTTTAAATATCAATGTAAGGTATTACCAATAACTAAAGACTTCATATCATTTTCATTTTTCAAGATAGATTTTGAATTATCTTCATCACATTTATGTTGTTTAGCTTCCTTAATTTTTTTTTTTATTAATAAATTGTTTAAGTAATTTTTTATAGAGCTATACAGAATTTCCTTATTATCTAAAATAGTTTAAATATATTTGAATTTAAATATTTTATTTATTTATTTATTTATTTTATTAGCTTTCAATACAGAAGTATTATTTTATTTATTAAAATACATTTTTTTTTTATACGTTAATTAGTCTTGAATCAAATATTTGAAATTATTTATAAAAATTTATTAAAATTATTTTACTGAACCTCACCATATACTAAAACAGTAGAAAGTTGTTCTCGAACCCTTAAAACTTCATTATAAATGGCTCTTCTAGTTCCAAAAGGTATTTGACATAACCTAGGATCTTTTTTATTTAAAAGAGGATTTGTTCCACCAAATAAAATATTTCGGTTAAAAGGACCAATTGCCCGATAAAATAAACGATCACATTCTTTTATAAGAGTAGTCCAAGAAGATAATATATCTTGTACATGCTAAATAATAATAATCAATAAAATATGAGACCACATAACTTATATGAAATTAATTTTTTTTTTTTTGATACTTTTAATTGAGAAGATTCATTATATCTACGAAGACTAGCACCAGCACTTTTACTTCCTCCTTTAGATCGATCTTGAGTACTTTGAGAACCTCCTTGCTTAGCACGTACAGTATATGAGTGAAATGTTTTATGAACAATCGATTCTTCTCCTAAAAACAAAATTATATAACAATATACAGAGTGTTCAGCTAGTAAGGAAACAGGTTCTTGTTCTTATTATTGATAACAATTAACCTGTTTCATTACATACTGAACATTCTATATACACATATATATATATTTTTTATAATACAGCTGATAAAAATGAAATGGAGAAAAATAACAGATAAGTTACTTATTAATAATATTTATATAAGAAATATTTATAAGAAACCTTTAAATATAGCAGCAGAAAATCGACCACCTCCTAACATAACAATGAGCCACTTTGGTTCGGAACACAATAATTTTACAGATTTAATAAGTTCTTTTTCATTTGAAATATCCTAACAAATAATAAAATTTAATTACACATTTTTATAATTACAAATTTCATTATTTTCTAAATTATTCATTTTAATAATTTAAAACCTAATGATTAATTTGATTTTCTAACAATAAAAAAAGAACAAAGTAAATAAGTTTCTTAGTCGTTTTTTTTTATTTAAAAATTAATTCTTTAATGATATTTTATAACAGTAGAACTAGCATTTAAAAATAAAAATTAATTACTGAAGTAATACTAAATGAAATAAATTTAAAATTTTCTCTCAAAAATGTCTCAATATTCTAACTTACTTTAGAACTTGTTACTAAGCATTTGTATAAAGAAATTGCACTTCCCAATTTATTTTCAAAAAACAATTTTGATTCAATTGAAAAGTACGAATTATATTCTAAAATTTCATTATCACTTTCATCACTGGAAGAACAATCAACATTATTTTCTAGAAATAAAATAAAATATTGTGTTTATTTCATACATTTTAAGAGATTCTAGAAATATAACTTTTAAATGAAAACAGAAATACATTAAAATACATTAAATCAGATCAAGAAAAAAATTTAAATAATATTATAATTATAAAAATTATAGCAAAAATTTTTATTAAAACATAATCAAAATATGAAAAACAAAAAATTAAAAATGGGTGATATCAAAAAACGTAAAATATTTTGTTGTACATAAAACAATTCTTATTTAAACAAAAATAAATTCAAACACTTTATTTTTAAAAATTCTATGTAAGTAAAAAGAAGTTACTTGTCTCATATTGAAGGGATAAGAAGTGAAAAAATGAGTATAGAAATAGGATTTATGTTGGACTGTAGTTACATTTATTTTATAGAACAAATAATATAAAATTATTATATTATGTTTTAACTTTATTTGACAAAAAGTAAAATAAAATTATTGTAAACCAAATATGACTATATTTTTTAAACCCCTCTCACAAGTCATGCTTTGCGGTGGCCAATAATAATATAAACAAAATAAACAAATAAACAAAACAGTGGCATCTGATAATTTATTTGAGAATTTTCATTTAAAAGAACTCTAGTTTATTGTTTATTAAAAATACAATTTTTAATAAGAAAAAAAATCCTTCGATCAGGCACTTAATTTTTATGCTTTCAATAAGCTGTATATATTTCAATCAAATCTGTCCAGTGGATTTTGAATTACAATGGTAACAGTCCATTGAGATGGGTTTAACAAATAAAACCATAACTAGTTTTACAATAATTTTTTTGTTTTGTAATTTTTGTCAAATAAAGTTAAAAAATAATATAATAACTTGTATTATTTGTTATATAAAATAAGTTGAACTACTAACAACAAAAAATTTTCAAAAACATTTTGGCCCCTTTTAAACTGTTATGGCAGTGGATTATATTTTGTATTGTATATGAATTATATATTAAAATGTTAAAAAAAAAAATGTTATTCATCAATTAAATTTTTGAAATTGTATTATTATCCCAAGAATAATATTTTATTTATTAAATTATGGACTGAATATCAATTTGATGTACAATAAAAAATGACAATTTAACTAAAGGTTACGAAAACAATGTACAAAAATTAATTACAAAATAATTTTTCATAAAACAATAATTAAAAGCTTTAACAAAATAAAAATGACAGCAGCATTATGATAATTTTTTTAAATTTATTACTAAAATCATTTCCATATAATAAAAGAATGGTACCAGGAAAGAATATTATGTATCTACAGGAGGTATGGAAATATATATACATATTTTCCTTTATTAATAAATACTGTTTCAAATAGATACAATAAATTGGGGAATATGAAATAAAGGTTTATCTCTATCGTGGTAATTATTAGTTTCTTAATTAATAAGGTTTAATAAATGAGAATTTTCTATTTCATTATATATAATTTTTTAAAAATAACTTATATAAGAATCATTTCTTAGATCTGATAGAGATATAGGATTAAGAAAATTAAAAATGTTACTATAACCTGAATAAGGAGGCCTTAACATTTTTGTTTTTAATCCAATGAATCAAACAAATTTATTTTAAACAGCATTAATTTAACTGGAGTTCCATATTCAAAGTGATATTATTCAATTTGTAGCTATAAGAAATATTTGTTGTATTTTTTTGTAAACATGATAGCTTGGCATTTATTTATGTTCAATTGAAAAACATTAAAATCTCACTAGTGGTTAAAATTGATTAAATCTAATAGTAAGTCATTGCCATCATTTATAGAATTGATAATTAAAAATATGTTAGCAAGAATAGCAAAAAGTAATATATTTGAATAATTAATTGTAAAAACTAAGTCATTTATAAATAAATTAAATAATAAAGAAGTGAGATGATCTCTCTGTAGGACACCTGATTTAACATCAATAGCCTCAGAAATTTGGTTTTAATCCTAACTGAATTCTGTGACAGATAAAGAAGTTGAGTTATGACAATAAGAAAACAGTAAATTATTTAGTTTAGTTATTAACAAATTATGATCTAATCTGTCTAAGGCCTTCTCAAAATCAGTAGTGTTGGTTTGAGCATCACAAGAGAAAGAATACGGTGTGAATTTATTACTGCTAAAACTATGTTGTTGAGGAACAAGAAAGCTTTTTGAAATAGATGTGAATTTAAAATTTTCAATTTTAGAATATATCTTAGGAAGCACTAATATAATAAAGATGATTAGAAACTATAGATTTTAGATTTTAAAATATCAGTAACAAATGTTGATTTCCAAAATGATAGAAATATACCCTTATTTAGTGAAAGATAAAAAATATATTATAAAGGAGTGGATAAATGTACTATTATAAAAAAATAAATCGAATAGGTTATCATGATCAGTAGTTAACTCTTTATTTAACAGAGTTGACACCCTTACAAGGCCTAAAAGTGATAAAATCACTACTGATCATGATAAACTATTTGCTTTTTTTTTTTTAAACAAACAGCTAGTACTTTTATGAAAACTTACTTTCTAATGATAAAAATTCTGATTCATTAAGAATATTTTTATTTCTTATTTTTTGTTTTAAATTGAATCTATGCCATTCAGATTTATAATGAGCCTTATGTTCTTCATCGACTTCAAAAGCTATTTGGCATGTAATACAATGCATATATGATACATTGTGTTTAGAAGTTTCACTATCTATACAAAGAGTTATAATACAACATTTCATACAAAAAATTTATTTAAAAATTAAAATATTTGACTATACTTTTTGATTTTATGTTATTTTCTTCCTTTTTTGGTGAATTAAGATTAATGATTTTGAGTCCATCTAATAATGAGATGTAGTCAGAACTGCCAATAACAACACTTTTACTGGCTGATGGTAGCATGTTTATTATTAATAATTTAAAACTGATTATTTTAAATATTATTAAAATAGATCCAAAAACGTTTTCTAAATAAACTCAATGCTTTCTTTAACTATTTTATAGTATTCACTGCGTTCCAGGTGTTTTAACTCTTATTAATAATTAAAATAATTAAATAAATTTTAATATCTTCAGATAATTTTTCAAATTTTTGCTTACTCAATATTCTTATTTTATTCTTATCATCTGAACCGGCAGTTCTCATTAGGGAAATACAGTCTATCATTATCATTAAAAATTTAGCAATTTTTGTTATTATTTTAAAAAATTTAACTGATACAGTGATGTGTTGTATATTTAAAAAAAAATTGTAAGTATTAAGTTGTAATCATGTAATTTGGTTATAGCTGTTTTATGTAAAAGCTTTTGTCATGTATTTGACATGCCTGTGATATGTTAAAATCTGGTACATTATTGTAGCCTTATCTATAATTGTGAGTGCCACACAATCATAAGTTGCTTATTCGCTGATCATTCATAAGACAGATTCGATATAGTCGTATAAATCGTTAATATCAGTAAGATATTAAATCGGTCTTTCATAATTTTTATTAGCGTAAAATCCATTTCCAATAAATTCAAAAGTATTATATTATTTTTTGTAAGTTACTTTAAGTGTTTATGTTTCTGTATTTATAAAGGAAAATTAAATGCCTAAATAAATAAAATCATTATCTTTATAAATAAATATGTACTTAAAATAATCATATGTTTTATCGTACATATTTTGTACATTTTTAATTATTTAATCGAATTTTAGTTATTTGTAATGGATAATTTTGGAGATAATTTTGAAGATGGTGATGTTGATCCCGCTGCAGAATTCCTAGCGCGCGAGCAGTCTCAATTAGCTGGATTAGAAGACGATCTCAACACTGGAAGTATACCAATTGGTGTCACCCAAACATTATCAAATGGTATGTTTTTTATAAAATGTAAAAATAAATATATTATTATTTAAAATAGATGTTTTTTTAAATATGGTTGCATGCTTTGTGTTGCATTTTTTTTTTATTAATTTATGTATTTTATGTGATTTTCCGCATGACATGCATATAACATCTAAGTAGGTTCAGGAAGCAGCTTTGAAATAATAGATAGTGCAGAAAATCAAATGATAAACACTGTAAAGGGTGAGTTTCATTAGCCTTTGTCTCTACTAATATGTAAATATTTAAACACAAAAAGTTGAATGCATAAAAAACTTTTTTTGCATAAAACCTACATAAGATATAAATGTTAAAAACTAATCTAATTAAAAGTACATAATTTATGCAAATTCATTGAAAAAATTTGCTGTTAATTATAAAATCTCTAGTAAAAGGTAAAGAATTTCAATATGTGCCATGCTATTTTGTGAGAAAGTAGATTTTTATTTTTAGTTATTTAGTAATTACATTTGAAATTTGTTTTATAGTCGAGCTTAATTGCATGAGTATTACTATCAAAAAAAGCTAAAAATTGTAGGGCTTTATAAACTGAATAAAAAATATTATTTTACTGTACATTCTTAAATTTATTTTTTGGTTATATATATATAGAAGAATAATCTATTATCATCGTCTCAGGTGTGGAGATCAGCTCTTGAAGAAAAGGGATTAAGAATAAGTAGGAGTAAGGCAGAGTATATAGTGTACGAGTTTGTTAAAGAAGACACCAAGGTAGGTGAAATAAGATCAGTGACAANGAGTTTGTTAAAGAAGACACCAAGGTAGGTGAGGACATGATTGGAGAGGTGGAAAGTTTCAAGTATTTAGGATCAGTTGTGCAAAAGAGCGGTGGTATTGATACAGGTTTAAGTAAGTGTGGTTGAAGTGGAGAGAAGTGTCTGGCGTCTTATGCGGAAAAATAATTCCAATGAGGCTGAAAGGTAAATTCTACAAGATTGTAGTGAAGCCAGCTATGATGTAGGGTTCAGAGTGTTGGACGGTCGATAAGAATGTAGAGCAGAGATGAGAATGCTTAGATGGATGAGTGGAGTAACTAGAGAAGATAGGATAAGAAATGAGCATATAATAGGGAGTATAGGTATAGCGTCAATCGTGGATAAGATGAGAGAAAATAGACTTAGATGGTTTGGTCACGTTATGAGAAGAGAAGATTCGGAAGCTGTAAGAACAGTTGTAGAAATGAATGTTGAAGGAAGAAGAGGTAGAGATGGAAAGATGTTATTGAATGCAATATAAGGACAGCTGATGTGAGCGTAGAGGATGCGGGAGATCGTGTCAAGTGGAAGTTTAGGATAAGAGCGGCCGACCCCAAGTAGTTGGGATTAAGGCGAGGAAGAAGAAGAATCTATTATCATAGAAAATTATAAATTAAAACTGTCTCCCTTATGAGTTATTATTAATTGTTATGTTATATATCTTTATTTAAAATGAATAATTTCTTTAAAGTTATTAACATTTATTTCTTATTTTTCATAGTAATCTAATTAATTGTAATTATTTATGATGAAAATCTCGTATTATTTTGTTTATTTTTAGAAAATGGATTAACTAATGGTACAACTGCTCATAGTGATGACGGTAAGTTATCCAAATGGATGTCTTTAGAAATTAAAAACATTTTTTTCAATCTGCTGAATTAAAAAAAAGTATGCTTGTAGATATTATTATTATGACTGGAGTATTAAAAGCATGCCAGTTTTATTTTTTAGTTTGGCATATAAGTTAACAAACTTGCTTGATACTATTATATTTGTATTATAAAATATTTTAATTTCTTATTTGGGCCATTCAATAATGTTAAATCTTTGTAAAATTTAAAAATACAGTAGAGACCATCAGTAAGAAGTTATATTAAATTTCATTCCATTGACAAAGTTTGAATACTTGAAAGAAAAACTATAGTATACTTGAAAAATTATCTCTTTCAAATCCGAGATTTATAAATTTTAGATAGAACATTTTCATTATGCCACAATTTGGTAATTTAGAAATACTTCCAATAAGATTTTTCTGCAAAAATGTTTTCCTAATTTTTTGTTTAGTTTTTATTGGTATACTTTTGAGAATATCAGGGTATTTATTGTGTAACCAACTATATAAAAGACAGGTTAATGGTGTATGGGTTAGCGTTGTGCATTCAAAAATGACTCAAATAAATGATTTAAAATCTTAAAAAGAAATATTTTTTCTTAAGTTGAAAACCTAATAAATTTAAAAAATATCATTTCCTTTGAGCTTCAAATTAAAAAAGTTCTATTATTAGTTCATTATTCACATTTTAAATAGTGTTTTTTGTTACTATTATTACTACGGAGGATTTATTTTGAATAAAAATTAGTACGATAAGTATTAAATCAAGGTAAATAATAAAACAAATTATACTTATTTAGTCTTAATGTTAATTATGTTTTCTTTAATAATATTAGTGAAGTTATTTTTATTTTATTCCAGAAACCTCATCCCCAATAATTACTCCTAAAGTTGAACGAGAAGAAGCTGAAAAGATTAAAAAATGGAGGGCTGAGCAGAAAACTTTGTTAGAAGAAAAAGGTATAAAACTGAAACTATAAAATAAATATAATATATTATATTTACAATATAATATTATATATTAATATTAAAATGCAAGTAAACTTCTTTTTTCAATAATCAAATCATGAAATTTATATATAGATGCCAACGAAGAAAAGAAAAAAGAAGAATTGAGGTTAATAGCAAAAAAAGAGTTAGAAGAATGGTATAAATCACATAAAGAACAAATTGCTAAAACTAAAGATGTTAACCGGTATTTATCTTACTATTTTATAATTTTCATTAATATTAAAACTAATTATATTTTTTAATTAACTGCATCATTTTTTGGATAGTGAATCTGCAATGTGAGTAGGAAATATATGATTTTTATAATATAAAAATTGCCTTATAAATAATATTTACATTCTGTTTATCAAAAAAAAAAAAAAAAACATTCATTTTTACTGATGTTAATTTTTTTATTTAATCAGAAATGCTGAAAAACAATTTGTTGCCGAATCTGATGATATTGAACCTGGAACTGAATGGGACCGTATTACAAAACTTTGTGATTTCAATCCAAAAGCCAACCGTGCAAGTAAAGATGTTACACGTATGCGATCTATTATTCTTCAGTTAAAACAAATGCCTCTTAAAAAACCATTACCAACTAAATAAACTTCATTATACATGTATTTCTGTCATTCCTATACATAGATAAAATGATTTATAAAAAATATTTTTAAATGACAGTGTAAAATCTATTGTTTAATACTAATTATTTATTATTTGTTTACTATTGTTGCAATATAATTATAAAGAACTATATATATATATATATATACTACAAACACTTAAATTGTATTAGTCCATATCATTTTATTTATTAGATTTTTTGTACATGAAAATTTCTGTAATTTTATTAATTCCCAAGTATTATAGCTTCCTTATGAAACAAATTTTTTTTATTATATTTATTCTTGCTTAATTAAAAAAATTAAATTTTTTATTAAAGTATCAAATATTTGATTTTATAAATAAATAAAATAGTGTATTAAAGTCAATATTTATTAATTACTTATTATTGGTCAAATTAGAGTTAAAAGCCTTAATTATATCATGAAGACATTTACTTAATGAAGATTTCTATTACAACTGTGCAAACCTTGTAAAAAAATAGGCAACATGTTGATTTCTTTTGTATTTGAATTAATGTTTTAGTTAAAAAAGAGATATAATGCACCTAGAGTAAAACGTTTTACGTGATCAAAAATGATTTTGAAACAATTGATTTTAAAAATGCTATCTTTTCAGAAAAGTTATTAGTTTAGAAAATTAATGATAAATAGCACTTGGTTTAAAAAAATTCATTATAATCTTTAATCCAATAGAAAGGGTGGCTATTTTACTTTTTAATTTGGCACTAAATAGAATTTTAACTAATTTATGTTTCATATAAATGCAGATTTCACAAAAATTTTGATTTATATCAAAATTAATTATATTACATTAAGTGATAAATATCATTATCGTTAAAAAAGTAATGTGCATATTTTATATAAAAAGTATATTTAAAATGCATTAGAAAATAGTATATATATTAACCCAATCTTGTTTAATGAGCATGATGTACGATGTAAAAATCGAAAAATGTGTATTTGGTATCAAAATTTTATGCAAAAAATGGTAAAATGGTGTCTTTAAATAATGAATAATAGATTTAGAGGTCATAAGTTTTTTGTGCTTAAGAAAATTCATGACATAAAATTTATGTTTAATACTTACATAGAAATGTTCCACAAAATATAACTATAAAAATTCTACATAATTTAATATTAAAAGTTTAGTAAAAACAATATTTTTTCATTTGAAAATTAAATATTTTACTTTGTTTTAATTAGGTCCTATAAAAAGTAATCGATTTTGTTTTTTCTTTACATTAAAAATTAATTTGTTTATAACATAAAAAAGTCATTCTAACATCATTTTTTTATATACAAAATGTCTAAAATATCTGTAAGATTTTTATCAAGGTGATTTTTCAAATTATTAATTACTATAATAAATTAAAAAAATATATATTAAGTGTAATTTATTTAAATAATTTATTAAATAATAATATTGATCATATTTTTATTGCTATTACAATAAGATTTTAAGATATTATAATTTATATTTTAAAATAATAAGAAAATAGAAGTACACTAAATGTTCAAATTTTAATCAAATTAAATTTATAGAATCAATTAAATAATTTATAACTTTTATAATGTGACTATAATGAAACAACTCTTTGATTTATTTTATTTAATCTCACTTTCAGTCTTAAAAATTATTTACAATATATCCTTAATTAAACCATAATGAATGTTCTTTGTGTTTTAACATGGATTCATTAAGATCAGTTCGTAAATCCTCAGCTAATTCCTCTAGTATTTCAGCTTTAGAAAGCAACATAAGCTATAAAAAGTGTAATATAATTTATAAATACTATGAAACAATTTTATAAATTTATTTTAAAAATTTTACTACTTTAGCTGAAGCAATAATTTCACGGGCTACTTTCATGGATAAATGATCAATATTTTTGCATAACTCCTTTTTATTTGCTTTTGCAACATCACTTAATGTTTTATATCCAGCTTTATATAACTGTGTAGCTCTACCCTGTAAAAATTAAAATAATAATTAACTTATCACAATTAAAGGCAAAAAAATATTATTTTTACACTTGATCCTTTACTAAGAACAGTTATAGAAATGAATATTGAAGGAAGAAGAGGTAGAGAAAGACAAAAAAGAGATGGAAAGATGTTATTGAATGCAATATGAGGACAGCTGATGTGAGCGTAGAGGATGCGGGAGATTGTGTCAAGTGGAAGTTTAGGATAAGGGTGGCCGACCCCAAGTAGTTGAGATTAAGGCGAGGAAAATGAAGAAGAAGACACTTGATCCTTTAGTAAAACTTGATTTAAGTATGTAAGTAACATTGTTTAAAAAATTAAGCACTATAAAAATTAAATTAAAATCTATTATACTTGAACATAATTCAATTAAAATAAAATTTAACACCTAAATACTTACAAATTTAACAGATGGAAGGCTCATTAATGACTCCAAGTCTGTAGAACAACCCATTAATTCTAAATTGAGTTTTGGAACAATACTTTGAAACAACATAGGAAAATGATCTAATTTTTTATCTTGGAGTGCCTAAATTTTTTATTTATTGAAAAATAGTTACAAATTACAGTATAAAAGTTAATAAGTTAAACTACTAGTATTTTTTAGGCCATTAACATAAATTTTTTTTTTTTAATTTTATTACTTTAATTCTAATTTTTTTCTTAATTTAATCACAACTGCATACATTTTTCTGAATGTCATTTAAATTGTCACAAAAATTATGACATAATATTTATAAAAATTAGAATAAATGAAAGGAAAATCATACTTAATAATAAATGCATAATATATGGAAAAACTATTTTTGAACATGAAAAATGTTATTTTCTGTATATTAGAATTAGATATACTCACAAAAGTAAAATGAGTTTCAAAAAATAATATATTTACTTACTTCTGTAAACCTTTGTATCGATGAAGCATAAGAAGCTGTTCTTGATAAAAATGAAAGTATATTTCCTCTAGGCACATTATAATTTTTAGAAACAACCCATACAGATTCATTATGCCACAAGTCATTCAAAATTAAACTCATGAGAAATTTGTTCCAAACAGTATCTGGCAAATTCTATTTATATAATTTTGACATAATATATTATTTACAGGACATTTATATTTTAAAATGTTTTATTTGGTCTCATGGCTACTAATTTAAAACAAAATTATTCGACATTAACATTAAATTTTTGTTTGGAAGCTAAATACACTAAGCAACAGTTCTAGGAGACTAATTGTAAGAAAAAATAAAACAAAAAATTTTGAAATTATTTAATTCAATTTTATTAACTTTAACTATCAATGTTGTATTATGAAAAGAATATTTTTAAAATATTAAAAATTCAACAAAAAAATAAAAAAGATAAAGTAATGTCACATAAAATGTTATATTGCTAATGACTTGCTGAAAAAACCATTTTAACCAACAATAGCAAATTAATATTTATCCAGCGTTTCTCATGGTTTTAAAGTACAAAGTTAAAAACTAAAATAATTTCAATTTTTCAAAAATTGTTACCTTATCTAGTAAGTTAGTATATCTATATTGATATATATATATGTTGATTAATTTCGGTTTTTTAACTTCTTTAAAGTGTAGTAAATAGCTGAGGAAGTATTAAAAAAACGACAATATTAGTACAATGTAAGTTTTAACACAGTAGTAATCAATTTTTAAATTCTTAAGCAATATAATAATGTTCATATAAAGGGAAAGTGCAGGGTAGGAAATTAATAATGGTGAAAAAAAGAATATATAAAGGGAAATATGAAAAGTATGGGGGATTGACGTTTTGATGAATAAACGTTCATTTATGGGTCAGGATGTTTGGTGCAAGTAACTTTGTATTTTGTACAATTTAATTTATTTTATGTTACATTTTTATATTAAATTTAGACTTTGTGTTTATTACGTTTCGTAAATAAAATAACTATTTAAAAACCTGCACTTAGCGTAAATACTTTATATCCACCGTGCTGTTAAAATTGTGTATGCGTGTGCGGTAAGAGTCAAGGTTGGACTGCTGGTCCTTTAGTCGATCTTGATAATTAGTGTGAATGCTGGCTAGTTTTTGAGCTTAACTGTCCTTTAGTAGGTATAGTGAAAACGTAGTTATGCTGGTGGCTTATAAGAAGCCACTCTTCAGTCTGCTACTTTTGAGCTAGACCGTGCTGACGGGTCTAAACTCTACCCATTTAGTAGTTCACTAATTGGAGGGATTGGGGCTGACCAGTGTATTCTATGGAAGGACTCGAGAAGAGCTAAAAACGACGAACTTGTCATCAAAAACATTAGTTAATTTGTGTATTACAATTGTGTCTATGTCGGGGTACTACCAATGTACGACAAAAGATGAATTTTAAGTTTATATAAGATTTCAAATACAGTCTCATAATATTTTTGATTTCTGTAATCATTTTTCAAACATTTAATGAGGAATATTCAACATAGATGAACTAATTAACTAAATATAAAAAAATTGCCAAAAACTGAAATTATTTTGTTCCTAACCTGGTCTTATACACCTTTAATTGTAAAGAAAATGAAAATTTACTTACATTTATTTTAAATATTGAAGTAATAACTTCAATCACTACCAAGTTTACTCACTTTTATTTTTCCTTGTGTGATGAATTGTGAAATACAAAGTTCATTTAAGCCTATTCGATCAGCCAATATTTGTTCATCATTTTGTAAACTTGTTATCTAAAATAATAATTCTCTTTTAACTATTTAATTAAATAGTTTGGTTTAATTTAACATTCATATTTTTACTTTATTTAAAATGATTTGTCTTTCTAATGGTATACAATCTGTATAAGGAACAGCTAAATACAATAAATGCAATTTATTTGTTAAAATCAAAGCTTTTGATGCTTCTAATAAATCAGTATATAATTTTTGTGCTTCTAGAATATCTAAGTTAGCATTAACAGCAGCTTTTGCAATTGCAGTTAATTTAATTTCATCATCATTTAGCTTGCTAAAAGAATTTATAGATTCTAATTTAACCAAACATGATTCAACTAAATCTGATGCAGCAGTAGAGGCATTTCCTTGTTTTTCTGCTTGTTTTACATAAAGTGTATGTTTCATTAATTCCACTAACTGATTACGATTTTTTGTACATTCTGTACTTATAGAACTTAATATCATTGAATAAATTATACTATCTTCATTTCCTAAACAACTATCTATATTTTCTATACCCTTCTCCAGAAGATCTTTTATCTAAAGGATAAAAATTATAAATTTTAAATTAATTGTTTATTAAATCTTTCTTATAAAAAATTATTCATAAACAAATATCATATATATTATAAATATTTAATGTTATATAATATTAAAAAAATTCAGCACATTGGGTTCGAGGCACAATGGGGACGTGGCATAGTTGGGTCCAGTATAGATTTAATCTGATAGTGATTAAAATTACTATCATAAGAAATGCTTCGATACAAATCTGTAGATAGTATTTAATTCGATGAAATTGGTGCATAATTACAAAAACAACATCTTTTTCTATTTCCTTAATTATATCCAGATTAGTAATTTTTAGATTCAAAAATATATTATATAATTTTTAATTATACATTATATAATTTTTATAATTCTTTTCAAATTATTATTGATTTTTATTCTTTTGTGAAAAAGTTGTCATTTTAAATCCCCCCCCGTGGGCAGGTAAAGGGTCAGTTTATAAAAAAAATATACCAAATAAAAAGTAGACATCATGCATCTATATAAAAAAAATTATATTGTTATGATTATTTTTAAAAAAGTTATGGTAGTTTTAAGTAAAAAAAATTGAAAAAATGTCGATTTGTAATTTTCTTTGAAGATTTACTTATTTATGGGGAACGAGGGAAATTTTTTTAATTTTTGAGGTTAATGTCTTCGAGTAGATACGATTTGTGATTTATTGACGTCTTTATNGAACGAGGGAAATTTTTTTAATTTTTGAGGTTAATGTCTTCGAGTAGATACGATTTGTGATTTATTGACGTATCGATGAAAAAAATTGGTTCGGTGAGAGCTGAGAAAGTATGGTAACAGACACAAAAAAAAAAAAAAAAATCATAGTAAAACTAATACCTTTTCAGCTTCGCATCGAAGCTAAAAATATATAAGGTAAACAGTCAGATTTATAAAAAAATATACCAAATGATAGGTAAAGACATCATGCATCTATAAAAAAAAATTATATTGATCCATACATTTTTCAAAAAAATAACATTAAAAGTTAAAATATAAAAAAGAATTTTTTTACAAAAATAGTACTTAACTACTTAACTTTGATGTCTGTTTTTACCGTGAAGACAAAATAAAGTCCGAAATTTTTTTTTTCATAATAAAGTACATTACATTAGCTTTAATTTAAAATACATATAAAAATGTCAGACTTAGTAAAACCAATTCCTTCTCAGCTTCGCATCGAAGCTAATAAACAATGAAAACCTTAAGAATTGAAAGCAATCTGATATAATTTACGATCATATTTTAAGCAAATTTACAATAAAATATTACAAAAAACAACTTTCTCACTACAATTAACTAATACTTTTTTAATATATAATAGAAGGTATTCTTATCTATAAAAATGACAAAAATATTTCTTTAACCTATTGTAATGAATTTTCAGTTTTTAAATACAAGTCACAGAAATATTTAATTATGGCCAGTTAGTATATGACATGGAATCATAATTTAACAATAATCTAATAGTATTTGAAATATAAATAATTTTTAACTAATAGAGCAAAATATATGAAATAGATTATGAAATTTATAAAATTTTTATATAATGTCATTGAATAATTTTGTGCGATCACAAATAGTTGGAATTAAGGCGAGAAAAAAGAAGAAGGATACCATTGAATAATTTATACCTAAATGGCTTTTTTAACAGGTATTTTAGAACACCTATAGCACTCCCTTTATGTTTGCCTATGTCAATGATTATAAATTAATCTTTTAATATAATTTTAAGAGAAATATTTTCCCTTAAATCTACAAATAACATGTTACAACTAGCCATTGAGAAATAGTAATTATTTTTTTGTAACTTATTTCCATTGAACCATTTAAATTTTAATCATAAACATAAAACTATATCAGTATATAATTTTATATTTATTCTAACATAAGAAAAATCAAATAATTTTCTTTCATTTAAAATCAATTAAAGTTTTGTTTAATTTTTTTTAATAAGTTATTTATTACCTTGATTTTCTCATTTTCTTGACACAACAATACACTATCTCCATGTTTTGTTAAACCAGCTCTACCAGCTCGTCCAACCATCTGTCTATAAGTACTCTGTTTCATAAACTCTCTTCCAACATAGGGTGATGTTATTATAACCTGCAATTAAATTTACCTGTAATTTATTATTTATTTATATAAGAAAAGTAATAATAATTATCATTCTTTAATTATAATTAAAGAATGATCAAAAAATTTAAATAATGATATTACTCTTTGAGCTGGTAAATTAACACCAGCAGCTAAAGTTGACGTACAACAAATACATTTAATAGTACCACTTAGAAAAGCTTCTTCCAACAATTTTCGTTCAGCATTTGTTAAACCTAAATGGCAAATGTAATTACAATATACAAATATATATCATGTAGTATTTTTCATGTTCATCAATTATAACACCTTATTAGGATGTCAATACCTTAATTTTTCAAAAGACAAAACACATATTTAACTAGCTTATAAAATAGAAAATAATCCAATTAAGAAAATGACTAGTTGACAACAACTTTTGGACAAGTGCTTCAGAAGATATTAACATTTTTATATTTTGATAGGAGGAAGAGTGAGGCCGAGAAATTTCTAGTGATAAAAATAGCAACTTCTACACCTCACCTCCAGTTAATACTTTGTTAATAGCTTCTGAAATACTGGTCCAAAAATGATTATCAACTAGTTATTTTCTTAACTAGGTCTATATCTAATAAATGAGGTAGTTAATTATATATATTATCATTTCAAAAATAAAGTTAATATCATTATAAAGTATAGGGATAAACATAAAAAATATACTATGATTGTTAAATTGAGAAAAACAAGTACTCAAAAGAAAATTAAAAGAAAATTTCTAATATCATTTTTTTTTTTTTTGATTAATTAAGTAGTTCGTAATAAATAAATATTGTCCCATAGATTAAATACATATAGATAGACCATGCTGTACACAATTTTGACAGTCCAATTTTTATCATGAATGGACGCAGGGAAACGATGCGCTGGACGCAGGCGATTGTGCTGATAGATAGCGTAAATTTTGAGTGCTTCTATTGATTGAAATATACGTGGTATTTTAAATCTTTAATAATTATTAAATGAATGCATGATGCACATAATTAAACAGTTATTGTTATAAACGTTAATTGTATTTTATGACATAATGTAAAGTTTTTTTATGATTTTAACTCTTTGTAATAATTTTTTCATTGAAATTTAATTAAATTTTTTATTTTAATACTATACTAAGAATCCTTAATAGAACTTTGACATAAAATATGGTATTACAGTACAAGACTAAACTGTTGGCCTATAAATACTTTTATAAATTATTTTAAACAAAAAGTAGTGGCGGATAAATTATTTTGTAATTAGGATAAGTTGAAAAATCTTTATGATAAAAATTATTCTTTTTCTTGCACTTTATATAGTAAAAATCCCAATTAATTAAACTTTCTAAAACAAGCCAACATTATTATTAGTGACCTTAGATTATCACAACCTATTAAAAGATATGGAGTAAAACCATCATGTTTTGATGGTTTTTTGGATTTACCTTTATCTTCCACTGACGAAACTACAACTGAAAATCATATGGATTCCAATTATAGTTCAGACACATCTGAAATATCTTCTTTCTCTAATTTCTGTCCTAATATACAAGAACAACTGATTTCTCTTCCTACATTAACTTTAAAAACCTGCTCAAATGTATATTTTGTTAGGTATCTCGGTAAAAAATTGTTAGATAAATTTCTATGTAAACCATGTGAAATTTATGAAAGAGGACACAAATCTTTTTAATGACAAAGAATTTTTAATTTTTTATAAAACATTCAAACACAAAATCAAATAATTACTAGTAAGTTGAAAAAACCAAAAGAAATTTGAATACATTTTGTTACTAATGCTCAACAGATAAATGAAAAGTCGTATACAACACAATTGAGTTTTAAATTAAATATTATAATCACAAATGAATTATATCCTATTATAAATACTTCACAAGAGTGCTTGTCACACTTAGAATATTTAACTTGAAGTCAAAATTTCATAAGATGGGCTTCGCTGATAAATTAAAGATTCTAAGAGGAAATTAATATTATTATAGGATAAACCTATCTTAACTTCTTATTTTATAATTTTTAGTGATCTGAACTTTGGTTAAAACTGATTATTTGTTTGAATATTTTTTTCTAAAATATTTATAATTTGTTTTTTTTTTTTTAATATTTCATTGTATATTTGAAAAATTAAATTATTAATTTTATACATGAAAACCTCATAAGGAGGATATATAGCGCTATCGCTAAAGGTATAAATTAACAAAAAATCGGTTGCCAATTGTCTGAATGCCGTGGCCCATCTATGTGTATTTAATCTATGATCGTACTCTATATAAATACTTAAATCTATGATATATCACCAATTTTAACTTTTGTAACTTAAAATATTGTTCTTATATAAAACTTTCATTCAAGTTGAGAAATCGAATTTTTAAAATTGTATAGTAAAAAATTAAATCATTATTCGAAATAAAATCATGATAACACAAATTAGATAAAAATTTAAATCTAACTTTAGTTTTGAAACATTTTTTAAGAAAAATTGTACAACTTCTTTTATATATTTATTTAAATAATTTTAGTTTTAAAAAATATAATAAATTAAATAAAGAATAAAAGTTCTACTAATGACTGTGCTATTACCAGAATTATGATACGCAACTCCAAACAAAATACTTCTTGACAACAGAGGACATACTTTTCCATTACCTTCTTCTTTCAAAGCATTGAATAATGCTTCTTTCTCTTTTAATTTAACTTTAGCTTCTTTTCTAACATATTATATTATAAATATAACATGTTTAATAAAATTAATTAATTTAATAAACTTATTATAAGTATATGTTGAAAAAAAGTAGTAGTACCCATTGTAAACTAAAAATAATATACTAGGGTGTTACTCTCTCTAAAGTTTGCAATCTGCTAACAATTTTTTAAATTTATATTGGTAATATATTGATTTATATTTATTATTCTAAAATCCCCATTGGAGACTATCGAAAGAAAAATTAATTTTTAACTTTTTAAGCAACTGGCAATACTACAATTTAGATTTTTCATTTTTTAAATAATACTTTTAGAAGATTCTATTTTACTAGGATTATATACAAAAAAAAGTATTATATACACTCACTTTCCAATAGTTTTATAAATTATTTTAGCTACACTTTGACAACAGCTTTTTGTTGGACAAAATACTAAACAGCTTCCACTTGGTAATATTTCTCTGACTAATAGACCAAATCCATTTGGATCAAACTTTTTCATGTCAACTGTATAGCACTACAGCAAAAAAAAAAAAAACAAGGTTATTTTTGATAGATTAAAATATTACTAAGATATTAAATATAAACTAACATCAAAATTTAGTTTCCTATCAAGTTTGGACTTAATAGAACCATCAATATCTCTATTGATCACATATATTTCATCATTTAACTTGATTGTTTCAGTGAGATCAACAGGTCTAAAATCTCTAATATAAAGAAACGAATTCAAAAAATCACCTATCTCTGGCATGTTGCCAATTGTTGCAGACATACCAACAATTTGAATATTATCTATAAAATAATATGCCACAGTTAGTAAAATTTTCAAAATAATGTATTTTTCTAAATTCCATAAATTTTGTCAAAAATAATTGAAGATAAGTAATATAATTTTCCCTTTACTTCTTCAAGTATTAATACATTGTTGGCTACATGGTAAAACATGTGAAGTCACATTTTACTAATTTTACAGAAGAAACAAAAAACTTTTTGGTCGTGGATTTGTTATTGTAGAAATAAGGTTTAGTTTTTGTGCATTATCATAATAAATTTACAATGAAGTTGATACAAAAATAGAATTCCTACATATTTTAATAATAAAAAAATGGTCAATATTAAGACTTACAAAGTTTTACCACACAACCAATAATTTAAAAATTTAAAATTGAAAATTTACATTTAGAATATAATATTTTTGTAAGAGTTGCTTCTAATAAAGCTCCTCTTTTTTGTTCTCCGAGAAGATGCAATTCATCAACAACTATCATACCAACTTCTCTACCTCCTAATCGACCATTATCGCTTAGCATACAATCAACTAAACCAGCACCTCTTTCCAAAGTACAAACATACAATGATGATTTACGTTTTCTATTGATGGGTGGATGTTTTCCTTTACCTCCAACATATTCTTCAACATGAAATTCTAAGTTGAGACCAAAGGGAGACAATGATTGCACCTAAAAAACATAAAAGTATAAATAATAAAACTTAAAAAGCATACTTATATAAAATATATATTTACTATGTTCTATAAATGTACCTTTTCTTGAACTAAGGCAACATATGGTAGTATAAATATTACATTTTTTTCATTAACTAAAAGTTCTTTAAGCATTAGAATTTCTGCAACTAATGTTTTACCACCACTAGTAGGTAAGGCATACACTAAATTTTTTTTATCCTTTACAGCTTCTAAATTTAAACATTCAATTTGCCAATCTAAAATGCACAGAAATATATTTTGATTATCTAAGAATTTAATAAAGATAAATTTATTACCGTAAAGTTTTGTAATTCCTTTGTG
Organism: Daktulosphaira vitifoliae; assembly: GCF_025091365.1. Taxonomy (NCBI): domain Eukaryota; kingdom Metazoa; phylum Arthropoda; class Insecta; order Hemiptera; family Phylloxeridae; genus Daktulosphaira; species Daktulosphaira vitifoliae. The sequence continues at coordinate 59,838,372 of NW_026099572.1, forward strand.
TTTTTGAAATAAGTGTTTTACTTTTGATGGCAACCCAAAAAAGTCAGTTTCATCTTCTCCGTGAAAACGTTTTCTCTGGTTACTATGGCTAAAATTTAAATGATGCTTTTGAGAAAATGTGTCAGTTATAAGAGGAGATTTATTTTTCATCCTGTAAAAAGTTTTGATAAGTAGAATAAATCATTTAATTTACATAGTACACTTAAAAGCACTTAAATATTTTTTTTTATTGTCCATTCATTAAGTAATTAGAATCAATACATCAACATATCTTATATGTCATAGTAATTAGAGCTTAAAGTAATATCTTCAGTCTAGGTAAGTACATGGAATGTACGAGATGTAATTTTATCTTTTTTAATTATAAATAATTAAAGATTTTTAATAACATTTGATCAATAATTGTTAAAATATTTACATTAAGCTCTGCTAAAAATAATTTTAGGAGCTATTTAATTGATTTAGAGAATTTAAACTAAAAATTGAAAACATACTAAGATAGAATAAATTACAAAGGTTTATTCTTGTTCATAATGTATTTTTGACTTTGATAAATACGTTTAAAGTAATAAAAAAAATTATGGTTGATTTTTCAGTAAATTTGATTAAAGTAATAGCTCTATTTTCGCCATATATAGAGTATATGCCACAAGAAAAGTAACAAATTAATTTTTTATTTATTATGAAAAAATGTTACAATCTATTAATAAACAAAACAGTAAGTAATTATGATAATCACAAATTATATTACATATTTGTTTTCAATAATTTAATAATAATTTTACGATAATTAAAAGTAAATTTTTACACCAGTTTTCTTTTTAATCTGCGATAAATTATTTGAAAAACGAGTGAGATGACATGAAGTTGATGAGTGGATTTAGGTGATGTAATAGTTTTGTTTGGAAATTTTGAATGGTCTTGGTCAAGTTCATTAAAAGAAGATAATTTTTTTCAAAAAAAGCTAACTTAAAAAAATATTTCTTTTAAAAATTTTTTTAAATCAAACCTATAATTTAATTTGTACTATAGTCAAATAATCTTACGTAACAAAGTGCATTCCTGGTAGACGTCTTTTAAAATATCAAGATCAGAGATTTAATAATAAAAATTGTTTTTAAATTAGAGAATAAATCACATTTTATTTTGCCGTAATAAAAATGAATGAAAATTAATAAAATTCTATCATGAACACATAAATAATTTGGTGTATTACGTCTCGATTAGTAATTGTTAATTTGAAAATAACCAGTAAAATAGAATAGCGGCAATTATTAATAATGATAACACATTTGAAAATAAGAATTAAGTTTGTGCTGACATCTAGCAATAAAAAGCTAATATATTTAAAAATATAAAAATAAAAATTCTATCATATGTTGTTGAAATTCGATTTACTGTCTTAATAGTGTGAGTTTTCCCCGCCAATTCTGTAATTTTGATTGTGAAGACAATTGTAATCGTTGGATCATTAACTCTTAAATTTTATGACAAAAATATTTTTGATTAAATATTTTAACTGTCGTAATTATTTATATTACTTTAGGCTTTAGATTTTACGTTATATTTTAAGCGAAATTTCTTCAGTTTATCATTTTTCTACTTATTTAATACTTTTGATTTCGTTTTATTATCTTAACGTATGTTGTAAATTTACCATTAAAAAATGGTTGCATTTTTAGAATTGTGTCGAAAATATTTCGATACTGATAATTTGTATGATGTCTTAAAGACGAATAAAAATGCTACTGATAAAGAAGGTTTGTAAACTTACAATTGCATTTTTAAAAAAATAAAAATGAATGTTAATTATTTCTTTAATAAAATTTTTTATATGCAGTTCGAAAAGCATACTATGTTCTTTCGATGAAACTTCACCCTGATAAAGTTCCTGAAAATGAAAAATTTGAAGCAACTGAGAAATTCAAAGTCATTAGTCAAATACACGCATTGTTAGCAGATCCTGAAAAAAGAAAATTGTACGATACTACAGGTATATCAGTGATGTTAAATATTTCTATATTTTTGTATTATAATTAAACTTCTATTAAAATATTTGTCAATAAAGTTGTTGAATTATTTAATACTCATTTGTGTGGTGATGTGTATAACAACTAATTAAGAAAGTTATATTTGATTTGGTTAAACCTTATTTTTTTTAAATTTAAGGTTGTGTTGGTGATGACATTGATCCTAATACAGCTGATGATGACTTCCCATGGGAAACATATTGGCGTTCAATATTTAAAAAAATTACTGATGATGATATAAGAGAGTTTGAAAAAAATTATAAAGGTTAGAATTAAATAATATATTATTGTAAAATGTCTAACTATTAAAATTTTTTTTAAAAGGTTCTGATGACGAAAAACGAGATCTCAAAAAAGGATATTTGGCTGGAAAAGGAGATATGACATTTATAATTAACATGGTTCCATTTAGTTCAGTACATGAAGAAGACCGTCTCAGAGAAATATTAGAAAAGATTATTGAAGAAGAAGATCTTCCTAAATATGAAACATTTACTAATGAGCCCCTTTTCAAAAAAAAAAGGCGTTTATTAAAAGTACTTGAAATATTTTACTTCACTTAACTCTTTCCTAATTTTTTATATAACGTTACTTAAAACTATAACTTAGATTAATATCTGAACACTTTATTGATTAATATCAATATTGTACTAGAATAGTCTCAGATCCACATATTGATAATATATATTTATAAATATATATTGATAAAAACAGTGGCTTCTATGGTACATCAGTCAATTACAATGTTTCATGAATTTTAGCTTCGATGCGAAGCTGAGAAGGTATTGGTTTTACTATGATGTGTTTTTTATTTTATTTTTTTTTTTATTTTTATTTTTATTTTTTTTGTGTCTGTTACCACTTTTTCTCAGCTCTCACCGAACGGATTTCTTTCAATGATACGTCAAAAGATCACAAATCGTATCTAATCGAAGACATTACCCTTAAAAATTGAAAAAATTTCCATCGTTCCCCGTAAAAGGGGGAAACCTCCAAAAAAATTACAAATTTAAAAATCGGTAGTTTTCGAAATTTTTTCAATTTTTTTTACTAAAAACTGCCGTAACTTTTTTAAAAATGAACATATCAATATAATTCTTTTTTTTATAGATGCTTGATGTCTTTACTTATCATTTGGTATATTTTTTTTGTAAATTTGACCTTTTTGCTGCCCACAGGGGGGGATTTAAAATGACAACTTTTTCACAAAAAATTAACTTTTTCAACTTAACTTTTGAAAATGTTCCGGAAGGTCTGACACTTTTATATATATCTTAAATTAAAGCTAATGTAATGTACTTTAATTTGAAAAAAAAAAATTTGACCTCTGGACTTGTCTTCATGGTGAAAACGGCTACCGAATGCTATTTTTGTGTGAAAATTTTCGATTTTATTATTTATATTATATTTAACTTTATAATGCTATAACTTATTGAAAAGTTTATGGATCCACACAATTTTTTTATGAGAAATAATATTTTTTAATAAACCTTTTTTCGTTCGACATACTTTATCTTAATCGAGATATTAATAAGGAACCAGCAGATCAAGTAGCTTTTGGAATAAAATACAAATTTTTTTATAATTAAACACTATCTAAAGATTTGCATCGAAGCGTTTATTTTTGATAATGATTTTAATCACTGTCAGATATCATTATACTTGATCCAACTATGCCACGTCACCACTGTGCCGCGACCCCCCTGTGCTGGGTTTATTAGTGCTAGATCTCTTACATTTCTTATTTTAAAAAGATAAATTTTATTTTGCTAAAAAACTCAGTTAAAGACATCTTAATTATAGCTTAATTACAGTAAAATTATTTAAGCAATTGATAATTTTATTATTCATTACACATTTTGGAAAAAAAAATCTTAAAAATACTTAAATATTTTAGATTTGATGATAAATTTTTTGTATGTCAATAATAGACTTTGTAATCTTGTTCTTTCAAAAAATACTTTCTGTTTCAAACTAAAACATCTAGAGTTTTTTTTAAATAGATATATAAATAAAATTAGAACATTTATGGAGTGGTCATTTAAAGGACTTGCATTTAGAGGTGGCTATCCTATAAATGTGCCAGTTAGAGATTGGTATTTATACTAAATAACTGTTTTATAGGTTGATTATTTAACTTTGACTCATATTATCTTTAAAAAAATAAATAAAAATTTTTTCAAAAGTTAATAACAGCCTATTCTTTATGATTTTTTAAAAAAAATTAGTTTTACCTCCCTTTACCATGGAAACTCATATGTTTAATCTGCTTACAAATAATATAATGATCTAATTAAGAATCTATAGCATTTTTTAAACTAGTATTTAGAAGGTATTAACATTTAAATATAATGATTGGTGGTGAAACACAGTTTACTTCAATCTAGTGATTTGTTAAAATGCTAATATCTTTTAAAATACCGGTACAAAAGTTATTATTGATCAGACATTTTTTTAAAATAGTTCATTATGCTATTCAAAGTAGATTAAATATATGAGTTTCCATTTAAAAACAAAATTTGATACAACTTTAAGAGCAAAGGAGAATTCAGGAATTTTTTTTTTTTAATTATAGAATGTAAGATATTATTAATTTATGAGAAGAAAAAACAATAATATATTTTATAATTTTAAAATTATTATGCGAGTTATAATCAAACAATTATTGTATAGAGTGCTCACATACACTATAACAAAGTTATTTTCATATGTATATTTAATTAGAGTGCCATTATATTATACATTATACATTACAGGTATTAATATATTTTCTCTATAACGCTTGACATAATAAAAATATATTACTGTTGCATAGAGGTGGTGATCGTTATCAAATTTTAACTGTATTAAGCAATCTATAAAAATTTTAGTGTAAGAACTAGATAAATAGTTTATTGGTCTATTGTAATTTTAAATGGGTTAATAATATTTTTAAATATTTCCTGAAGTATTTGATTATTGGTTCAATTATATATTTTAAGGCTAAAAGACAAGAGGCTGAATTTGAAAAAATGCAAGTTGAACTTGAAAAAGAAAAAAAAAGTAACAAAAACGATGATAATGATTTATTATTAGCAATACAAAAAAGATCAGCTGAACGTGCTGAACAAATGGATGACTTTTTATCTAGGATGGAAGCTAAATATTGTAAACCACAACCAACTACTAAAGGTAGAAAAAGTAATAAACGGAAGTAAACATAAAAAACATTTAAAACTTTTTATAAATAGCTGTTCTTAGATTTTGCTTTTATTTTTATACTTTCTATATTTTTATGTATAATTATTTTAAACAATATAACAGAGTATTCCATTTATTGTGTAAATAAATAATACATAAATATAAATTTAATTGTCAAACTATACAAAAAAAAAACACTGCTTTTATTTTTTCGATTGAATTTTTTTTTGGTTTTTTAAGATTATGGTATTTTATTAATGAATATTCAATTAGTACTAGTAATTTAGCTTTGATGCGAAGCTCATAAGGTATTAATTTTACTATGATGTGTGTTTTGTGTTTTACCACTTTTCTCAGCTCTCATCAAACCAATTTCTTTCAACGATACGTCAAAAAATTACAAATCGTATCAATATAATAAGAGTAATGTCGAAGACATTATTTTCAAAAATTGAAAAAATTTCAACTACAAAAGTAAATAATTTTACATTGTAATTTATTAATTTTTTAACTCCATTTGTATGAGTACTACAAGTCTATAGTATTCCAAAATTTTTGGTAACAAGTTCCGTTATCAATTATTTCTAAAAAAAAAATGATTTTTAGTTTCACATAAATTTAACAATGAATTTTTACAATTATAATCAAATTTTATAATACGCTCTATTAAGTAGACTTTTTGATTGGTTTTTTTAGTTAAAGTAAATGATAAAAATTAATTAAGTTCTGAATATTTCAATTGTAAAATATTTTTAAGCAATAAAAGTTACTTAGAAATAATTACACTCATTTCTATTTAAGTGGTCTATTACAATGAAAATACAAAAAAAAATATTGAGTTTTTCTGATAAATATGATGTAAATAGTAATTATAAAATTTCCTGGCTGCATATTAATCTTAAAAATACCATATTTTTATTTCTTATAAAATTTTCTATTTAATGAATGTCAGTTTTAAACTTGCAAATCAAACTAAAGGTCATTGTAACAAATTCAATTTTTTTTTTTGTTATAAACTTTCAAAAAATCTACTTAAAAAAAACTAAAAAAATAGGTTAACAATGATATTAAACACTGATTATTTTTAACATATTAAAAATAAAAATGATTAATAACACTAGTTTACAACAAAATTGATCTATGACTTATGATAGTCATTTTTTATGTAAAATCGTCCACTGAGTCCGAAAATGAAGTCCAAAATACAAAAAGTAGAACAGTTTTTGAGTTATTGCGAAATTAGCGAAATTTGTGTGCCGCGAAAAAGTGTTTTCATTATATTCTAAATATCTTTAATTGCATTTAATTGATTTTCATTTTTTTTTACATAAAATTAAACAATATTAAATTACCTATAACTTTTATCTTAAACAATTTTTTATATGACTTTTTTCTCGTTTGCTATCTATTAATTTACCACTGAATTTTTATCATTTTTTTTCAAAATGTTAGAAAAAATTCAGAGTTTTACGTAAAATACACTAATAAAAAATAAATTTATCAACAATATATTCAATAGACATTATACTCTAATACATGATAAAGAAAATGATATATTATTTTGTAATATTGATAAAAAAATGAAGAAGTTATGCGCGATTGAAAATTAAAATAAATTTCCTAATATCAGAGTTTTTTATTAATTCGATGCTTTAATTTTGTAAAATATTGAAAAATTACTCACAATATTACTTTTCAAAACAAAATTTCGATTTTTTAAATAACTTAAGGTTATTTCATGTAGTTTAATTGGGATATTTTTAAATTGAGTTAATTTTACAAAACTAATGAACGACTCCAATTTTGTGTTAACTTTATCAAAAGACGAGGCTTTAGCATGGAACTCGTTTCGTTTGGTTGTAAATTATTTTTTAGGAAACTTCAAAAGTAAAAATAATAGAGAAATAGTAAACGATTTATATGATAAACTATTCAACAATAGGTAAACAGTACATTTTATAATTTTATTATTTTCTGAATAAAAGATACATGTATATTTCTTAATTCAATCGGAAATAGAGGTGAACATGTCATTGAAAATACATTTTCTTCATGCACATTTAAATTTTTTTCCTGGAAATCTTGGAAATGAAAGCGATGATAACTTTCATTAGATTTTTTATTTGTGGTCCTATGAAAATACTTTCTTTGATTTTTGCATCAGACAAATGTGGAAACACAGTTTTCAAATAACTAAAAGAATTTCCATTTTTATTTAAAGCTTTAACAAAATTTTTAAAAAGTCCAAGTTAATATGTAAAGGGGTAGGATTATTCTATTTTTATTAACCAGAGGATTGAAACTTCAATTTTTTTTTAAATACGAGAATTTAACACAACTCCACCAAACTGTAAATTTAACTCAATTTAAAAATATCCCAATAAAACTATATGAAATAACCTTAAGTTATTTAAAAAATCGAAATTTTATTTTTAAAAGTATTATGAGTAATTTTTCAATATTTTACAAAATTAAAGCATCGAATTAATAAAAAACTCTGATATTAGGAAATTTATTTTATTTTTCAATCGCACATAACTTATTCATTTTTTTATCATTATTACAAAATAATATATCATTTTCTTTGTTATGTATTAGAGTATATGTCTATTGAATATATGGTTGGTAAATATATTTTTAATTGGTGTATTTTACGTAACTCTGAATTTTTTCTGACATTTTGAAAAAAATGATAAAAATTCAGTGGTAAATTCGTAGATAGCAAACGAGAAAAGAGTCATATAAAAAATTGTTTAAGATAAAAGTTATAGGTAATTTAATATTGTTTAATTTTATGTAAAAAAAATGAAAATCGATTAAATGCAATTAAAGATATTCAGAATATAATGAAAACACTTTTTCGCGGCACACAAATTTCGCTAATTTCGCAATAACTCAAAAACTGTTCTACTTTTTGTATTTTGGACTTCATTTTCGGACTCAGTGGACGATTTTACATAAAAAATTACCATCATAAGTCATGGATCTGAAAATTTTTTTTTATTTGTAAACTTAAGTAATTTAAAAATAATTTTTTTTGTTTTTAATTATTTTTATTTATATGTAAATACTTATTTTTTAATAATTAGATAGAAGTGATAGAAAAAGTCTAATTTCATGTTTGAAACAGTACGAAAGTTTGATTTAGAAAAGTATATTATTGATGCTAAGGTAAGTTCCTTGTAGACCAATGTATTTATTCACAAGTATAAAAAAAAAAATTTTATGGAGTATTGCATCAAGCTCTTTAATTTTTATGTTTGTCAAAGAAGTAACAAAATATACTACTTTATCATTTATTTATTATTTCTCCGTAAAAAATTTAATATTAAGTATTATATATTAATTTCATACTATATTTAATTGCTATAAAAGTGGTTATCCATAAATTATACTTTTAAATCTAAGAACTACTAATCAGGATATAATTAAGGAAATATGAGTTGATGTTGCATTTGTAATTATGCACCATTTTTTTTAGAATTAAACGCTATAGATTTGCATCGAAGCGTTACTTATGACAGTGATTTTAATTGCTGTCAGGTATCAATACTTGTCCTATGCTGTACCACGACCCCACTGTGCTATCGTTTTATTATTTTCATAAACACTTAATTATAGAGAAATCTATTTAGAGTATAACATTACAGATCTAGGAGAAAGATTTTCTAAAATTATCCAACTTAAATTTAATTAAAAACAAAAGAATATACATTTTGTATTTTGATCTAATACCAATTGAGGAATTAACTCCTAAAACTAAAAAATGTTTTATACAAAATATTCTATCTCAAAATGATATAAAAATAATAATAGATTTTTTTATAATTTTGAATTAACATGTATATTACTATATTATTAATGGGATCTTTATCACAAAATGTGTACATATGATGTGAGTATAGATAAAATCATACACCACATCGATAGTTGCAGACAACATATTATAATGGGTTTTAATTGTAAATTTACCACTAGAATATTTTATCAAATAACTGGCTGCAAAATCGTAAATACAATTTTTATGATAAATTTGTTTAATTTTAAATAAAAAAAATATTTATGATATTACAATAGATTTTGATTTGGTTTCGTTTATTTTTTTACTATACAAGTACATGTTTTTACATAATATTTGAGCTTAATTTTAAAATACATAGATATAAGATAATAAATAGGTGTACACATAGTATTATACATTTCATATTTTACATATATACAATGTATAAATAACAACAGTGTTTGTCAACACTTAAATATAATTTACATTATTATAGCATTTTATGTATCTTCAAAATAGTAATAAATATATATTTAATATGTGACATCTTACAAAATAATACAACATTAAAACTATTAGAAAATGATAATTATATTTTTAGAAATATTGCATTTCACAATTTATGTAGGAAGGAAGTTAATGAAAAATATGCTAAGAAGTAAAATTATCATTCAACAATCGTAAAATAGTGTCTATATTGTATCTTGTTAAATTGTTCGTAAATGCATTGTGATACTAATATATATATGCTTCTATAAATTATAAGCATAACATTTAAATAATTACATTAGTTTCCAATAAAATATCCTTACAAAATGACATTGATTAATGTTGGATGAAGAAATTATTGAGAGTAAATACATAATTAAAATAATAAATATACAGACGAATTGTAAGTAAAAAGAATTGGTAAACATAAATGTTAATAAAAAAAAATTTATATATATTAGTAAAAAGTTTTATTGTTTCATTCATACTCAAAAGACACTTTACTACAATGAAAATTTTAAAATATTTTTGGTATAAGATGTACATTTGGGATAGTGGCTGGGATTTTTAAACACAATGATGCCAACATTAAAGGAGAAAAAGTATGCATAGTACTCGTACCGATAAAATCTCAAGTGTGCATAATCATTGAATAAATTATTTGTTTGTTAATCACGATATAATCTTGATAATCGTTTATTCATTCAATGCGAGTCCATCCAACTAGCCGGTATGACATATCCCGATATGGCGTACAGCATCCTGGGGTACCAATGAATGCCTTCGGGAGGATCATTATTGTCTACTAAATTATCCGGAGCGCCAGAGGTTAGCGGATGAGCTAAACGCCAAATGAATCCGTTGAAGGAAGCCCGAGCAGCAGCCACCATTCTGGCGGGCAAGAAAGCCCAGTGAGCCAATCGTTGACTGTCGAGCACGGCGTAACAAGACGCCACTATGTCGTCGACAACCACCGTGCCGTCAACGGTCAGCGGAGCGTACAGTCCTTGTCTCTCGATGTGCCGAACTTCCACAACGCGCTCGGCTTGCAAGCCTTTGCTGTGGTGAACGACGGTCAGTAACGTGTCGTTGACACGGATGCGTTTGGCGAGCACGGGGTTTGCGTTCCAAATCTGTGATCGTTCCGCCTTTTCCCAGCGGAGCACCAAATGAGTTGGCGTAGCCGTAATGGACTTGCCAGTGTCCGTCACCAGCGTCACGAAGTCCGTTCTGGCTGTCGTACTCCTGTCCAGGAACAACAGCACTTTGCTCATTCTCAACTGGCCGTCGTTGGTGAGCGCCAAAACAGATTCTCCGACCTTCAGGTCTTTCATGGGCTTCTTGCCGGCCAAAGTGGTCACCGTACTGTCACCGGTAAAGCAACCCATCGACCTTGTGTTGATTTTGGTTTCTGTAACAAAAAAAAAAAATAATAAAGAGTTAATTATTTATTAGCAAACGGATGAACGACAAATGAAGAAAAGCCCACACAGCGTCGGAAAGATTGTAAATACCGATTTGTACAATTTAAAAACCCATTGAACAAATAATTAAAACAGAATGTAACCCTCGCGTTCACTGTTGTTGTTTTTTTTTTAATTCTCACTGTCGTGCGACCACGATAAATTAGTTAATGAGATAAAAAGGTAATAATTCTTGTGTTTATACACAAATGTCGCTGTTGTTAGTTATCCCACCTTCCGATTCCCTATCTGATTTAATCTTTGATGGTGAAATATTCGGGTTTTGAAAAACCGGATTACTTATAGTTACACGGGTTCTAACCGAGAACAGAGGAATCACATGATACTAAAGCATAATATGTTCAACGCGGTGTGCTTTATTGATAGTTCACTGGCATAATATAATAAAAAAACTAACCGGTGACCCGATAGCCTTCCGTTCAAGAGGACAGTATTTTTTACTGTTTATTATTGCCTATTAAATCTGAGAGTTTTATTATTCTACTACTCAATATATTCGTGCCACTTAAATGTTTATCACGAACGATAATACACGTAATTTGTATTAATAATTGTCCGTGTTTTTAACTTTTTATAGCTGCGGTAGTGTCAAAACAAAATGTTACACATATTTTCTCATGTCGTGCGTATCGTCTAGAGGTATCCGGGCAGATATTTTTTATACGTTATAGGCTGACTGTGATCATCGAGAGAATGTAAAACAAATCAAATTAGCCGAACAACATATCTCGTTAAGAGAACAAACATTTACTATGAAACGGCCGATCGATTTCTTTCTGATATCACTTTACACATCAATACGATAACCTAATATTTAAAAGGCTCCATTTCAGTAATAATTTTCCACGGATTCATCGAACGGTTAATCGTATACAACAAATGTCTATGAACGCAATAAAAAAATCACGGTTGTAGTAAACTTATCTCGATTTTATCTCCGACCGTTTTGTTTTTGGTGTTGGCTATCAAACGATTAACGTTCTTAAATAGTATTTAAACCGGAAGAAAGGACTGTGAATATTCGTATGGTTGATTAGAAATCAATGTGCAACAAAACACTCAAGTGCGCGTCTTTCAATAGATCGAATGAGAGACGGCAACAAAATGAGGAGACACTTCGAACCGGTCGGGTGTTTTATGAGTGTAATTATTATTACGCCGTTTCGTCGATAAGTAAATACCAAAAACAGTTTTTAGGGGAAGAACACATCCAACGTAATAGGCCCGTTCTATTATTCATGGATTACACACGTCCAGAGAAAACTAACGATAGCGCCATCAGAAGCAAATCGTCGAGAAACCCAAGCCCATCAAAACATTGATACTCTTCCAAATGCAAATTACAACAATTAGGTATCACGATTTAACATCTATAATACACGTAAGGAAACAAAACGGAGGGAACAACTGAAAGTAATATTGTGCAGACAAACAAGAGGTGCATGTATTGTATTCAGAGTGTTACACGACGTCGTTGCCTTCATTGGGTATTATTTCTATGGACTTGCATGCCGTTTAAGCATCTCATTACACGAGCGTCTAGGTGTATGCGCACCGTACGGGTAAAAAACACGAGAGGAAAGGTTAATCATATGCCGTTCGGACTTGTGGGTTTTCGATTTTGGACGGGTCACGATCGACTATTATTTGATGTTTGGACAAAATAAAAGATACAAATTATGCACCATCATCCCTTGTAAGTTTGTGCCGGAGTTTGCTTTACACTCACCGCACGAGTCTTGTTTACATAAAACACCACATTATACTTTTGTACTCATTCGGTGCGCGTACGGCTCTCTACTGTGTAAAAGGGGAAATATTTTTGGTCTTGTTCCCGTTGTTTGTTCTCTCTCCGAATGTGCGTGTGTTGCCGTGTAGACGGAGGAGACTTGTGGTCGTGTGTGTAATCGGATCTTGGCGTGACACACGAAAGACGGACACCGATCCGCATAGCTGTGCCCGAAAACGGAATGCTCAGAGTGCGTTTCGAAATGCAAAACCCAAAGACCTGACCGGTTACACGTTATAAACACGATGAAATCGTGGAGACGTGTGAGAAAATCTCCACGTCATATCGATTTCCATAACCGTAACACAATTTGTACGACAATAACATAATAGTACAGATCCGATTGATCAAACGCGGATCGCGAGTAGTCTACAGATCTATAGACCCGAGTTTACATCATTTCGCATTAGTCGTCAAAAACAACAATGAATTCAAATGCGTCGAAATATAATTCGCGTGACATTTCACAAACATGACAATTATGTTCTTTCGACAGTATCAAAACACTTCTTATAATAATCTACTAGACGAACAAGTATGAATAATCTTTTAAAATTTTTTAACAGCTTTGTCTCTATTGAAAATTCGGTCGACGTTTATAGTTTTGTTTTAAAATAGTAACTATAAATAGCTTAACTTGTAAATTATGAACAAACATGTGGCGACGAGGTTATGTATTCCGACTAGCAAACGGCTGTAGCTTCGAAGGCTACTGTGCATCTGCCGTGCTAGACGTATCGATTGCTCTCGTACAATTACCTACAAGTACAATGCAATCGTTGCGCATAGTGGAAATTGTGATATATTTTTTATTAAACCGTGGACGCGATAGAATATCATTTTTCGCGCAGAAACCGCAGAGTCTGCGTCGGGGCGCAATCAATATTGTAAATTATGTAGGTCGAATGTTAACAACAAAAGAATGATTGTGATTAATTAACAAAAAAAAAAAAAAGAAGGTTGGCGATAAGCGACCACACGCAACAAAATCGATGGAGATGAGTTCGCCGAACGCGTCGTCACTGCTCGCGATAAATCACGAATTGACAAATTATAAAAAACGTTTATGTTTTCTCGGCGGATGCTCTTTGGACTAGCCGTCGGATTTTTAACGCCGTCCCGATCAGTCATGATGGATCAGATGGAGCGGTTAACACGGTTGAACGGCAATAATTAATGAGACTCGACCACGTCCCAATGTGTTTAACGGCGTGAAGACTACAAGCGAGCGGTGTTTTTGTCGGACGCTGAGACGTGTTCAAAAAGAGCAATAATAACCCGAGGAAACGGCGCGCCGGTCGAAAACCGTTTCCGAATATTTTAACGCGCCGGTTAGGCACTGTAATAATAATAGTAATCTTAATATATTCTGTTTGTTCCAAGTCAACAACGGGGGTTTTGTCTTCTTACGTTTGTTTTGTCCGTCGCGGCCGACCACCAAGTCCCTTTGCTTCGGACGCGGTTTGTTTGCACGGATTTTATAAGCACCGGCCGTTCACACGGTTCGGTGGCATGCCCACGACACAGCAACTAGATAGTCAATAATACAGAACAATGTTTGTGTACATACGATGACCACGGGACGTACCTATATTGTTTATGGTGCGGCCGAGTGTTTTCTCACACAACACGCACATGATTCGAGAATTACCAAATGCCGACACACTCGAAAACACTTGGTAGTTGCGACAAAGTGTACAATCAATGAACAAAAAACTCAATGACCACCACAAGTTGGGTAGAACGCGTTGACAGACGACAATAGCCGTTAAAGTACATAATAACAACTGATAAAAGTTCCTGAGCTATTTTAAAACGTCTTGCATGATTTCAAATGGTAAAATTACTAATTGATAAATACTACAGTAGATAAATCTTAACGGTTTCGATAACATACGCGCGGGACTAACAGTTTAGGAAATATTCCTGATGGCGTGTACTTTTCAACGTAGACGAAAACTTTTTTATGAGATCACCTACCGGAAAAAACTGTTGGCGAGTTATTTTTTTGACGAGTTCTATTTTGGCGTTCAAACCGAAACCGCGGGATGTCGAAGAGTTTTAGGAGCAAAAGCTCATTTAAATCTCACTCGCCCGCCGAATCTATGGTTAGGGGTCTCTAAAGTGTTAATGTCATACATAACGACGTACGTCCATAAACTAGGGTGTTAAATATACAAGTAAATATGTTGATTTTATGTCTCTCATAAAACGGTAACTTTACTCCGAAGCCTTTGATGGGTGACCGAATACAAGTGGACGCTATTTTTTCGTGCGGGAGAACTAGTTCTTTTTATAATTTGATATTTTTATAGACTATTTTATAGTTTGCCCGTTCCATTAGTGCGTACCCGATGAACGGGGCAACGCAAGTGCGCGTACAAATTCTTGTTTATGGCCTGCAGCGAATACAAATTGGAAAATTATGTTGATGTGTGGGCTATTGTCGTGCGCAACGGTCGCGGCTAACGATACGCGTCATAATTTATGCAGTTGACCATGTTGTTGGTCGACTTACCCGATTTGCAGGAGCAGTGTATGTATCCTCGTCTGTAGTTGACCCAATCGAACCCGGACTGGACGGCGAGCCGAGCCAACATGCCGTACTTGGACTTATCCCTGTCAGACGTTGTGATGTCCACTGCCCGGCCCTCGCTGTGCAAGCTCACGCCGAACCGGTCTCCCCAACCGTCGATCACTCGCAGGTGGACGTTCCTCCACTGATTCATTACGCTTATCGCCAACGTGTTTAACTTCTCCTTACACCTCTGTAAGAATAAATACGACATTCGTTAATTGTAAATAACAACTGTAAATCATAAATTTCCTTGGAAATGTGTACAAATTAAGTGCATACGCGCACGAGCGGCAGACATGGCAGTGTTTATTGGACGGAGAGAGAACAAAGTGAATAAATATTGACAACTATCGTGCACACGGTATTTGTAGCCGCCGTGTGCACATCACGTTCTTATGGGAAACAACAATGCGAACAAACCAATTTCACTGCATGTTTATGATACCTACTACATAATGTTCATAGTTTATTTATCCAATAATTGCCCAAAACTAGTTATTTCTTTTTGGACGTCGTTAAATAAAATACTAGTCGAGCTAAATCATTGTTACTCCGGCATGTTTTAAGTTATGCCTGTTAAAAACCCAACAAGTATTATAGCAAAGTACAAAGTTATAATTCAAATATACTGAGAATAGTTGTGGTTTTAGACAAAATATTTCATCTGCAATTGAAAACCACGATATATACACCGTTTCCAAACGGTCGGATATACACACGGTTATACTTTGATAGTTCACCGACGATCATATTGATTCAACGTGAATTATTACTGGTTGTCGTGCTGTCAGTATTACAATTAAATGCTCGACGTTTACTAGGACGTTTTATAAAACAAAAGATATTGAAATGAACCGTTTTTGATTAGATTTCTGAAAAAATGCAACGGAAGTCCAATTGTGTGTAACTATGCCTTTAAGGAGATTGTGAACTCGTACGGTTTTAAATAATCACATTGATTAGTCAGCAGTATTTTCGCATTGTAAGTTTTATAATATATTGTTCATCCGGTAGCCTGTCCGGAGTGTGATTTTATCGCTGACGGCATTTCGCAATGATGTGTTCGGCCAGTGGTGGCGGCGCGGACAGCATCATGGATACAACAGACGGGAAACAAAAGATGAGACACCCAGCACAGCACGGGGTGCCGAGGTGGCATCGTTGGGCGGGGCTCGGGACTCACCGCGGGCGAAACGTATATCTTTGGTACACATGTGGCGGCGAGGTCAAAAGCAGCCGAGAAAACCAAGAATGCTGCGGCCGCCTCGCTGTAAGGCGCACACCAAATCCTATTTATACACACACACACACACACACACGACCGACATGGAGATGGGCCGATGCGAAGAATAGAAAAAGAACATCGTGCCGGTGCGGTGGAGGGAGAAAATCGAATTCGCCGCCGACTTTATGAATGTGCCGGTGCACGTTGGTATTTTCCTCTGTACCCGACTCTTTCGATCGCCCCCGCCACCAAACTATATATATCCAAATAGGTGGCGGCCATTTTGTGTCAGGGCCTGCATTCCGAAAAGCATTGTCTTAAAATATAAAATGTAATAATAATAATAATAATAATAACGACTATAAAGAACGCACGCTGCCGTCGGGTGAGCGGGCGGACGAAGATTATAATCTGTACCTCGTGGAAACATAACGAGCTGCTGCCGTGGGATCCTCTGCAGTCGGAGTCCGGGCCGTAAGATGGTTACTGAAAACACCATAACCGCGCGCGCGGTCATATCGGAGGGAAGGGCACCGCTGGTCGTTGGTGTCCTTTTGTGGACTGCAGGCGCCTCGCGCGGTTTATTTTGACAAGCAATTTGATATAATGGGCATTCTATACGGGCGCGCGCGCGCAACACACCAACAAACACATGCGCGCGGTACGTCTCACAATGAACACTGGGGGCCTTGTACCACCCGCGTACCGCCTTGTTGGTGGCTTGTTAGCCTTTTGACTTTTCTTACACAACAGACAGGTGATGCGGCGGCTGTTTCACACACAAACACTTCTAGGGAGGTTTCGTTTTCTTGTCGAATTATTGTTTTCGCGCAAAATGATTCATATATTACGAACAAAGAAATATTTTTTATGCGCTTACAGTAGGGAAGATAACACGCGTTCGCCAGTATTACATTACGTTCATGTAATTTACCTTCGGGTTGCATAACATCGATTTGTTTAAAGATAACCTATAGAACATAATTTAATACTTTTCAGTTATACTGACTTTATAGCGGTATCGCAACCATAAATTAGTTTTATCAAAGGAAAAGGTTGGTTTTAGCGAGAAACATAAACGCTATCAGTTGCAACAATCGTCTTTGCTTAATTTTTACAAGATAACTGGAGAAAAAAAAGATAGAAAAATTATACTTACGTTAGTTGTATTAGTTTCTGTTTTATAAATTGCAATGTATTGAAAATGTGTACAAATAAAAAGTAGAGTCATTTTTGTTACTGAAATTACCAAATCTTACTGATCACGAGATTAAAAATTTTATTTGACATGAAATATTATTTTACGACTTATACAGATAAACTATACCGTTCACTATAGTCACTAATAAGCGGGCTAATAACATTTTTTGACTCGGACAGAACAAAATATACAACGTCGTTTAAATCGTCTCTTTGTGTCGAATGAATTGACCGAATCACTATCAATTTCACTCGGAACTCGTTTTTACTTTTTTTTGGTATTGTATTTATTTTTTTGGGCGATCGTCGTGTATTCATAGCTAAACAGTTACACGAACCTTTTTACGAGTGAAAAAAAATCAACATTCTTTGTACGCGCACATCAAAGACTATGGGAACTACGCGTACCTTCAATCGCGAGTACCACCACAAGTCGAAAGGTAAAAAAAAGAAACAAATCGTTGTGCAATATAAACAGTAACGTACAGCAATATGTTTGAGCTGTAAAACGGTGTGCACACAGCGGATGCGGCGCGCGTGGTGCTGTCAAAATCAATTTTCAAAATACCTCTACAGGGTGAAAAACATCGAATACCGTGTTGCTATCGTTTACACGATCCCCTGGGGATTATAATCGAATAATATTATACCATTATGAGAGATTACCAGCCGAGTGGGTGTCCGCCGTTGTACGCGTCCTCCCCGTGTACGCGACCGTCGAACGCTACCCGGTCGGCCTCCGAACACCGTCTCGGGTTTCATCGATACACCCGATCGGTACAGACAACAGCTTGTACAACATACCTGATGCTTTTTACCCTATTCGGTATACCTATGACATGTAGTGGTCGCATACCAGACGCGTATTAATTAGTCAGGTAATCGCAACAGTTATCGGCCAACATCTTGTGTTCAGCCAATGTAAAACGTTCACTTGTTTCGACGTATCAAGTATGTCAGCATAGTATCTAGTCATGTGTTCAATTACAACCGGATATAAGATATAGGCATATCACACAATTGTACATCAACAACGGATGATAATAAGAGTGCGGCATTAACATGACTCCGGTCTGTATGATTTTGTTCGAATAACGTTGAAGAACTATTTCACGTAGGAAATCGCCAAACGAAAACGACCGTTGATTAATGAAAGATTAAAAAAACACTCGAGTGGTCCAAAGAAACCCGTATACACTAATTTACCACTTTATGGTAAAATTATCATAATTAATAAATAGCATGCGTAATTCAACGTGCCCAAACAGGTTATTGGTTTTAACGGGTGTAAATAAAAATCCACAAATTACCTGTCTAATATAAAGTAAAAAATTATCGAATTTTCTCGCACGCAGAGTAAACTTTTAAAAATAAATTACTCGTTTCTTGAAATATGGTCGCTAATTAAATCCGGTTATTTTCTATTTAAAATAATTCACCGACTTCAAAGTATACCTACTTAAATATTCTTAAATTCCCATAATGTCGCCGTCTCATATTCAACCACTCATTTGTGTTCGATTATAAAGTACATAACTCGATAGATTCATTGTTTAATTTAATTACCACGATTTAATGATTGGGGCGTACAACGGTGAATCTGTCGACGAACGTCAGCGCAATTACTGAATTAAAGAAGAGATAATTTATTTTGATAATATATCTATCGAAGTATAAAATACATATAATTAAATCGTCTATAGCGTAAACGTCGCTGACAGAGCAGTTAAACAGGACAATAAGTTAGTAATAAAAATTTAAAAATTTCATAATGAACATTGAGCAAATTATAAAAAATTCACAAATTAGTTCAATAACGATGACTAATTATAGAAAACGTTTTAATTTTAACTTGTTGTTTTAATAATGTAATCGTGAGTAATATTCTAAAACATTCGCAGTGATCTAACACCATTTTAGAATGTATTGTGGTCTACCGTACCGATTCAATTCATCTGACCCGTAAATATTAACATTCTGACGTAGACAGTCAGAGATGACAATATCTTCTCCAGACTAACGCTTATAGATAACAATTATAATTACTTACACTCCATCTCGTGTGAGAAAAAAGTACAAGCAATACAATTAATTGTAATGAGAAGTTTAGTAAACGTACTTGAATGAATAGCCTTTGACCTGTACAGGTCAGCGAGCTCTCATTTTTTCCTTTTTTTTATTGCTAGCAGTCTGAGCACGTTTTGCCCCCTCGGCATTGTTATCACATGCACAACGTACTGGTAACGTTTTAAATGACTTTACACGCGCGTTTGTGTAAACACAAGTTAGTTACAGTTGTTTGTTCGTAAATTAAATGTATTTTTTTTTTTTTTTTTTGAGCTAGTCTGGTCTGTAGACCCATACAGATGAATAGTTTTACTTGGTCATGGACAGTTTGGCTTCCTGAAAGCTCCAAGGCATGTACTTAAACCGTGTTATTAAACAATTATGGCATAAACGTATCATATCAATCTCAAATGATTGCCATCATAAAAGAACAACTTGGATAGGTGCCATGTTATTTTAATCCCAGTCGACGACAAGTAATGTGCGCATTAATCTCAACGTGTCAAAACCCTAATTTACTTGCACATTATGTGTAATGAACCGTTTCTCTTGACCGCTGTCGCCACCAAATTGCATGTGAGCATTGTTATTGGTACGTGACTTTGGACTGATTTTCACAGTAGACACGATAAAAAGGTGTGAAAATGAACGCGAGGAGTAGAAAAAAGAGCCGACACACAGATCCGCTGGCGCCGGGCGCTTCACCAAATCCAACGGTGTTATGTTATCGTCACGAATTCACAAATGCTCATCGAGAATTCAAAGAAACTCATCAGTATAACACGAAAAAGCCAACACCTTCGATGAATCCAAAATAATATGACGTTTTGATTTATCCATTCAATAAGAATGCGTGTAACAATAAAGGGGTTTTCTCGGTCCATTCAGATTTATATTTGTTTATATTGGACACTGAGTCTGTAATCGTGAGACGTTTCAAAGTCTACTTTATCATATTTACATGTTGCGTGTGTCACGGGGGTAGTTTTTTCCCTGACAAACTCAACTAGATATTTGAAGACGGACGAGGCAGACAGGCGCACCTAATAATACTAATAAATTGTGATACGAGGACGTGTCAAATTGGGTTGTAGTGTGGTGAAGAAATCCGTTAATGAAATTTTGATGTAGGGATTAACATAAGCCCGGGATCTAAAAAACATACATGAAATTGGAGATACATAAGAACAAGTTAACATCGTCGTTGGTAGACGTAGCGCTAAGAATGAGTATTAAACTTACCAAACGTCTATTCAGTTCAGTGATGCAAAAGGTGATATTTTTATATAAATATCTGTGCGTATGTGAACTCGAGTGTAATTTGTATACAACCAAAAAACTGGTAAGCATGTAAAAGTATATTTGCGAAGGTAAAAAATACATTGAACATTTTTTTAGGCATAAATTAATGCTTAACTATGGTCCAAAACTATTTTTAAAACTACTTTTAAATTGTGCGTACATTGTATTCAATTTTTCAAAACAGAAGATAAAATTAGTTTAACTAATTTATAAAAAGCATTAACGAGCGGTAGCTTGTCTAAATTGTTTTTAGAGTAGTAAACGAGAGACGTTCGCTATGAATAGTATAAAATTAAAAAAAACGTGAACAATGATGCTCGTTTTTTTAGATAAGCACGTAGTATAGAATAACTGTCAAACATTATTATCTGTAACATGTCATCAATTTTCTTAATATATGTGCGTTAAATAAACGTAATTGAAACTTATTTTTGGGGGCGGAGAATTTTTCAAATATACAATCAGAATAAAATTTCATACGATAGCCTAAAATAAATAGAGTAACTAAAATTAATATAAATTTTGGAGTATTCATAAGGTGACTTATTTTATATTAATTTTATACAATAAACCAAAGCATAAAAAAAATAATTTCCAAAAGTGTTCAACCGCTCGTGTATATGAGATTAAGATAATTTTTTTTTGAATTTGAAATATTTATTTTTAGCTGTTTGATATAATGCACTTTGATGTGTTTACCTTACAAATTTTTTATTTGATTCTATAATTACATTAAGAACCAACATAAAGAGCATTATAAAAAAAAAACATTCATACATAAAGTCGTATGTAAAGTTAACCGTAATTATTCAAAGTTATTTGAAATAAAATCATCGATAATGACCAGCTATTAAAATCAACATTATTATTTTTTAATAATTCTAATTATTCATCGATCAGCCGGTTTGAAGTTACCCGATTGAACAGACAATAAATGTTTGTACGTGCAAAAATTACACTAATAACATAAGTTGAACATTATGTATACAATATACTTGATTTCCTTAATCGTTTTTCGCCAGAGACCGAGTGTCTGTACACTGGAGACTCGTTATACTTAAAAAGGTAACGCGAGATGATGTTTTATAGAAACGTGTAATTAAAATTCCCACCCGAGTTGCCGGCTACGGATTTATTTTCTTTTAATTACCACGCGGTCTCGGAGTACTATAAAAGAATCAGTAATTACCACGACTCACGGCGTCTGTACGGGCACCGCGGTTGTTTATATATAAATAATACAATTGATAGTGTTGACACGAGCTTATGTACGGCTAATACAGAAAATCCAGTTGACATTATACGGAGTCGGTGTGGAGGGGGCGGAAAGGGAAGAAAAAACAACAAGGTACAACAACGATCTTTCGTGACGGATCTGTTGGGGAATTAATAAAAAGTGTTTTATGGCTGTTTAAATGTCATGTTGTCAGTGTACGGTAACCAGTAAACTGGTCTCTCCCCCGAGAGAGCCCTACGGAATGCGTATTTAATAGCGCGTTTAAAAACTTATGCTGTCTGTGTATCCGACGACAATTAGAATTCCGAGTCTGACAAAATGAACTGCTGGTGTGTTTTTTACAAGTTGTTACATGGTCGACTTGTGTGGGTTTTTTACCACTCTGCCCCCGTCACCCCTTCTGACCACTAATGTTTGTTCGCCGCAGTCGCTGATGCTGCTGGCTGCCCCATTCACCGCGGGTTTGATTTATTTACTGTTCAGATGACCATCTCCTTAATGTGCGTCCAATGCCATCGATGTGGGAGAGAGAAACAGAGGAAGAGTATATATATATATATATATAGTACATATAAATAATACATACGCTTTCTGGAGTAGGTTAAAAAATCAAGAAATATATACAACGACGTTGCAACCACAATCGCTTTCTCATTACCATAATGACCCGTCTAATAAGAGAGAACAATAGTTATAAATACCTTTAAACGCTTTATTTTATTTTTAATACCATATTCTGTTATCCGCGACCGAGTTTAAAATGTCATTAATCTTGCTCAGGATATTTAGCGCGGGTGCATCAAATAATAATGCTTGTGTCTGTACACGCGCATCTCAATGTTCAAATTAGTTAGGAAGAGTTATTAATAACTTTTGGTGTATCTTGTGTAACATCGTGATGTGTGAAAAGTACGATTATTTACCGAGAAAGCATTATCGTTTTAAAACGTATACGTATATTTTGAATAGCTGATTAACATTGCACACCGTGAAATAGATAGCTTTTACGAATGTTAATTAAAAAAAATAACCGTTTGTTCAACTTAGTCGAATGCTATTAAATGAAAATAACTAATCTCAAAGTTACCGCTGCGCGGAACAACGCGATCTGATAGATTCTGTCACTTTAGTCAGTTTATATTCTCTAGGCATTCATTTGCAATGGAATTACCAAAATATTTTGTACACATTAATTTACAAGAAGCAATAGGTCTAATAGAGTATTTCAGTAAACTGTAGCCGCGAGCGCGATACTTGATAATATAAAAAACGTGAAAGTGTCGGATTATAAATATTTACGTATTTATAATTTTAATACTTCGACATTGTGTTATACAATCTAGTTATTCTGTCAACTAATATTGATGCATCGTATAATCGCTTTTGTCGAAAACACCCGACTGATCTCCAGACGCCGGGCAAGTATTTAAAAAATAATAAATAACCAACTATCCGAGCGGTGTCGAAAGTATCATGTAACAATAAGATATTTCAAAATACATGTTTTTTTTTTTACATTCGTATATGCGTCCATTGATTATTTTTTTTTTTTTTAGATATTCAATAATCAAGATTGATATCTTCGGTTTTATTAATACAACCTAATACAACGTGTTTGAATTAAAAATCACGATCAAAATACAAGCGGTTAACATACCTCAAGAATTACAGATATAACATTGAAGGATTTTTTTTTTTTTAAGATAAATTTAAACGAATGATAAAATATGTCATATACACACACACATTGCTGTACAATTGAACCGTGCATAATCGCTGAACGCTTTAGGGCTCCCTCTCGGTTCTCTCACACTCGGCCCATATCCTCCCCGCACGAGAGTATATGATTGCAACGAAGGAGGAAAAAAAAGTCGTGTGTTGGTAGTTAAAAACCGTGTAGTGTCGTTTTTATAACACATCCGAAGGTCATACACGATTTTATTAATGTTCCGTAAGAAATCGGAGCTGACCTTAAAAACGCATTGTCACAACATTTTGGCAACAACCGGACCGACCAGCGGGTGGGACCAACACGTAACGTTTCATTGTCCGGCCGGACACACACTGTTGTACCGGAACGAAAGATGTGTGCACTAAAGGCGTATCATAACAATTGTTAAGGTTTGCCAAGTTTTGAAAATATTATTATTACTTCGCCCCTTTGCCGATATATATATATATAATGTTTCATTATAATCGAATGGGCACCGATACGCGCATCCTTAAAGACGAAATGCATAGCTGATTTGCACCTCTTCTCTTTAACCCCCCAAGAGTGACGGATCGAATTTCAATTTCACGATCGACGTGCCCACTGGGGATATTAATATACATACCAGTGCACCTACCGAGAGTCAAGAAAAATACTCGATCCAGATGGAACATACTGAAGTGCCTTGGAAACTCATCCAAAAGTCATGACGACGTGTATCAAAAAACAAGTCTTATTTTTTCATGACTACATTGAATACAAGTGAAAACTACATTTCAATTACTTACTCGTATGCTATACTACTATGTATTTTTTTGTTAAATGCAGTGTATTCCGGAAATTGTGCATTTCAGAATTTGTTATTTTAATTTATTATAAAGTTTACCCCAATAACATTAAACTAAAAATAATTTTTTTCTGAAGTATATACCCATTTGTTTAAATATTATAACTTATTAAAAATAACTAAATTTGTCCTGAAACTGAAGAAATCCCTAAAAATATGACCATTGTAGCAGGCGAGTTGTCAGTTGAGGTTAAGCCGCCGGCTTTTCCACATAATAAATGAAATATTATGGATACATAGTATTTTATTCGTTGTAATGTAACTAACGGAAGCTTAGAATATTTTATTAAGGTAGTTCTTCGGTAGCACCCACATTGCCCAACGGAAAAAGGGACCAAGGTGTGGGTCTCTTTTTTTTGTTAAATTTTTTCAAGCATCTTTTCAGGAAGTCATAACGGCATTTATTATCGAATTGTGAAGATGAAGGAGTACTACTATTTTATCTATTCAACAGTGTCTGACTGCGGTGTAAGAAATGTGTACTAAATCATTTTTTTTCCGTCAAATTCTAGTCAACGGTAGTAGTCTTCCGGCTACTAAGATATCGACCTTTCAAAGAAAATCATTCATTTTGTACCTACCTGAAATGGTTAAAATAAAATTGCATGCATGTATAAGTTGAACGTACATGCTCTCCAAAATGTTGACTTATAAATCAAACATTTAATTGGAATTCGCCCGTTGACAAAACATAATAGTATTTTTTTTTATTTAGGATGACTGGAGTAGTTATTCAACTAAGAATTTTTATTTTTTTAAAGAACTTTCGAAATAAATATTGGTAAAATGAAAAACATATAAGCGATACCCGACAGAAAACAAAAAACAATAACAAGCGCATTAAGTATTATTTGTGTCTAATGATATACACGGTCATGGGAATCATTTTTTGGTATCTCAGTGCTCATCGATTACCGTAAGATTGGGGATCCCTCGAGTGTATGAGAAAGAAAAAAATAATATATATTTAAAGTACATAACATGGTGTTGACGAAGGAAAAGAATACTACTTAGATAGTATTTTGTATGTTATTTGACTGCTAGAGGTGTTTAACTCGTGACCGTCAAGATGGCGGTATCGATTTCCCTCCTCCCCCTCAACACGAGACGGTGGTGTTTGATGATGATGGCAAGGGGGTCATGAATCCTGAGCGCTAATATACACGCCGCCGTCGCGTATACGGCCACTTTCAAAGGAACAAGAACGACGGGGGAAAGGAAGAGGCAACCGGTTCTTCTCTGGTGTGGTTTTTTATTATTATTATTTTCTTTCCTTTTTTTTTTTACGACAGCGAAGATCATCGATCCGCGTGCGTGCGTGCGACGCGGCCACGATTTATCGCGCAGCCGTTCCCACGCCCACGCCTGTTCGCTTGTCTGTATCAGTACTTGCAGCACTAGTACATAATATAGGTACTACAGGTACGCCAAACCAGAATGGAGGAGGCGGCAGGTTATATTGTACTGTCCAATATGGACGGTAAAAGCAGCAATGGTCGAAGGGAAAACTAACATACATCCAACTAAGATACGAATCTAGAAATTATCCAATAAACGTGAATGATGATTAGTAATTTTCAACTGGTATGACCAGGAAAGAAAATAATTGGAGTATAAAAATTGTAACGACTTGTCGTTTCATGCTTAATAAGCAATGGTAAATTTATAATATAGGTAAAACGTTTGTTAATTAATTATTTCCGGACACGAGTATCACGATACAGTAAATGTCCATAATCTGCATTTGTTTAACAATGTGCTAATTAAGTGTAATGCACGCGTATAGAGAGTATATTAACAATGGAAAAGTGTCTATTCGTCAAGAACGTAGTAGCTGTACACTAACGTAAATTGTTTAACTCTTGAAATATTTTGTGCAGGTGTAAAAAAATTACCAACGAATTGAATGATTAATAGTTACTACTAAGTAAAAAAGGAAATTACGAATATAACACTATGTTGGATACACGTTTTTCATTTTGATTTATTTCATTGCTTAAATATATGTAACTGATATCGTTAAAAAAATCCATTAAAATTATTTTTAATTGAAAAAATATAATTACACTATACAGTAAAAATATATAGCATTTAGTGAGTTAAATTTAGAATTAATTACTCTAGAAAGCTTACTTTTGATATCAACCGCTATAACAGGCTTTTCAGTTACTTTTAATTATCAGCGTTTGTAGTATTGGTAGTTAAACGAGAATACATTTTACACACTTTGTTTTCGCTTTCTAGTGGAAAATTTATACAAAGAGTAGAGACGTTTTTAGATCAATTATCCACAGTTTTTTGATGTAATCAATTATTTTATATATACATCAAATAGAAAACAGTTTAAGATATAGTTTAGTATCATTTAAGAAAATTGTTTTTTCGTCACAGTCGAGACAATAAAAAGCTTTTGCAAAACGCAATTTAATACACAACAAATGTTTTCAGCAACTTAACAAATAAGAACTGATATCATGTAATTTCTGTTTATTATCCTCTTATAGATTCGCAACAGTGAGACTTTGTGTTTGGGTCCTTTGCAACTAAGGGTCGAGGAACGCAGCAAGAAGCACGCGCGGCGTCGGCAACGCATAACGCCAATAAAAAAAGTAAAATAATGAGACCGGACAGCCGTAAATGTGTTTGCTTCGAAGGATACTCGATAGATACACGTTGGCGGAACAAAGAAGGAATGAACATCGTGTACGCAGCACAGACAAATGAACAAACAGCGCGTAATAACAATGTTATCGGCTTGTCGCTTTGCATTGTTGACTAGACACAAACGTGGGCACGAGCCGAATATTTTATAACATCATAAACGCGTAACCTTTAATTTGGAAGTATACTTATAATTTATAATTAATGAATTGTTGTATACGCGAAAAAAAAAATAACTACAATTGAACGGGAAGAAAAAATTGTTTTGCCGTCTACTGCGAATTCCAACCATTTTTTCACCTAATTTCATTCAAACAATAGGGTTTATCTTTTTTCCGATTCATTTCGTTTGATAAGGCACATGTATACAAAATATTATGCCATATATGTGCTTCTACTGAACCGAGAACAATGCTACGGTATACAGTTTTGACCTGAATGACTCCAAGGTGTTATATTACACACTTGCTAATAATATTACGTACGGACCATGATATGAAAAAGTTTTCTCCGAGGATCGGTTAAAAAACCATCGATATCGGTAAACACTGTTGTCGAATAATTATGCGCAGAGACAGATCTGGTAATAACTCGAAATACATTTTCCAGACTACTTGGCGTCTACACGAACATCAACAAATTATTTCACGTTGTCAGCATAGTTCAGATGGTGAGATTTGAAAAAAGTCAAAAACCTTTCAATGGGTTTTATGATTTATGCAAATAATTTTTACTCGACCAAAATATCAGAATACCACCCAAATAGCTCCCCATAATTGTAACAGTACGGACATACGTTATACTAATAACAATAACTCAATGGCTAAAACCATTTCTCTTACAATTATTAGTTTATCGTTGAATAAAGCGTGTTCGCTTTCGTAGTAACACTCTTATGTAATTTCTCTATAGAAAGTATGTAACAAAATCGATAGTCGATAACGTTATCGTTGAAACCGATAAAGAATGTAACGGCGATAATGACAATTCGGGTTCATTAAGATGCGATAACCCGCTTTGTAGTCGAGGGTAAGAAGACGCATGTCAATAGGACATGATGGTTTTGCGACTAGAACCCCTGGCGATAGATATTCATGGACTTGGCATACTAGAGAATGGGGATGATTACATTTGGGTCAAGGTGATAACGAGACGAGAGACTTATATTTTAGAGTTCATTCGTGAAATACACAAAAAGCGAAGGTCGTATTTGAAAATGCCAGCGTTAATGGG
>NW_026099572.1:59867268-59920632 GCF_025091365.1 Daktulosphaira vitifoliae
CAAACGTAATCATGTGTAATATTATTGAAATTAGGTATCTCAATCACTAAGCCATTCGTCCAGTTTTTCTTTTCCATTCTTGTTAATCTCTTAACTAATCTTAAGTATAAATATCATATCTAGTATGTAAGTTTAATAAAATGATCTGGAGTAAATATTGTGTTCACTTTGTAAAATATGAGTCAATTACAAATATGTATTCTATGAAATGTTGTCATAATAATTTAGAATTAAATTTATTCTAAACAAATATTATAAACATGTGACCTGATTCAAGAAGTAATATAAAATAAATTTTTATATGCATTACAATTTTATTAGAGTATTAATAATATAGTATAAATAATATATATATAAATGGTAATTATGGATATTTTAATAATGTTTATATTTTTAATTACATCAATTATCGCTAACTCTTGTACACTCTTTTGTAACGAAAATACAGAGAAGATTGAGAAACTTAATGAAATTTTTGGTCATAAAAATTGGAAGGAGTTAACAGTAAATTATTATTATTATAATAATAATATCAATGAAATAATTAGTACTAATCGTCTATTCAGACCCAATAATGGCGATACAGAGATCGTAACCAGTAATAATTTGGAGAAAAAAATGAAATATGGTTCAATGATACTGAGTTCAATCTACTACAACATTGTTGAAACATTTCGTAACCTTCAATGGGCTATTAGCTATTATGTAGGATTAAAAGATAGATTAAATAAAGCTACAGATAAAAATCATGATAAATTAGCGAAAAATGAAATTGAAGATATTCTAAATAAAAATATTGATTTTGATGATGATATAATTAAATACTTGAACCTTTTTAATAGGGCAATTAATATTTTCAATCCATTAATAACTTGTATGAGAAATGCACTAAATTTTTTCAATCACTCAACGCCTGTTCTTACAGCTTTAAAAAAATTAATAGAGTGGCAATCAAAAATTGGAAATATTGAAGAAATAGTTGACATTAATACAGCTGAAAATAAAAGTAAGGAACTCTTTAATTTCAATATTTTTGACAAAAAATTCAAAAATTTTAGAAAAAATTTTAAAATTATTAAAAATAAAGAAGAACACTTTGAATTATACGACTGTTTTGACATACGCGACAAAGATTTAAAAGAGAATATTTCAAACGGTGTACAGAAATTTTGTATAGATTTAGGCTTTGATGGCTTTGATGTTAAAAAATAAATAGCATCATTTTACTCCAATAATGTACGTATTTATTATCTTATCCATGAAATTGTCTTGATTACTGTTATAGTATATTTTTCATAATACTGGCTTATTTTAAGATAACTAATTAGCAAACCTTTAAAATAAATAAAATCTATTATGAAAAATGTAAATTTATTAAATCAATTATAGTGTAATACTTTCTATTTTAGAGTGAAATTATTTGTGTATAATTTATTTATCAATTTTTAAATTATGATTTTCACATTTTATTTTATCATAAGATGTATTATAATAAAAAATTAAAATTGTTCTTCATTAGACGTAGTGTATACACGTGTTTATTTATCACATCATGAATTAAAATAATAAGCCAAATAATTGTATTATTTATTTTAATATTGCGTTTTTTGTTTAAATTACAAATTTGAATCCCCATCTGTGAGTAAACAAAGGGTCATATTTAAGTAGAATATATTGGAAATAAAAGCGAAATCGCCTATAATATTTATAAAAAAAAATTCATTTTGTTTCATTGATTTTTCAACAAAAAAAAATATAGTTTCAATAATATCAAATTTTACCAATTTTAAAAACCACAATCCCTGTTTTTTGAGGTAATTTCTTCCTTATTTATTTGATGGGATTATACTGCGGCCATAATGAAGTTGAATGGTGATGTTTCGCTCGTCGCAAAACTATTGTGGGTTTGTGTTGCTGTTAAATTTAAAAAGATTTAGGCTTCGATGGTCACGTTAATGAATAATTACTATCATTTTTTTTTAATTATTTTAATTACTTTATTTTTTAGAATAATAGTTTTAAAAAATAAAGTCTTGTATGAAAAAAGTTTATTTATTATAGAAGTTATAGTATAATACTTTCTATAGAGTAAAATTATTTGTGTATAATTTATGTATCAATTTTTAAATTATAATTTATTTTATCATATGATATATTATATTAAAAATTTATAGTAAAATTAGTTTCATTAGTCATAGTGTATACACTATGTTTATTTATCATATCATGAATTAAAATAATTAGTCCACTATTTTTAGTATTCAATTTAATATTGTGTTTAACTTTCAAATTTGAAACCCCCCCTCTGAGCAAGCAAAGAGTCAGATGTTAGAAAAATTTATACTGAATAAAATTGAAATATCTCTAGTATTTATAAAATAAAATACGTTTTGCTTTATTGAATTTTTCAAAAAAATAAATGTTTAAAAAATGTCTACATTTACCAATTTTAGAAACCCTAATTTTTTAGAGAATTTACTCTTTTACGGAGAACGAGAGTGATGTTTTCAATATTTGTGGCCAATGTTATGAACTAGATATGAATTTTGATTTATTTACTTATCGTTAAAAGAAATCTGTGCAGTGAGAGTTGAGAAAAAGTGATGACAAACACTGAAAAAAACACATCATAATAGATTTAATAATTTCTCAGCTTCGCTACAAGAAACTAAAAAAGGACACTATTTGTCATTTAATTTTCGTATACATAAAAATAGACTACCAAAGCACAAATTAATTTATTCTATAACAAATTCAAATCGTAAATTTTGTATTAGTTATTTTTACATTTTTACATTTATGTGTTTTTTTATTTAAAATCAAAATTAAATATAGTAATTTACTATAATACTAAAAAATATTTAACTATGGTTCGAATTATATAGAATGTACCTAAACTAGTGTGTGTTTTTCCGTTAAATTTCAAAATTTAGGTCCCTCCCTCCTTTTTAATGTAATAAATTCAAAATAGGCAAATATCCCTCTAGTTATTTTCGTATATGAATCTAATCGATAAATAAAAAGAATTTAAGTGTTGCATTAAGACCTCCATATTAAAATATTTATTTATTACTGTCAAATTATTATCTTGCATACCTAACCAAAATTACCATAATTTTTAAATTTGTTTTGAATACTTCTCACTAAAAGTTCTGCTAAAAATAGTGATTACAAATTTACCATTGCTATGCCCTCAATTTGATCATAAAATTTATTTTAAAATTAAAAAAACATTTAAATTTTTCTTACTTTTTTAGGCATAATTGATATAATTTATAACTTTTATATTTTTTTTACATTATTCGTGCATTTTTTTTTTTAGATAATATTTTATTAAGACATTTATACAAAGATATACTTTATAATTGCGCATTTTTAGTTCTTTTTTAAAGTTTTAAGTTTGTCTTCGTTATAGCAATAAATTCGACTAGTCACGACTTTGGTCCAAAGTTATGCTTTAATCAAATAATTTTATTTGTAAAACCCATCAACTTTTCGTAAACTCGAAATCAGGTTTACCTTGTAACACGTTATTTGATAACATTTTTCAGAAAATACTCATTTATTATTATAATGTGTTTTTTTTCCAATTTTAAGTTATTGAAGTTATCTCAAATATATTTTAAACACATTATAAAATAACAATAATGAAATATTAAGTAGACATTTATAAAGTTTATCAAGGTCAAATAATCATGACGTCATGGAGTTCTAAGTCACCCAAACTTCCCCTAGTTTTGCCATTGACCCTGTGTAGCAATATATATATTTTTTACATTATTCGTTCATNAACTCGGCATCTGAAAAAGATTTTATTGAGCAAAATAATTTAGCATCATCTGCAAAAAGTAATATATTAATGTCGCTATCTATTAACTGTGTCAAATCATTAATAAAAACTAGTGGTCCTAAATGCAATCCTTGTGGGATGCCTGATAATACACGTAAATCAGCAGAAATATGGAAAAATAGTTTTACTGCCTGAGAACGATTTGTTAAGTATGATGCAATCCATGGAAGAAATGTACCATTAATCCCAAGAGCTCTTAATTTAACTAGCAAAATATCATGATTGACCTTGTCAAAAGCTTTTTGAAAATCCATATATATTGTGTCAACCTGATAATTTTTATCATTTTAATTCAATAAATACGTTTGATAGGTTAATAGATTTGTTAAAACAGAATGTTTAGGCAAAAAACCATTCTGGTGTGGACTTATATGATTAATTAAAATGTTTGTCAACTTTTTAGTAATAATGGCTTCAAATAACTTAGGAGTGATAACTTTGATATGGGGTGGTAGGTTCGAATATTACTTTTATCACCAAATTTATAAATAGGAGTAATATAAGATCTTTTCCAAATATTCGGGAAATATCCACTAGAAAGTGATAAATTAAATAAACAATGTAGTGANTTTATAAATAGGAGTAATATAAGATCTTTTCCAAATATTCGGGAAATATCCACTAGAAAGTGATAAATTAAATAAACAATGTATTCATTTGACTAAAACTGACTCACAAGCCTTTAAAATTGACGAAGGGATTCCATTAGGTCCAGTACCTGCATAAACACTTAATGAATCTAACATTTTATAAATTTCATATTCTGAAATATACAAAGAATTTAAATTGAGATTGCTCTCAACTAATGAACTATCATATAAATCAATTTTATTAGAATAATCTGTATAAACAGAAAAGAAATATTTTGCAAATAATTCAGTTGTTTCATTAATATTTTTAGATTTAAGTGTATCAAGATAAGCTGTATTAGGTATATTTGATCTATTAGTTCTCAAGGATTGGACATAATGCCAAAATGATTTAGGATTTACATTTACACCATATTCAATTTTTTGTATGTAATTTGCATGAATTTGATTATTTAATGATTTACATTTTTTCCGAGTTTAGGGACATAAATAGTATGCAAAATAATTTCATATAACTTATCGATAGACGAGTTTAAATTTAAGTTATTGAAATTTTGTATAATATCTATTTTTGAGAGGTGTGCACTTATATCACTTAGTTTACATAAGTTAAAATTGTAAAAAATAGGAGTTGATGTTTCACTAGGAGTATTAAAAGATATATTCAGTGAGAAAATAAACTCTAAAGAGAGGTGATAGACATCATACATAGGTGTTATAGATGGACCTTTAGATAAGTTCAATATATTAAAATCAGTAAAAATTAGATCTCATAAATTGTTATGAGTATTTGTAATATTATTACACTGTTTTAAATTAAAATAATTTATAAGACTATTAAAAATAATATTAGCAGAAGTATTTAGCATAGGGTTCTTGATTGACCATACACAACCAGATAAACTAAAATCACCTATGATTATTATTTCCGAAATGAAGTAAGAAGAAATAGTATCTTCAACTAAGTCACAAAATGAAATGTAACTTTCTTCACTAGTATTAGGTGGAAAATATACACAACTTAATAAAACTTTTCTATTATTATAATTTAGTAAAACAAATATACAGAGTGATTTTTTTATCATAACCCACTCAATTACTCGCAGAATAATAATAATTCAAACATTTTTTTTTTTATTATCTTAAGTTAGACATTATTCTTGAATTTTTAACTATGTATTACTTTTTAAGTTCATCCCTTATGCCTTGTCAGGGGGTCAACTTTGTTTTTTTAAATGGTAACACGTATTTTTAATTTAATAGTAAATGGCATTTGCATTTTTAATATAACTTAATTCGTTTATTAGATATAATCATTTAAAATTTCAAATTTTTAAGTTAATATACAAGTATAATAAAGAAGGGATTACAAATCTAGGTAGCTAATTGGTTTTTTATGACATTGCTGTTACAGTCACGAATTGTTTATCATCAATTATGACTATCAATAGATAAACTTTCTGTATTGTCAGTTAGTGTATTTATAAACTCACAACAATGTACTTTACTGCCATTGATAATAACAATGCTGTGTACCTGCTAATATCGATGTCATAAAAAACCAATTAGCTATCTGTATTTGTAATCCCTTCTGTATTATACACGTATATTAACTCAAAAATTTGAAACTTTAAATGATTATATCTAATAAACGAATTAAGTTATATCAAAAATTCAAATGCCATTTACTATTAAATGAAAAACTCAAACATTTTATTAAATTAAAAATATGTGTTACCATTTAAAAAAACAAAGTTGACCCCCTTACAAGGCAGAAGGTGTGAACTTAAAAAGTATTATATAGTTAAAAATTGAAAAATAATGTGTAACTAAAGCTAATAATAAAAAAAAAATGTTTAAATTATTATTATTCTGCAAGTAATTGAGTGGGTTATGATAATAAAATCACTCTGTATAATCTATATTATTAATATTTTCTGAATGTAAAATAACACAATTAAATTTATTACTTATAGCTATTAAATCACCACCCCTCTTGTTTCTCGACTTATATCACGATCAGATCTAAAAATGTTATAATTAACTATTCCTAGTTCAGCATCACTAATATTATTATTAAGCCACGTTTCAGATAAAAACAATAAATCACACTCAAGATTATTTACAGAATCATGAAAATGCAATAGTTTTGACCTAAGACCTCGTACATTTTGATAGAAAGCATGTAAGTTTAAAAGTTTTTTTGTGATATTAGTCATTTTTTTCGGATGTTTGTACAATTTTTGGTACTCTTTTAACAAATTTTATAGTTAATTCAATTTCACCATTTTAAATACACGTCGATAATTCTCCCCGCAGTTTTATTAAATTTTCTCTTTGATACTGAGTACGATATGAGCTTAAAGAAATTGACGGAAAACAAGATAAAAGCTTTTTTTTATTTTTTTTATATCAAATNCTTTTTTTTATTTTTTTTTATATCAAATGCTTCTGGTGCAGAATTGAATGTAATCAATAAAGCTCTAGGTTTATTAGATTGATAACGGCCATGACGAAAAATTTTTATCGGTACCGGCACTGTAACATTAGGTTCGTTGATTGTAGTGTGAAGAATGACATTTACCTGATCGCGATCTTCTGCAATGAATGTTTGAATCGCTTTTGGTGACATTGTAACAGATAAGATTTGCTGCACGCCTGTTGCGCTCATTAATCTCACTGATAACAAATTCATAGTCAGATTCTTTTTTTAAATTTTGTGACGTTGAATTTTTAAGTGCATCAACTTCCGTTCGTAATTTTTTTAAGAATTATTAATCCAAGTAGTTCCTTAAGTCCTTAATCGCAAGACATACAGAAATATTTTAAAGATTTATTTTTCATCATTACACATTTTATCATCGCGTTGCCAACACCATCGAAAGTGCAACGATATTATGCGAAGTGTATTTACAGTTGTGTTCGGTATTTTTAAATTAATCTGTTGCTGTTTATGAATAATAAACGGCCTACAGGCATCTACCACCAAACCAGTGTCGACATAAGTCGTGTCAACTATTATATCAAGTTAACTGAATCATTCTTTGATAAAAATTTATTTCCTTTAAACTTTTAATGAATTTTAATTTTATACCGAATTCTACTATTGATTTTTTTTAAGGTAGACAAATGCCGACGTGGCAATTTTTCTAATACATTCATCACCATTAATATAAATAATATATACCCAGTGGCGACTCGTGGGTGCTGGTGGTATGGGTGCGACTTTAAATATAATACCGCTAGATATTGGTATAAAAATTTGTCAAATTAAATATAATAAAATAAAACACAATACACATAATATTATTTTAAAAGTCGCAGTAGAAAATAGAAATGAGAATAATAATATCGATTATACTATTATAGCAAACGAAGAAAACGTAAAATCTGTTCTAGGTCGAGCTCTAATGAGGGGCTTAATAAAATAGTATGTAAAGGGAGATAACGACGAGCGTACATGTATTAATTCTAAAAATAAATTACTCAATATAATAATAATGTCCTAATATTTTATTGTGTGTACGACGCTGCCGGTCGTCCAAACACTGTTCGTGTGCGCATGCGTACCGTATATACCAAGGGAAACAACTTAAATGTTCGCACACGACAGAACTATTTTAATATTTAAACATTTGCATTTTTAATAAAAATTTAAAATTAAGAATATACTATTAATTGTTTTCTTTTAATTAATTTTAGTAGGGTGTGCGATCGTCCCGACGTCCATGCCACGAACTGTCACTGTATATATTCCATATTAATTTGCTCGCGTACGTCACGTGTAATTTCAAAGCCAATCATTCCATTGTTATTTACACATATTCATATAGCATATGCAGCTATACAATATGACATTTCTAAACAGTTCGTTGTCATTAATACCTCTGATTAGTGTAAAATCTGTATGGTAAATGTAAATCGGTCGACTATCTACATTTATATTGTTATTGAATCTTTTAATCACTTAGCCGATTCGTTTAGTTTTTCTTGGTCGTTATTATCAATATTATAAATATGAATAATATTTCTATTATGTAAGTTACCCCTTTTAATACTTAAGTCATAAGATTAAATTTTGCAAAACATTTTAATACATTTTTAACTCAGCATTACTTATTATAATTTTTAAGTATGTGTACGTCAACAATAGAAAAATGTACAATTTATTACTTCAAATAAAAAGTAAATAATTAATAACTACAATACCATAAACAAATATTTGTTCACCTTGTAAGATATGAGCTTATTGCAAAAATCAAGACGTAAAAATATGTATTTTATAAAATATTATCATAAACATTTAAAAATTAAATTATTTTATACAAATAAAATACGTATGTGATAAGGTACGTAAAATACTATAAAACAACTTTGTATATACATTTAAATTTTAGTATAATATATTTATATATACATATAATAATGAATATTTTGAAGATACTTGTAATTTTAATTACTTCACATTACGTCAAATCTTGTACACTCTTTGGTAACGTAGATACAGAAAAGATTAACGAGCTGAATGAAATTTTTAGTCATAAAAATTGGTTTGAGTTGACAAACGGCTATGAATATTATAAATATAAAAATAATGATAATAAGAAGCATGATAATAAAAAGAAAAATAATATAATTAATCAACGCAGGCTTTTTGGACCCGATTCAAAGATGGTAACCAGTAAAAATTTAAATAAAAAAATGAGATATGGTTCAATAATACTAAGTTCAATTTACTACGACGTTGTTGAAACATTTCATAAACTTCAACGAACTATTAGTTCTTTTGTCTCACAAAGAGATAAATTTAAGAATGCAGAAAGTGAAACAAATAAAAATATATATGAGAGATTAGAATATAAATATTTTGAAAATTTANAAATAAAAATATAAGATTAGAATATCAATATTATGAAAATTTTAATTTTGATGATAGAATTATTGAACAATTAAACTATTTTAATGAATCTATTAATACTGCCATCCCATTGCTAACTTGTATGAGTAATGCACTAAATTTTTTCAATTACACAACCCCTGTTCTTACAACTCTACAAAAATTAATAGAGTGGCAATCAAAAAAAGAAAATATTGGAAAAATTGATATCATTGAAATTGCTGAAATTATGATAAATGAACTTTTGGAATTTAATATATTTGATGAAAATTATGTAAATTTTAAAGAAAATTTTGGAAAAATATATAGAAGATACAGTGTTAACCCAAACGCTTGTAACGATTTTAGATGCAAGTGCGATTCATTCTTGTATAATTTAAATGGGAATATTCAAAATCATATACAGATCTATTGTATAGATTTAGGCTTTGATGCGTAAAAAATAATTATNGCGTAAAGAATAATTACCAGAATTTTACTCCAAAAATGTACGTATTCACTATCATACGCATGAAATTGTTTTGATTAATGCCGTACAATATTTTTTATAATAATGGAATATTTTTAAAAACCTCTTATAAAAAAAGTTATTTTATTAAATAAGTTACAGTATAATACTTTCTATTTTAAAGTGTAATTATTTGTGTATAACTTATTAGCAATTTTTTTTACTATACATAGTAATACATTTATAGTAAAATTGTAATTCATTAGTCGTAGCTTATACAAGTGTTTATTTATCATATCATGAATTAAAATAATTAGTCCACTATTTTTAGTATTTATTATAATATTGCGTTTTATGTACATCATCTCTTTTTTCAAAAAAATCTAAACATTTTATGTTACATGGTTATTTTATTGGATACAATAATTTTTTACAAATATTATTTAATTTATATAGCCTGATTTAAGTTGAATAAAAGAAAAATTAAAGTTACTCACAAGTTATTTGTAAATAACAACATCATCATCACCATTGACCGTTTTTCTGTTTTTTGTGGTAGACTCTACCTTATTTATTTGACGGATATTATTCCAGCTGTTTATCTGATACAAGATCATTGTAGTTGACTCAGTCGTAATAAGGTTGTATGGTTAATAACTTTGCATAAACGATCTAAAACTTTTGGTAAATTTACTCCATCGTCATTTCCTTATCCTCTATCTCAACTATTTGTTGTCAGCTCTACTATACAATAATTTTACTCGGTTATTAACATGGTGCAACTTAATAATGACCAAGTGAGCTATAAAGGGCAAAATATGTATCACTGTTAAAGTTTCCGTATGGTCACCCATCTGCTAACTAACAGCAAATAGCGCAGCACTTAAACGTTAGGTATAGAAATGGATTTTCTTTAATTGTATCAAAATATTCAAAATATAATTTTTGTTTAAACTGATTTTATAAAGTTTGATTGGTACATACATTAAACTGGAATAATATGAATAATAATAACAATATTTACATGGTACAATAATCATTTTGAAATGAATTTTCTTTAATCGTATCAAAATATTTAAAATATAGTTTCAATAATATCAAATTTTACCATTTTTAAAAACCTCAATCCCTGTTTTTTAGGTTGTCTCTTCCTTATTTATTTTACAGGATTATACTGCGGCCTTATTGAAGTTGCATGATTATGTTCCGCTCAGCCTATGGTTGGAAAACTATTGTGGGTTTGTGTCGCTGTTAAAGTTTCCATATGGTCACAAAGGGCAAAACTAGAAGTTAATGTCTATTCACATAGACACAATTGCATCCATTTTTTAAGACCTATATAATTTCGCAAAAATTCTTTGTATACAATGTTGAGTGATAAAAAAACCAGTAAATTGAGGTCATTGCGTGAAGACGTGATAAATTTCAGATAAGTATAGATGATATCGGTCAGTGATTAAAATCTCTATTATTAAAAATGCTTTGACGCTAAATTGTTGATTATGCTTTTCAAATTAATAAAAGAAATGTTTGAATTATTCAAAAAAAATATCAACTTCTAGTTCCTTAATTACATCATGATTACTTTGTTTTATTTGTTTTGCGTATACATAACAATTGACTTCTTAGACACAAATTAAATTTTGTACCATAACTTTCTAAACAGTTCCTTGTCATCAATACTGGTGTTAATTATAAAATCTACTTTTTAAATGGCAATTCGTCGACTATCTATTTATATTGTTGTTAAATCTCTCAATCGCTAAGCCATTCGTCTAGTCTCTCTTTATCATTCTCGTCATTATTTTCATTAACTTGAAATATGAATAACATTTCTGCTATATAATTTTACTTTTCTATTAATTTAGTTATTAGTTTAAATTTTGCGAAACATTTAAATATATTTGTAAGTCACCGTTACACAATAATTATTATTATTTTTATTGTTAAGTACGTGTTCCTCAATAATAGAAAAAATTATATTTTATTACTTCAACTACACGACCATAAACAAATATGTTGCGGTTGGTAGTTTACCAAAACTCGCGTCAAGTTATAATACTAGGAAAACACAACACTTTAATGGTTCAAAATAAACGTTGTATTATTTATTAGCGTTTCAACNCGTTCTCGCGTCAAGTTATAATACTAGGAAAACACAACACTTTAATGGTTCAAAATAAACGTTGTATTATTTATTAGCGTTTCAACAAAAAAACTTTATATCGCCCTGGGAGGTGTAACATCAGAAAAACAACACAGTAGAGTAATAATGACAGAAATATATATACATATACACACGAAAGGCACAATGTTCGTAACGGCGTGTTCGGCGCTGTGTAGCTGACGGCCAGCGATACGATCAGTAACGGTGTCTCGGACATGACTTGACGTATATCTGCGGCGGGTCGTAGATGGACGTGTGGCACTTGCTGGACTTTGTACCGTGGCGCATGGCACGCGGTGTTGGTCAGTCAAACTACCATATGCACGTAGTAGTGCGACGGCTGATAAAGGTGTCACGGGTCGCGGGGCTCCCTGTAATGAGAACGCCGCCGGACCGTGTAAAATATTTTATTCAATTTGTAAGATATGAGCTTGTTGCACATATCAAAACGTTAACATATGAACATACTACGTGCTCGACACTAAATTATAAATGTTTTTAAGTACATATTTATTGTTATTTAAACTCTAATAAGACTTTTCAATTTTCTTTTCTCTATTCGTTGAAGTATTAAAACTCAATCCATTTACAAGTTCACAGCAGAAAAATGTAAATTACATAACTTAAAATGAATAGAAAATAAAAATAAAATAAAATAAAAAAACTACATATCCAAAATCAAATATTTTGTTCACTAATTAGATACGTGTTTTTGTAAAAATTAAGACGTAAAAACTGTATTTAATGAAATATTATGATATTAAAGTAGAATTAAATTTATTCTAAACAAATAAAATACACTTGTGACTTATATCATAAGTCACAAGTAAAATAAAATAATTTTGTATATGCATTAAAATTTTATTAGAACACTAAAAATTTAGTATAATTAATTTATATAAATGGTAATTATGGATATTTTAATAATGTTTATATTTTTAATTACATCAATTTTCGTGAAATCTTGTACATTCTATTGCAACGCAAGTACAGAAAAAATTAAGAAACTAAATGTAATTTTTAGTCATAACAATTGGAATGAATTAACAAAAAACTATAGTTATTGTTATTGTACAAGAAATACCGAGACAAAAATTTATACTGACAATCTATTTGAACCCGATAATGGCGATACAGAGATAGTAACCAGTAAAAATTTAAAGAAAAAAATGAGAAATGGATCAATGATATTGAGTTCAATCTACTACCACATTGTTAAAAAATTTTATAATTGTCAATGTGACATTAGTAAGTATGTAAAATATAAAGATATATTGGAAAACCCAGAAAGTATAAAGCATAAGGAAATTTCGAAAAAACAATATGACATTATACTATATCTACATAGTAGAGGTTTTAATTTTGATGATGATATAATTAAAAACTTGAACCTTTTTAATAGGGCTGTTAATACTTTCAGTCCATTGATAACTTGTATGATAAAAGCACTAAAATTTTTCAATCACTCAACTCCGGTTCTTACAGCACTAAAGAAATTAAAAAAATGGCAATCAAAAATTAAAAACAGTAAAGAAATTGTTCACATTAATACTGCTAAAAATGAAAGAAAGAAACTTATTTACTTGAATATTTTTGAAGAAAATTTTAAAAATTTTAATAATAAAGTTCAGATTACTATTAATATAAAAAAACACATTGAATTATACGACTGTTTCGACCTACATAACAAAGATTTAAAAGAGAATATTGCAAACGGTGTACAGAAATTTTGTATAGATTTAGGCTTTGATGACTTTGATGCTAAAAAATAAATATGGTATTATTAATTATATAAGTATGGTATTTTTAACATCAAAGTCATACTTCAACAATGTACGAATTTACTATCATTTCCACGAAATTGTTTTGATTAATGACGTACCTAATTTTTCAAAATACTAGTTTTAAAAAATGAAGTTTTATATGAAAAAAGTTTATTTATTAAATAAGTTATAGTACAATACTTTTTATTTTAGAGTGCAATTATTTGTGTATAATTTATGTATCAATTTTTTAAATTATGATTTTCAAAATTTTATTTTATTATAAGATATCTTATAGTAAATTTTTATTAAAATTGTAGTTCATTAGTCACAGTGTATACACGTGTTTATTTATCACATCATGAATTAAAATAATAAACCAAATAATTTTATTATTTATTTTAATATTGCGTTTTGTGTTCAAATTCTCATTTTCCAATATTAACTCTATCCCACTTTTACCTATACCTAACTTATTTAACGGAATTTTACTCTAAACACTATTAAATATCCTGTATAATAGCCATAGAACTAGAAATATTTTTCTATTAGGCTACAGTTCTACCGATATTTGAGACAGAAATTATTAATGTAAAATGTTAAATTAAAAATAATCCATCACAGAAGAGCCATGTTACAATTGAGATTTGGTTAGTTAGGACAACTATTGATGCGATCTGCCTGTGATTAAAATTTCTATTCTAAAAATCGCTTCGTCGCTTCCGGATTATAAAAAAAAGGAAATACCTATAGTATTTATAAAAGAAAAAATTAGTTTTGTTTCATTGATTTTTCAATGGTGACCTCATTATGGCTGACTCTGCCTAAATGAACTTCTATCATACTAGATCCCACGTCCATTGACTGATGAATACAGTATTGGAACTCGGCGTGTGTCATTGTTAAAACTTTATATTACTAGAACTTTTTGAATAATTCATTGATCAATAAAGGGTTTAGATTCGATACCAAGCTGAGAATTTATTAGTTTTTTGTATATTCTAAAAACATTTGACTAGCAATCGGCATTTGACGGAAATATGGATTGATAACTTATAAAA
The DNA here is from genome assembly GCF_025091365.1 of Daktulosphaira vitifoliae. NCBI lineage: Eukaryota > Metazoa > Arthropoda > Insecta > Hemiptera > Phylloxeridae > Daktulosphaira > Daktulosphaira vitifoliae. Next base: position 59,882,045 of record NW_026099572.1, read on the forward strand.
TTATCACAATACAGACTACCACAATTACAATGTATTATAAAAATAATTTATTTCGTTACGGTGATCTATAACAATATTCAATTTATAATAACAGGTAAATCTCAATAGCTAATAAACCATTAGAAAATAAGAAAAATATGATTGCAATTACTTTTATAATATCTATATATTTAATATTATAAGTGTATTTAATCATTTTATAGTGAATATAACAATAAAAAAATATATACAAAAATACAATTTCTATGAATATTTATTTAATAAAATAGCAACATGACAATGAGTATGATACGTGGGGATGCTTTTCTGCCACAAGTGTCAGATGTACGCTGACGTGATCCAATGTTTGATGACGTCACTGATCTTTGATTTGTCGGTGGCGATGCATTCTCGGGTTCGCTATAGTCTCTGCAGTGACTGGTATCGACAGACCTTTTGCGTGTGGACATGGACGTGGGCGATTGCGGTACGACATTACCCTGATGGCGACTTACACATAAGCAACATTCTATTTGTCACTAAACACGTATGTGGGTGTCGTTGTGAAGTCAATGTTACTAATGTATGTGTCGTTGGTAGAGAACGGAGATAGTGATAAATGGAGCGGCGGCGGCGATGGACGACAATCGATACAAGCGATGATTATTAGTGAATCAACACTGCCGAACAGATGTGGCGACAGCGGTAACTCAGCTGAATAGCGTTAAAGGGTCGTTGGCTTCAATACTCAAGTCTTCTGTTTGTTCAGAGATTATATAGAAGCGTGTTGAGTATTTGAATGGATTGATTTCTATTTTTTGCTCACAATATACTTTTGTCAGTATATTTTATGTGTCACTAGCGTCTGCTTCGCTCTGGTAGGACAAAAAAATTATTTTATATTTTCTTGTTTTTTCTTTAGTCGATGTCGATCAAACTGAGAACACGGTTATGATATTATATTCCGTTACACTCTTATAACATATTTAAACTTTCATATGATTACAATATGTTAAATTATCCTGTTAAGTGAACTATATTGCAATTGTTGAATTGAAAAAAATTGATATATAAAAAAAAACAAAGTTTCAAATAAAAAATAATGTTAGACTTTTTGACAGAAAACTTCTTATTATGTTTTTAAAATGTCGTTTAATTTGCTATTAATATAATTTTTACATTGTTTATTTGTCTCTATTTTAATAGTTCAGACAGTTTCATATGTATTATATATCTTAATAGTTNAATAAGCACCTACAGCAGAGAAAACCTAAACAATTTTTACTGTAAGTTGTATTTTGTTTTGTAATAACGCAATCATATAAATTTTAAATGGTGAGTTAGTTGTTGATAAAAATAATTTATTTAATAATAAAATAAATACCTAAACATTTTATTGTTATTTTATTAGATACAAATCTTTTAAATCAAAAATACAGATATGTTCGTAAACCACTAAGCATTGATTTCAGTTCATTTTGTATTTTTTTATGTTAATTTATTATAAGTTTAAGAACTTTTTTTATTTTGACACTATAATATATTAAACAAACAACAAACTTTAATTATGATTTTTTCAAATTTGGACTAAAATAAAATTTTTAATACAATTAAATATTTTTTCATATGTATTATATATCTTAATAGTTTACTATGAACAAAGATATGCTAATTTTGCACAAAATATAACATGAATTTATTCAAGATTTGATCTATGACACATTAATATGTTTAAAAATATTATAAATTGATTATTAATTAATAACATTAATGTGATACAGTAGTAATCTTTTCAAAAAATATTATTAAAAAAAAAACACGCAACCAACGCATGGTTAATCCTATCAGAAATTGCTAATGTAACATAATTTACATATCACTGACTAATTGGAAACACTTGTCGTATATATTTTATTTTTAATTTAGTACACGCTCCGATATTTCTAAAAGTTCATTTTACATAAGTTTCATCGAAATAGCTGACTAATTCCTTTACTTTTGTTAGCATTATAGAACGTAAATTAAATTCCTTTGCGTTGTTTTCTGATGAAAAATTCAACACATATAATTTACCACAAAATTGTAAAAAAATTTATTAGAACAATAAAAAGATTCAAGGCCACGATTTTGTATTTTACGATGAGTACTTTGTGTTGAAATTTAAAAATCTAAATGAACACTTTGAGGGTCAAGAAAAAATTACATAAAGTTGAGTAAAATTTTTTGGAGACAAAAAAAAATAACCATCCATCTAACATTCTTTAAATCCGGCTAAATATTCCCATATCCACTGTAAGCATATGCTATCAAGTTATAAGTATTGAAGTTTTATAAAGCGCAACTGTATCTTATTATATTTATATAAGACTCAAAACCCTTAAATGTTCTTTTATTATACTTCAAATATATTAATATATAATTATATTATTAATAGCACTTTTTATTTATTGTAATTTATATATACTATAATGATAAAGAATGTTTTTACAATGAAAAATATACACACATTTTCGTTATTTATTTAATGTTTTTAATCTAGCAATGAAATTAACTTTCTAATATATATATATATATAAATGGGTTTAAATTTTTTTCATGATTTGTAACAATTGATTTGTTTTCTTACTTAATATTATTCCGTATAATAATATTATAAGGTTAAAAATATACCATATATATATATTTCATATTCAGAAAACATATTATAGTAAATATTGTCAACAGTTTTTGTACAAAATTTTAGAAATACACCTTTAGTATATAAAATGACATTATCGCGGCCAGTATTATTTAATATGCTAAAGTATGTGTATGTTGAAAGTATTTCAAATGTTTTGGTTATATTCTATTGTGGATCTTATTATATAATAGAACAAGGAAAAAAAAGCTTTTCTGGAAAAATTACTTAGCGTACTCGGATTTTAATTTTTTTTTTCAACGAAAGTAATCGGTCACCAGACTCCGGGAAAATTATTGGCGAAGGTCGGAAAACTTTTGCCGATCACCCGCGAGCGTTTTAAAATTTCGACCGTTTTCGAGAAAAACGCTCTCTGACGCCAGCGTTTAACGACTTAAAGTTTGAAATTTTCATCAGACCCGCCCAATGACATTCCTGAGATATGATAAAAAAATCAATTCAATCCGTTCATTTTTCACCGTTTTACGAGCTTTTCTTTTTTTTTTTTTTTAAGTCCACGCGCATGGTTTTAATATGCGCAGTGATTCATTTCTGCTCATATGTTTATTATGAACTATTTTTTAATATCATTTGCACTATGTTTTATTAAGGAATATTATATGCTATATATAAATTTCAAGGCGTTACAATTATATAAGTTTGTACTTTCATTATCAGAACAGTACAATATTAATAATCTTTTTTTTCTCATATATGATGTAGAGACTATGAGATTATCGTTTGAATTCGGATTCTTCTATGATAATTATGCTGTCCAACAATAATCGCAGTTACCAATATTTTTATCAAAATTAAATTTTTTACAATGTGCCACGTATAATAACCTACTGAATTTTTTTTAATTATTATATAATATAAACACAATTATTATAATTAGATTATTTATAATTTTTGTGTATAACAGAGGTGTATTCAAGAGAGAAATGGGCCCCCCTTGAACCAGCGCTATTAATATTTTTTTAGGCAACTTCTAATAAATAAGGACCTAATGTCCTTTTTTTCATCATTACTTTAATTTTTAGCAAAAAAATTTCTATATTATGTTTAACAAAGTAAAAAATATTAAATACCCTCCTTAAATAATTTTTGAATAGGCCTAAAGGAAATACCTCATTAACAAACGTCAACCTAATACCCAATACATTTTACTATATTCTCTTTTTGAATTTTCCTGATTTTAATAATAACATTTTTATATATAGTTTTGTTACACTGATTCTGATGTAATATATTTTTCTGAAAAACACTTATTGTGCCCGGCCTAACCGGGTACCCCTACCGGAATCAGTGGCTTACTTATGATGACGGCCCGAAGAGGCTTACGAGGCTCGAAGGACTCCGGGTCTGCGGCGGAGCCCCAGCTAGGCGGAGCCTCAGCTAGGCGGAGCCCCAACTAGGCGGAGCCTAGTATATAATAATACGAATAAGTAATATAGACATTTGTGAAACGTATTAGATAAATCAACCATTATTACAGCTCTGAAAATTTCACATATATCTACAGAATGATTTCTGAAAAATTAGACATTCAGTTTTTTGAAAACAAGGGAAATTTTTTAATTTTCATAAAAAATAATCTACAACAATGCGAGGCTAAAAAATTCTTTCTTTCAACTCTTTAAAGTTAAAAAATATAAACTTGAATAATTTTTAATGGGATCCCTTATTTTTAGCTTCGATGCGAAGCTAAGAAGGTATTGGTTTTACTATGATGTGTTTTTTTTTTTTTGTGTCTATTACCACTTTTTCTCAGCTCTCACCGAACGGATTTCTTTCAACGATACGTTAAAAGATCACAAATCGTATCTAGTCGAAGACAATATCCTCAAAAATTGAAAAAATTTCATTCGTTCCCCGTAAATAGGAGAAATATCCATAAAAATTACAAATTTAAAAATCGCTAATTTTCTAAATTTTTTCAATTTTTTTTTTCTTATAACTACCATAACAATTTTTTTTAATAGATGCTTGATGACTTTAAATATCATTTGATATATTTTTTTAATAAATTTGATCCTTTACCTGCTCACAAGGGTGATTCAGGATGACAACTTTTTCAAAAAAAATTAACTCTTTCAACTTAACTTTTTAAAGTGTTCCGGAAATACCGACACTTTTATATATACCTTTAAAATCACTATCATAAGAAACTCTTCGATGCAAATCTGTAGATAGTGTTTCATTTAGAGAAATTGGTGAATTATTCCAAAAGCAACATCAACTCTTTTTCTTTAATTATTTACTGATTAGTTCTTTGATTTTGATGGGGGGATTCTATTGAATGCGATATGAGGACAGCTGATGTGAGCGTAGATTACGTGGGAGATCGTGTCAAGTGGAAGTTTGGGATATAGGTGGCCGACTCCAAGTAGTTCGGATTAAGGCAAAGAAAAAGATTACCAGAAATTCCGGTGGCAATTGACATACATAATATGATTGTTGTTTAGGAATGTACAATTTAGCATTTAGTTGGGTCTAAACAGTATAGCGTCAAATCAATTACTTACCAGCGGTAGATCCAGAGGAGGGAGCAGGGGCGCGCACCCCCTCCTCAGCTATTACTGATTAAATAAAAATACCTTTAATTAGGACTTGGTATCTAAAAATCTAAAAATAATAAGTGCATGCGAATTATGTAGGAACACCCATTGCTTTATCGAAATAACATCAATAATAGTATATATATATACTTACATACTGTATTATATCTCTAAATTGAAGCAATTGTGTTATTTATAGAACACGCTACATGTATTTTTTATTTTAAATTTTAACGATTGCTTAAAACATGGTTAAGGTCTAAAATGAGTGCATATAGATTAACAGGTCTTGCTTTGTTGTATATTCACAAAAATATTAGTATTCATAATAATATCAAAAATATCATTGACAAAAANCCAAAATGAGTGCATATAGATTAACAGGTCTTGCTTTTTTGTATATTCACAAAAATATTAGTATTCATAATAATATCAAAAATATCATTGACAAAAAAAGAAAATTAGATTTTATTCTTTAATTATTTTAATAGTATTTGTTAAAAACTTAGGTGTTAAGCTATAATATTGTAAGCAATACATTGCTTACATTTTGATTTTATTTGGTAAATTATTCGTTCGTTGACTAGAATGAATCATTAAATAGTAAATGTTATGAGAACTAAAACAATGTTATTTGAAAGATTAATATGCAGCCAGGAAATTTTATAATTACTATTTATACTACATTTATTAGAAAAACTCTTTATTTTTTTGCATTTTAATCGTAATAGAACACTTAAATAGAAATCATTTCTAAGTAATTTTTGGTATTTAAAAAGATTCTACAATTGAAATATCCAGAACTGATTTAATTTGAATGATTTACTTTAACTAAAAAAAAAAAGTTATTATTTTGAATCCCTCTTGTGGGCAGATAAAGGGTCACATTTATAAAAAAAACCAAATAATAGGTAAATACATGCATCTATAAAAAAAAAATTATACTGCTTTGGTCATTTTTGATAAAATTATAACAGTTAGCAAAGTTAACACACAACAAAAATTAACAGAAATTATAAAAATAATAAAGTAGTTGTATATTCCTTTACTTTTAACGTGTATAAAAATATAAAAAGATTGATAAAATACTTTTTGATAAAAAATGTTTGTTACTTATGAATAAATACACTGGACTACAAGTAACTTACATCAGAAACAAAAATATCTTTTCTAAATCAACTTTTTGCGAAGTTTTAATTGTGCATTTAGACTTTTTCTATGTAAATTTTAATATTATTACTTATTATTAAGAAATAATTAAGAAAAAACAGTTCGTGTTCTACCGCCGACAGTACAACACGTGTGCTCTAAGATAACGTTTTTATAGCTTCCGATAGCACATACCTACTCCACGGCTGGTGTCCACAGGTATTATGATTATTTAACAATTTAATCGCTTTACACAACGCGCACCAATATTCATAGTCGACATGAATAGATCTCCCTCGGGCGGTTCGCCCAAAACCAACTCATCTCTACCAACCAAACTTCTCACCTCTAACAATTCAAATAAAAAAAATACAACACCTATAATAAAAAATATCAATTCATCATCTACAAAATCATATCAACCGAACAAACTCAACTCTAAATCAGCCATGACATTGCACGACAAAAGTTTGCGATTGTCAAACTCGTTTATCAACCATTCCCCACCCGACTCGCCGTCTAAGTATAAACACCAGACCACGTATGTCCGTTCCACCGATAACACATCAGTTTCAGCCGATATCGCAAGTCAATTAACACACAATAACGATTCTCAATCTTCAACTGTACACTCGATTAATCCCACGTCTATTCACACAAATACCGGCATGAACTTCGCTACGGTGACTGCAACGGAAAACACTCCGAGCAGAGAACAAGCGATAGTTTTTAATTCTATTGATGGAATACCTCAAATTGAGTACATATTAGCCATTGGTAAAATAGTTAAACCTATAAACATCATTTTCATTTCGCGTATCTCAAACCAACGTTTCTGTATATTTTTATCCAGTAAACAAGTCCTTGACAACCTAATGCAACAAACACAAACTATAAAAATCAATGACCAATTAATTCAAATACGCAGACTGGTTAACCCGACCAAACGCGTAGTTATATCCAACGTATGTCCGTCAATCCCCAACCGGGCAATATTGGACGCATTAAAACTTATAAATATAAATCCTACAACACAGATTAATCACCTAAAAGCCGGTATCAATATGGAAGGCTACGAACACATCATGAGCTTTCGCAGACAAGTATATATTAACCATGAAGATATACCCAAACTGCCCAGCTCTATGCTAATCTCCCAAAATGATAACCAATTTAGAATATTCTTTTCGGACGACACATTAACCTGTTTTTTATGCAAAGCGGTTGGGCACACATCCAATAACTGCAAAAAAAATTNCTTGTAAGGTATTTTAAATTAAAATAAAATACAAAACCCAGAATTTTAACACAAAAATATCATATTTTTGAATAGGATAGTAATTTTCACCATGAAGACAAATCCAGAGGTCAATTTTTTTTTTTTTTAATTATAGTATACTACATACGCTTTAATTTAAGATGTATATATACAAGTGTCAGTCTTTCCGGAACATTTTCAAAAGTAAAGTTGAAAGAGTTAATTTTTTGAAAAAAATTATCATTTGAAACCATTTCTGTGGGCTGTTAAAGGGTCAAATGTTCACAAATATATATATAATGATAGGTAAATATCTAAGGTATCTATAAAAAAAAAAATTTATATTGATTCGGTCATTTTTAAATAAGTTATGGCAATTTTAAGTAAAAAAAAAGAAAGTGTTGTAAAATTTAAATAGAGTAAAAGTTATAGGACATTCAGAGCCACTTTGTGTATAAATGGTCTCATTTCTTCTACCGTCTTGGTATAAAAATATTTATAATATCTATTAAACTCGCTCAAAAGTTGTTATGGACTGGTCATATTCTTAATTAGATCATTTTCTAATTTATAGCTTAGTTAAATATGTATGTTACCATTAAATAAATAAAGTTGAAAATTAAGTATTTAATAATTGATAAATCAAGAAATATATGAATCAAAAAAAAAACCCAGCACAGGGGGGTCGCGGCACATTGGTGACGTGGCATAGTTGAATCAAGTATTATGATATCTGACAGTGATTAAAATCACTATCTAAAATAAACGCTTCGATGCAAATCTTTAGATAGTGTTTAATTTTAAAAAAATTGGTGTTTTATTCTAAAAGCTACACGATCTGCTGGTTCCTTATTAATATCTCCATTAAGATAAAGTATGTCGAATAAAAAAGGGTTTATTAAAAAATACTATTTCTCAAAAAAAAATTTTGTGTATCCATACATTTTTTAAAAAGTTATAGTACTTTAAAGTAAAAAATGTAAATTATAAAATCAAGAAATTTCACACAAAAATAGCATTCGATAGCCATTTTCAACATAAAGACAAAATAAAGTCTGAAATTTTTTTTTTGCTTAATAAAGAACATTACATTAACTTTAATTAAAGATATATATAAAAGTGTCAGACTTTCCGGAACAATTTCAAAATTTAAATTGAAAAAGTAAATTTTTTGTGAAAAAGTTGTCATATTAAATCCCCCCCTGTAGGTAGGTAAAAAGTCAGATTTATAAAAAAAATATACCAAATGATATGTAAACACATCATGCATCTATAAAAAAAAGAGTTATATTGATCCATACATCTTTCAAAATGTTATAGCATTATGAAGTTAAAAATATAAAAAAGAGTTTTTTTACAAAAATCGTATTTTTTTTATTAACTTTGATGTCTGTGTTCATCATGAAGATAAAATGAAGTCCGAAATTTTTTTTTATCATAAAAAAGAATATTACATAAGCTTTAATTTAATAAATATATATAAAAGTGTCAGACTTTCTGGAACACTTTCAAAAATTAAGTTGAAAAAGTTCTACTTTCTACATGCATTTTTTAGATTTGAACCTCCCCTGTATTAAGCGAAATGGTCCGATTTGAAAAAACAGTATGTCGAATGAAAGATGTATATAAATACTACTTCTCATGAAAAAATTGTAATGATCCATACATTTTTCAAAAAGTTATAGCATAATAAAGTTAAAAATGTAAAATACAAAATCGAAAATTTTTATACAAAAATAGCATTCGGAGACCAAATTTAACCCTGAAGATAGAATAAAGTCCGAAATTTTTTTTTTCATAATAAAGTACATCACATACGCTTTAATTTAAGATATATATAAAATTGTCAGTCTTTCCGGAAAATTTCCAAAAGTCAAGTTGAAAGAGTTAATTTTTTGTAAAAAATTATCATTTGAAACCATTTCTGTGGGCTGTCAAAGGGTCAAATGTTCACAAATATATATAAAATGATAGGTAAATATCTAAGGTATCTATGAAAAAAAAAATTTTTTTGTTACGTTTATTTTTAAAAAAGTTACGGCAGTTTTTAGTAAAAAAAGTTGAAAAAATTTTGAAAATTAACGATTTTTAAATATGTAATTTTTTTGGGTGATTTCCTCCATTTACGGGGAACGAGGGAATTTTTATCAATTTTGGAGGGTAATGTCTTCGACTAGATACAATTTGTGATCTTTTGACGTATGGTTCATCAAAATTGACTCCAGTTACTTAATTGTTTAACATTATTATTTTCTATAAACTTTTATAAAATTGTTCTATTTTGTATTATCAGTATGTAATTATCATCTGCTACCATAGTTTCGAATGTTTTTAAATCAAAACAAATACTTTCATTACTTTAAAGTGTATTTATATGATAGATTTGAAACTGAATACCTTAAATATTAAAAGAGATAAAAAATAAAATGAGCTTAAAAAGAAGTAACAGTTGTTCTGATATAACTGGTGATGCAACATTACAGTGCTTGGCTAATGGCATTAGCTATCCTATTGGAGAAACTGAGGTAGATTTTTTCTTTAGGAAATAAAATCAATTTAAGTGTTAAGATGAACTTATTAAAAATACATATATTTTTATATGAAAATAATATCTATATTAACTTTAAGCCATCTTAACTTTGTTTTATATTTTACAATATACTTTATTTTTCTTTAAAATGGTTAAATTGGTATATTAAACTCTGCAGTTTGTTATTGGACGTTCTCCTGCCTGTTCACTCCTAATTGAAGAAGAATCTATAGCACGAAGACATTGTTTTATACATAAATCCAATGGCCAATATCTTATTTGTAACAATGTAAGACTTAAAATTTTTGATTGCATGTTTATATTAATTTAGCTATCAAAGAAAATAATTAATTCTAAGTTTATAAACAATATCTGTACTACAGGGAACAGGCAATGAAACTTATGTAAATTGTGTGCAAATTCCTGATGACCAACATAATTATCAAGTTTTAAATCACGGAGATGTTATTTCCTTTGCAGATGAGAGTGGAAATATTAAATATATGTACAGATTTGTTTTACAAACATGTACAAACAAAAAATTGAAGTAAGATTATTCTTAAGACATCGTGTGTGTAAGTAATTTGTATAATATGGATACACTAATATAATCAAATCTATTATTCATTTTATTAAACGCCATCAAATAAATTGATTATTAAAAACACTATGTCTGAATCAAAAATATCTGGAAAATATTATTTTAATTCATTCTTTTAATATATGTCAGTTATTTTTATTATAAACTTTCTAATCGCTTAATATGATAATTACAAAGAGTATGAACAATATTTGTTTATAAAACTTTAAATATAGATTTTACATTGACACGGCACCGCCCGTCGCTCTAGGCTGGCGCTCATCCGTGTCTCTCGCGATATTAGCCGTCCAGCTATTAATATGACAATCGGTTGTCTCTCCGCCCTTGACACCGAGATAAGGCCGCCGCCGCCGAATATGTATAACTAATATTGCGCTCTGTTTCCGTTCCGACGTTGACCTTAACTGGTAAATGTTGAACGCAATATCAATGACCACACACACAAGGAACATGGCGGTAAGTCAATAATTGGTTAATACTTATAACTACTGTGTATGATGCGACAATTTGTCTACAATTATCGATTCCGACGTTGACCTTAACTGGTTTGCCTTTTTCTTGTGTGCTGTTTGTGTTTCATTGTTTTTTTTTTTGGATTGCGGCGAGTGTGCTCATTACCGATATTACCGACGACAGAAGGGTAGTTGCCCATTGTTACATACGTATAACATTGCTCGAATTAAGGAAAATATCTAATATTATAAGAATCAACTATTGTCTTCCGACGTTGTTTCTTTGTTTTTACTGTTGTGCTTGTGTAAATATATATACACATAGACATAAATATATAATATATATATATATATATACTTTGAGTGCCGTACCATTTGGATACGCGTTAACTTGATCCCCGAAGAGGAATCTCAACCGGCCGAGAGAAGTTAAGGTAAGAGGCTTTGAGCCGATTCAGTTTTATTTCTAATTATATTAGATTTTAGTTTTAACGGTGAAGTCTCCCTTATAAATTTGATAGTTCATATAGTTATTTGAACGGATTTTACTGGTGACAGCAATGAATTTTTACCTGGGTTATTCACAGTTACGTGTTAGCGGGATTAGATAGTTAGTCTGGTCTCTGGGAAAATTTTCTTTTATAAAAAATAAAGTTAGAGCAGTTTATCTAATATAATCCGCCGTAAGTATTGTCGTCTAAGGTCCGTTTCACACTAGCGCGTATATTCTTGTACGCGCAGCGTTTTTTTTTTTTTTCACACTATACCGCGTTTTTGCTATAGCGATTTCTATTTATTTACAAAATGAATGTCCAACAAATAAGATGTATGTTGGCTTTTGCGGCCTACAGGCACATTTTAAAAAAGAATACTTCAAAAGTAAAAAAAAATAGGCGATTTTGGGTTCGCCCGATGCTGGTTCAAAGACCTCTTAATGGCGCTTTTGCAACCCTTTTTTTCTGAATTAGGAGACCAAGAAGAGAAATGTTTTAATTATTTCAAAATGTCGTTAAAATCTTTTGATGAACTATTTTCAAAGTTAGAAAAGGGGCTAACCGTAAATAGTAACTTTCTCCGACAGAAAGGCTGTGCATAACATTAAGGTCAGTAATAAATATTACTTAAAATAAATTATTGAAGGAGCTAATTTTATAATAACTACATAATAATTATCAATATAATGACGGGGAATTGATGATTTTTCTATAGGAAAATATTAAGGATTTAATAAAAGTAATTTTTTTTACTTAATAAAATTTATTAAATTGACAATTCACTTTTTGAAATTTTTATTATTAAAACACGATATTAGGTGGGTAAAATCTAACAGTATTTGTAATTACTCAGAAATCATACTAACTTTTTTTAAATAAATACTGACGTAATATTTTAATTAGCTCGTATTTATAGATACTTAGCATCGGGTAATTCATTCGCAGACCTTCATTACTCCTATAGAATAGGATTATCTACTATAAGTAAAATAATAGAATGCAGTGAATTATGCCTTTGCCGGATCAGCAAAAATGTAAAGAAATTGCTTTGGGTTTTGAAAACGATGCTAACTTTGTAAATTGCATCGGCGCTTTGGAAACATATTCGCTTAATTAAACCAATCCAGATTGGAACAGATTTTTATAATTACAAACATTACTATTCAATAGTTCTTATAGCTATTTGTGATGCAAATTATTGTTTTACTTTTATTGATGTGAGAGCTCAAGGAAAGTGTTGTGATTCAACAGTTTTAAAAAAAAACAAAATTTTACAAAAAACTAGAAGATAAAGAACTTTTTGTACCACTACCAAAACCCTTACCCGGCTAATGAAATCCATTACCGTTTATAATAGTAGCTGATGAAGCTTTTGGTGTATCTCAAAGCATACTTAGACCATATGCACGAAGCAATTTGAATTACGAAAAAAAAAGTATTCAATTATCGCTTGTCTCGAGCAAGAAGATATATAGAATCAACTTTTGGAATACTTTCTAACAAATGGGGAATTTTTCATAGATCGATGAACACAAGTGTAGAATTTTCTATAAAAATTGTTAAAGCTTGTTGTATATTGCATAATTTTGTCAGGAATAGAGATGGATTTAGATTTGAAGACACATTAAGTATTAATGGTTTTGAAAGTCTTAATGACTCAATTGATGTTTATAATAGATCAGGTAATATATTAAGGGACCAGTTTGCCAATTACTTTATAAGCGAAGCTGGTAAAGTAGAATGGCAAGATAGAATGATTCATTAAGTCAATAATAGTAATGTGCTCAATAAGTTTATGTTAAATGTCTTCTTAGTACTACTAGTAATGGTCTTTGATTTTTATTCTTTTGGTAAAAAATGTTTGCCACAAGAATTATTTTTACTAAAAAATAACATTTTTAGCTTCAATGCGAAGCGAAGAAGGTATTAATTTTACTATGATGTATTTTTTTTTTTTTTTTTTTTATGACTTTTGCCACTTTTTCTCAGCTCTCACTGGACCGATTTCTTTCAAAAATACGTCAAAAAATCACAAATTGTATGTAGTTGGAGACATTACCCTTAAAAATTGAAAAAAATTACCTCGTTTCCCGAAAATGGGGGAAATATCCAAACAAATTACAAATTTAAAAATCGATAAATTTTATCATTTTTCTCACTTTTTTTTCTTAAAACTTCCATAACTTTTTTAAAAATAAACAAATCAACATAATTTTTTTTTATAATAAAACCTTAGATATTTCCCTTTCATTTGATAACATTTATTTGAAAATCTAACACTTAACCTGCTCATTGGTGGGGATTTAAAATAACAACTTTTTTACAAAAACTAACTTTTTCAACTTAATTTTTGAAAATGTTTCGGAAATACTGCGTTCTTTAAACATATATAAAATTAAAGCTTATTTTATGTACTACAAAATGAAAAAAAAAAATTTTGTCCCGACGGCCTATCTACTATGTGCAAATTGCATTCGAAATTTAAAAAAAAATGTAATATTTGCGATAAAAATCACCTTCTATAAGGATGTTTTTTGTCAGATTAAATCTATACTGGACCCAACTATGCTACGTCTCCAGTATGCCGCGACCTCCCTGTGGACTCAGCAAAAATTTTTTATAATTAACATTTATTAAAATTGTTCTTAGTATAAACATACAAATAAAAATTTTTAATAGTAATATTTTATACATTTTAATGCTATTGATCTGGTCCCTGGCACTTTTCCACCTTTGCTGTACTTTGTCCACTGAACCATGATAATGGTAATTTTAAAATATATATATTTATTATTCATAAACAAAAAAAAACCACTACAGTTGGGACTCCACATGTGTAATAAACAAAAAGATGTAAAATGGTAGTTGGTAGTATTTGGCAGGGGGTGTTGTTAGGTGTGAAAGAAATAAATGTAAAAAAATGTAACACAGATGGACAGTGAGGAAATAATAATTGTAGCAGACGTAGTGTAAAAAGCTGGGCCGGATTTAGACTTTTGGATGCCCGGGGCAAATTTTTTTTTTGAGGCCCTTTACAGTAAAATAATTAAAATATACTCATTATCGAAGTAGTTAAGGATAAAAGTTTTAAAATTTCCAAACTTGCACTTTATAACTATCTACCTAAAACGTGTTTATTTCAAGTTTGTTTATAATAAAAAGGATAACCAAGAAAACAAAATAACACAACGACGGACGGCCTGCACTAATGGCTATTATAATATGGTATCGCGATTCATTAAAGTCAAAGTCACGTCTTATCAAATCCGGGGGTTCCGGGCACTACCACCACGCTGTTTAATAATAAATGACATAATCACTCGAACGTATATACCAATTTACTAAAGTATTATATTGTGTTGGCTGTATGCCCCAATGTCGTTCTGTTATCATGTGTTATCATTAATTTTGCAGCCCAAATTATATAAATACAAAACAATATTTATTTTTAAAGTTGATTTAAAGTTGAGTCACAAGTATCGTATTTCGTTATAAAAATATTTTAGTTTATTCTCAATGACCTATCTTGTTCTAATTGTTTATTACTAAAAAATTCTTCAGTAAAGGATCTATTATAAACTCATTATATGAACAAATGTTTCACTTACCTCTGACTATCCTGATAAGGCAGATATTCTCTTGAGATAAATGATGTAGTTGATGTAACAATTATCGATGTATACGTGTATGCATTAATGTACGAAATTATATTTATACGGTTTATGTTATTATTAACTCGCGTGTAACTACTTTTCTAGTACAATTCTATATTAAATCTACCCAAGGTGAAATATAAGTTTTTTATAACTCTGTTTTTGTAAAACCCTTTTATATATTTATGTAGTATAGTATTTAACCTTGTATATGGTGTTTTACCTTAATATATTTATTATTTAATAATTTATAAAGCAAATAAAGAAATTTCAAACAACATAACTGACCTGTGCAAAAAACTATTTCCAAGTGGCCTACGTCTTTTCAGTCGTCCAAAGAGTGATTTAGGGTAGATGTATAAGTGTAGATAAAAATAAATAAATAAATACCAATATTTTATATGTGTTCAAATATTTATATCGCCAAAAGTATTTGACCGAAAGATGTGTAATATTCTCAGTAATTGTGAAAGAGGGTAAAAATAGTGCAGATTTTATATAGAATCGTAACTAAGAATGAAACATAAACTCACGCACATTCACTTTTAGTATCTTGGTTGAGAATTCCAAAGAGCCGTAGAGATGCAGAGATAGAATGGCAAGGCGTCCCAGTGTCCGTTAGAGGGATGTTCAGAAACCGTGAATGGCTGACGCAGTAAAAGAACCGCTCTAAGGGAAGCGAAGCAGCCAAGGAACCACCCGAATTTGGGGGAAAATGGCGTTTTTATAGCCCAAAAAACTGGTTTAGCGATCTCTGGTGAGATTCTTGAAATATTTTTTGTTGTATTTGATTGGTTAATGTGATAGAATCTTTTACGTGGGCGTTTTATGGAATGCGTAAGAGGGTGGTTAAATCTTGTGTAAGGGTATTATTTTATTACTCATCTTATCCACGGGGGAACACTGATTTGGCGATATATTTTATTAAATATAAGTATTAAATATTACATGTATTAAAATGTGATAATACACATAGTTGAGATAAGTATAGATTATATCTGACAGTCATTAAAATCACTATCATAAAAATCGTATCGATGCATATCTGTAGATTGGGTTTAAATTTTAGAAGGAATTGTTGGGTTATACCAAAAAAACATTGACCCTAATTCCTTAATAATATCACGATGACTAATTTTATGATTTATAAGTATAATACATGAATAAATAAATATTATAGAAATTAAAATAGTATGAAATTGATATTGAATATTTTGTATTGTAAATTTATAGGGCGATTAGATAAGGTGTCAGGTAATTTTTTTTAATTTAACATATGTTTGAAGCTCGGAGTGTTTCCAGAACATTTTCAAAATCTTTTAATACAAAATTGCTATTTTGAATCCCTCCCTGTGGACAGGTAAAGGGTCCAAAAGTATACTTAATAAAAAAAAAAATATCTAAATGGTTTTTATTCGTCCATTTTTAAAAAAGTTGATAATTTTCAGTATAAAGAAACGTTCCGGAACACTCTTAAAAACAAATGGTAATAATATTAAATGAAAAAGAATGATATATTATAATTATTCTCCCATTTTATGTCCTCTAAACTTATGCGTTAAGATAATCGTTTGTTGATACCTTCCTGTATGTGCACACATAATTTTATTTTATTGGAAACATTTTAATGGGATGAGTGATCCCATGCCCCCAGAGGGGACAATGCCTGTGTACAATATACATGTTCAAATACTCACTTGCATCTTTTTGATCGTTGCTGTTCATAGCATCGAACCCCGTCACAATACATTGCGATACTTCTCTAAAGGTTGCTGCTCTAATATACCTGTCCTTATACCTTTCATCCCTTGAATTCCACAAATTTGGTCTTAACTGAATCTCATTTATCAAAATTTCAGTGTCTATAATGATAGTCATTTTTCGAGAACTTGCTAGGGGTAAAAGTCATAACAAAATGACGAAAAAATACAATACGCGTTCATCGTACGCGTTCATCGTACGCGTCAGTGTGAACGTGTTCATTCATAGTGATGATAAAAAATAGCAGTAGCAGCTATAATAGCACTGCTATTAAGTGTAAATAATAGCAGTGATTGCTAAATTTTGTAATTTATGTTTTTCAACAGTCTACTCTGTATTATAACTGCTACACTGCAACTATATTATAACACATAATATAATGGAAAATAGCAGAAGCTATTGAGCGACATTTTGGCGGCAGGCTTGGTGTTATGTATGATAATTGATAATGTGCATTCGGCATTAGCTGTAAAACGTCTAAAATATTTCTGTTATCAACGCTTATCCAGTTATCGGATATCAATATCTAATACGACAAATACAGTATTATCAGTAAAAACCAAAACCACAATAGTCAATATTACATTTTGCAAATGTAGTATTGTAAAATGATACCAAATATTACTTGTCTTACGATTCATTGTTAAATAAATAAAATAAAACTATCAAAAACAAGCAATCAAATATATCAACTATACCCTATGATATAAAGAAGAAGAATGTGCTTCATTTTAATATTTGTATTATCTTATAGACATAATAGTTGGTATAATATTTCAACATGTTAATACCAGTCTAGAAATAGAACTTTATTGTTTATTTTTATATTTTTCATTCATACATTTAATTATGAAACATGCTAAACATAGCTTTTATTAGTCTTGTCTGAACATGCACATTCAGAGAAATAGGCATAGTTGGAAAAATGATAGATGTCATCTCTCTATAATCTCATAAAAATTAAACAATATGCAATGTAATAATGTATAATAATAATAATTCATAGTTTAAAAATAAAAATGTTTTGGTCTATTTAGTAATGTTTTATTTACTATGCATTAATCTATGCACCACCCATCCAAAATACATTTTCAATTCAACATAAAATACTTGGTACTGTACTAAGATACATTTTTTTTATTAATAAAGCAATTGAAACACTAATGACAATTTTTATTCAAGTATCATAATAATCATATTAATTTATTTATTCATGAAAAACAATACATAACATTTTTAATTATATAGAAAATAAAAAATTA
Source organism: Daktulosphaira vitifoliae (assembly GCF_025091365.1). Classification (NCBI taxonomy): domain Eukaryota; kingdom Metazoa; phylum Arthropoda; class Insecta; order Hemiptera; family Phylloxeridae; genus Daktulosphaira; species Daktulosphaira vitifoliae. Next base: position 59,900,422 of record NW_026099572.1, read on the forward strand.
TACTTCCCAATGAGCATTTTTAATTTGTTTTTTTAATAAAAATATTGTAATATAAGGAACTAATATAAAATTTCCTAAAAAATAAAGTCCAAACACATTTTACTTTTTTGACCAATCATAATTTTCAATTTGCTTGAATTTAGAGTTTAAATCTAATATTTATTATACTCATGTTAAATAGTACAAATCCTAATGTCCGTTTTAATCATTTAGAAAAAATATTTTTAAAATAAAGCCCATAAATATGATTGTTAATTGAAATTCACATTATTTTTCAGTCTACAATTATTAATATGTTTATGTCAAATGGTTCACCTTCACAGTTCACACTAACATGGCTTAAATATTATACATATATTAATGTAATATTAGAACCGTTGAATATCATAGTATCATACGCCAGTTGAATAAATTATACATCATACTGCCCGCCATCAATGCTTTGAGCCCCTGGGCCTAACGAAAATAATGATTTCTACAGTTTATTGCTAATTGCTATAAACATTAGCTGCTAATAACTAAAAATTAATGATAAGCATTAAGCTATCAGCTGTTTTTACAAAATAGCAATAGCTACTATTTTTTACTGCTATTTTAAAATAGCAATAGCATTGGCAGATGTTAAAAAAAAAAATAGCAGTTTACCATCACTATTCATTCATATCAATGTTTGGTCAGCGCGCGTATCATACGCTCTAGTGTGAAATGGGCCTAAAAGTGTTGGTTCCAGTTTGTTATTCAGACCTTATTGATATGGACAAGAAGTGAATTTCCGGCCGATAGTTACAGTCTTTTGGTAGATAAAAATAGTATATTTTCGTCTGACCTTGTCAAAGCGGCCGATTCCCAGCTAACCGTTATTATTGTTGTTCACTCGCTGCCATATCATATACGGCGGCCCGTACCATCTTATCGCAATACTTAATTACAACAAAAGCACTAATAATAACGCTTGTTTTCTACTGCAGTATCAAATTTGACCGTAAACGGAGACATTGTTTATCTCCGCTATCAACGTAGCATACATTTGATTATTAAGGTTTGTAAATAAACATATAATATTCAAGGTCAATATGTCGGGGAAATCATTAGCACAAATGTGAATTGCGCTAAATTACGTCGCGAATGCGCATTCAGACAGATACCATGCTACGCGACGAAACCCAACATGCTAATTATGCTAGAGAAAAACATACGTAGCCGTACGTAATTAAACAATATGCCATGGTCGAAATTTAGGTCCGAATTACTCAAGGATTTCGACAATATCGATATCAGGACTGTGCTCGAGACGGACTTAAAAACAACGCGACAGGGCCCCCGACAAACGTTAACCGAGTTTATTATTCATAAGCAACGTTTTGCGGCCACGCGAGTACGTTGTTGTTTACCGGAGCAACAACTTCTGCGACAGTTAACGGGCTTTTACCATAACCAGCGGGTTTTGCAAATGCGGACGCACCACCTACTCCGTGCCGATATTGCAGCGAGCGACACTGGCACCGCCGGTGCCCAAACAGATCGTCGGTATCGGGAAACGCAATCGGCTAGGAGGGAATTAGTCCGCCCCTCCAGCCCACAACAGAACTAAACAGGGCGCAGCGTTTTAGATGACGTTTCGTTTAAAACGATCTTGGCACTTTTTCGGCACCACACCCCTCTTATCGGAATGGTGGGGACGCCGCAGTAAATTCGGATGTAATCAGGGTATCGGAGTTCGAACACGCTGCCGACACGAACGACCAAAGCGTGAGTCAAGTGTTCGAAATTTTTTCGGGCACATTTGGAGAGGGGGTGTCAGTCGAACCGGCAAGTTCATTAATGGCAGTTAACACTATCAGTGGGCAAACCAACGTCGTGGTTAAGAACCAGCTGCCTCCCGTTCGAACCGTAAACCACCCGAGTAATGGCCAACAAAGTCGAGTTAGAATTCGAAACTGCCTTCGTCACAGCCCTACTCGACTCACAGGCGCATAAATCGTATGTAAAACCGGCAATTGCTTACAAATACGGAACTGTTTATAAAGGACACACTGACGCGGTTAGACTAGCGGACGGACACGCCGCCACGTTTACCGCCAAAATCGCAGATTTAGAAGTGCGTTTTTCAGTGGTTATTTTAGACGACCCGTGTTGCGATGTATTACTTGGCCATGATTTTCTGATTGATCAGAAAGTCGCCTGGGACTACTCAGCAGGAACAATACACTTAGGCTCTAAGAAACTACAACCGCTTGTTGGAAATCGGGCGCACGACACGCGATCCGCAAACCACATCTGACGCATTTAGATATAACCGGCGACCTACGAACGCGCGCGTTATTAACACAGACGATATGTAATTACGCAGCGGTCTTTAACGATACGGTGAGTCGCACAAAATTGATCGTACACGACATTCTACTGAAAAGACCCGCTCCTATCGCACTAAAACCGTACCCCTATCCCCTACATAAGCAGGAGGTTATTGACGATATGGTAAACGACATGGAGGCGCATGAGCACCGATCGTGCTGGCCAAGAAGAAGAACGGGACTTTTCGTTTATGTATAGATTATCAACTTAAAGTCGGGTTATTGTCAATGCTCTTTAAATCAAAAAGCTCGTAAGTTTACGGCATTAGAACGAGAAGGGGCTTGTTTCAATTTCGTGTACTACCGTTTGGACTCAAAAATTCGCCTATGACTTTTGTAAGACTTGTGAATGAAGTACTTGGAACATATCTAGATGATTTTGCCCAAGTTTACTTGGACGATATAATTATTTATTCAAGTAGTTTAGAAAAGCATTTAGAACATTTAGGCAAAGTTCTAGAACGATTACAGTGACACGGGCTGACATGTCACACAAAAAAGTGTAAAATAGGGTTTTCCGAAATTTCCTTTTTGGGCCATATTGTACACGGTGAAGGCATAGACAAGCAGCCCGAAAAACTCGAGTCTATCCGCGTCCTGTCGGTCCCACGGAATATCTACGTAGATGTCTCTGCATATTTAATTGGTATTGTCAATTCGTCGACAACTACGCCGCTGAAAAATCTACTAAGAAGGGACGAAATGGTTGTAGACGGAAGACCATCAAAGAGCTTTTGAACAGGTAAAAAAGGCCCTGTGTGAGTCCTCGCGTCTCCTGACTACGCCAAAACTTTCTGCCTTCAAACCGATGCGAGTGAAATGGGCGTGGGAGCAATACTCTTTCAACGCGGAAATGAACTGGGAGAGAGAAAAATAATATCCTACGCCAGTAAGAAACTATCAAAAACGCAGAAACGTTACGCCTCCGTAGAACGAGAATGCTTAGCAATTATATGGGCGACTGATAAATTTCGCCCGAACTTATAATATTCTCCGTTCGAATTATTTACAGATAATTCCGCGTTGACTTGGCTATACAGAGCAAACGACATCAATTCAAAATTAACTAGGTGGGCGCTACATCTAGGCAATTTGAATTTTACAACGACGACACATGTACCCGGGAAACACAGCGAGGGACCAGACATGTTGCCACGTTACCCGACCGCGTGACGAAGAGTTACTCGACAACAATCTGGTGGGCGCACCAACGACGATAACACGCGGGCCACTCTTGACAATGTTTTTGCCTTAACCGAAACAAACGGCGCATCAGATAAACGGTCGTTTACGGAGGAGGGGGGGAGATACAAGAGTGGCAAAACGACGATCCGTTTCTTTCATCCATCACGAAACAATTACTCAAGATGAACGCCAGGAAAATCGATAAGGAGTCCAGCGAGAACAACAACAAATATTTCATGTTAAACGGACTTATACGCAATCGTATGGGCGTAGACACACCAGCTGTAATACCAGTAGCCAAATCACAGCGTGTGATTTGGCGATACCACGACGATGCACTGGCGTGTCATCCAGAATTGGAAAGAAACCTACCGAGCGATCAAACAGCGTTTTTATTGGAAGGGCCTGAAAAACATAGTACGCGAGTACGTAAAATCGTGTGATATTTGCGCGTGTACAAAGGCCCTAAATAGGCGTTCCAATGATCCTCTAACTTCGCTCAAACAAAGACAACCGTAGGAGGTCATTAGTATCGACTTAATGGGTGAGTACTCCAGAACACCAAGGGGAAAAACGAACCTGTTAGTAGCAACTGACTGTTTCAGTCGCTGGACCGAAGCGTACCCGATAGGCGCAGCGACTACAAAGACGATTCACGTTTTGGGTACCCCCGCGTAGTGATTCGCGACAACGGACGGAATCTGGTTTCTAAGGAAACGATCAACGTGATAAACAGATGGGGAGGCAGAAGCCTGGACCACACCTATTTATCATCCGTGCGCAAATCCGGTAGAACGAAAAAATCAGGAGCTAAAAAAAGGTCTTTACGCCCTACTAGTAGAGGGCGACCATAGCACCTGGGACACGAAAATACCGTCGATACTATTTGCGTTGTGTAATCGTCGTAATGAAAAACCGGTTAACTGCCTTCCGTACACGTTCTNTGAAAAACCGGTTAACTGCCTTCCGTACACGTTCTCGGCCGAGAGGCGAAACGACCCAATGACTGGGCGGACGTGCATGTAATCACGCCAGACCGGAAAAATTATAGATAACATTCCGACGAAACACGTAGTAAAACCTTTTACGGTTGGAAACGTGGTGTATTATAAGGCAAACCATTTATCCTACAAACAAAAAAAATTTTGTGTTGGCTTCGCACAGAAGTGGTGAGGCCACCAGCTACACCGGCGCCTCCAATGCCCGCGCCAAGGACCCGTCCAGCATCACTATCAGAGATCGTGCGACACTCCTCCACAGCAACAAGCACCGCAGCTGGACCGGCCCCCATGAAAGTCGAGGACGCCGTGGACGATTTTGGACGCGCCGTGGACGGGTTCCTTGCAGACTCTCCTTCTCCTCCCCGTTTCCATCGTGAAACCCTTCGTCCCGAGTAATCGGGCGAGGAGTTTCCTTCTTTTTTTTCCCCTTCGGTCCTGACGTCATCCGTAGGTTACGGATGACCGGACCGAATAGTCCATTCCCTCTTGCCAACGAGACTGAAGGTTTCAATCTAATACGGTAAGTGTTGAGCGCAATATCAATGACCACACACACAAGGAACATGGCGGTAAGTCAATAATTGTTTAATACTTATAACTACTGTGTATGATGCGACAATTTGTCTACAATTATCGATTCCGACGTTGACCTTAACTGGTTTGCCTTTTTCTTGTGTGCTGTTTGTGTTTCATTGTTTTTTTTTTTGGATTGCGGCGAGTGTGCTCATTACCGATATTACCGACGACAGAAGGGTAGTTGCCCATTGTTACATACGTATAACATTGTTCGAATTAAGGAAAATATCTAATATTATAAGAATCAACTATTGTCTTCCGACGTTGTTTCTTTGTTTTTACTGTTGTGCTTGTGTAAATATATATACACATAGACATAAATATATAATATATATATATACCTTGAGTGCCGTACCATTTGGATACGCGTTAACATTTAATGAATAATATTGTTAAAAAATGAAAAAGATTATTCCTTTTTAAATTTCAACTTTTAAACTATGCTTTGCTCACAAAAAATATTTTAAAAAACTTGCATTCATGGTAAAATGCATTTTTGCAAAATTCAGAATTATGCTTAAAATATTTCATTCATATATATCCTATACTTTTAAAATTACTCTGCTTTTGCGTTTAATTTTTATAAAGCTAGATGTTTAAGTCAATTGCATTTATTTTTCAGACCAAATAATGAAGTACATGGTGAAGAACATGAATCTAGTAAAAGTCAATCTTATGTTGACAATATTGTAAGTTTTAATTCTGTGGATGATCTTTTTTTTACAATTAATTTCTTTAAATTAATACAAAAATTATATATTTATTTTTAATTTTTACTAATGATACGACCCTATTTTGGTACATATCTCATATGCCTGTTAACAATAACCCAACATTTTAATTAGTACATATCCCATTAGAAAAAACTAATTAAAATATAATGGAATCAAATAATAATGTTTAATAATAATAANAAAAATATTTTAAAAAACTTGCATTCATGGTAAAATGCATTTTTGCAAAATTCAGAATTATGCTTAAAATATTTCATTCATATATATCCTATACTTTTAAAATTACTCTGCTTTTGCGTTTAATTTTTATAAAGCTAGATGTTTAAGTCAATTGCATTTATTTTTCAGACCAAATAATGAAGTACATGGTGAAGAACATGAATCTAGTAAAAGTCAATCTTATGTTGACAATATTGTAAGTTTTAATTCTGTGGATGATCTTTTTTTTACAATTAATTTCTTTAAATGAATACAAAAATTATATATTTATTTTTAATTTTTACTAATGATACGACCCTATTTCGGTACATATCTCATATGCCTGTTAACAATAACCCAACATTTTAATTATTACATATCCCATTAGAAAAAACTAATTAAAGTATAATGGATTCAAATAATAATGTTTAATAATAATAAAATAAAATAATAATAATAATAATCTATGGATTCTATGTTGAGAATGTCCATCAAAGAGATGACAATGTGCTATAAACATCATGATAATTATAATTTTTAAATCACAATTAAATAATAATAATAAGTTCAAATGATGTTAAACATTCATATGGTAGGTCTCAACTGCTTGTTGCACTACATTTTCACAAACAGTTTTCTGTAAGAATGTGTATATTAACATTGTCAGCGGGTCCCTGTATATCTATCTGTAATAAGCATGAATGCTGACCAAGCTGTTAAATGTTATTGACTGAATCAAGATTTGCGCAAAAATGTGACCGTATCACTTATTTAAATCCAATTTTTTAATTATTAGTTGATTTATTTTAGCTGAAAAGTGAAAAAGCATCAATGGAGCGTTTTCTAAATGCTAAATTTGATAAATTTAATGAAATAATTAATCAAGCATCAAAAAAAGTTAAAAAATTGAAGAAAACACTTCTAAAAGTAAATATATTTTAAGTAAAAATAACTTAACCACAGGTTAATACATATTGTATTATTTTCACACAATAATAATTTTGTTTTATTAACATTTACTATAATTAAAAATATATATATATAGAATGTATTAGTTTTTAAATTAGTTCTAAAATCATGTTTTATTAACCTATATTTTTGTATTAAATTATATTGAAAAAATTGTTTTCCGCAGCATAAACTCGCCAATATAGAATTAGCAAAAAAGAATTTAGATTACGAAAATACTTTAAAAATACAGCAAGGTGATTATATAAGTATATATATTGTTATTAACTTACTTTATTTAATTTTACACCTGTTTAAGCAAAGTCGCATGATATTCTTAGTAAGTAACATGAAATATACTGTGTCTTAATCTGGACTTGTTTACCTGTATAAAATATATAAGTGAATAACCTATGAACTCCATTTATTTATTTTTTGGATGGAGTTCACGTAATGGGGTATAAATTAATTTTGGGCTTATATATTACTATTGTATTAAATTGAACATTAGAAACATTGGTAACAATATCATGTCCATATGGTCATTGATTATTAACTAATTATCAAAAGCAGTTACATATAAACATACATTTTTGTTTATAAAACTTTACATTTTTTTATATTATAACAATTATAATTAAAATCTCTAAGAAAAATATAATTTATAATGCAATGTCTTAATTGATTTTTATAAATATTTTAGAAATATCTTCATCACGTTTTAAAAATAAATAAATCTTATTTCTTTTATTAAATATATTGATAAGAAAAAATATTAATTAAAAAAAAACACCTATGGATTTAAGACATTTTTGAAAAAATTAATTTATCTTATTTTTCCTAAACTTTCAATTGCATTAAGAATAATGTTAAATTACATTAAAAAGAGGTAATTATCAAATTATTATCATTTGTCATTCTATTTTCTATAAAAATTTTTAAGTTAAACTTTGTTAAGTCATTTAATAGCTTCAACATACATTAATTATTATCTTTTTTTTTTGAGAAGTTAATTTTTTTGTTTGAATTATTTTTCTAGATCAAATATCAAAAATTGAAGAAACGATCAAAGCAAAAGTCTATAGTGTTCTAGAAAGTGATTTATTATGTCCAATTTGTAATGAATTAATGGTTAAGGTATTATTTTTACATTTAAATCCATTAATAGCGTAAATATAACACGTCATCATGTTAAAAGTTCTTAGCAAATTTATTATCTTACTTTGGTTAAAAAATGCATTATGGAATACTTTTTAATCAATTTTAAGATTGTTAAATATTATAAAGTGATATTAGAGATCTGAAAACTTTTTGAACTTTCTAATCCTAGAATTGTAAATAAAATTTCTGAAAAGTAAAGCTAAAATATTTTAACTAAAAAAATTATTTCTGGTGAAAATTTCTTTTTTATTAGTTGAAAAAGTAAATAAATGTGTTTAAAAATCAATTTTAAAATTCATATAGTAAAATCTAGTAAAGTAATTTAAAATGCTTTTCTTTAGGTAAATGTACATATTTTTATTTTTAACTAACAATTAATATGATTTCTAAACATATGAAGACACAAATTTTCAATTTAAAATAAAATTTGCTCAATCTTCAAAGATAAAAAACGATTTTACAATTACTTCATTTACTTACATTTACATTACTTTACCATGACGTGTGACATTTTAAAGTAAATTTGTTTATAAAAATAAAATGCAATTTAAGTAAAATGAAAAATATTACTATGTCATTGATATATATTATTATTTTATAATTTAGTAACTATTTTATCCAAAATTTCAATGAGTTTTAAAATTTATTTTTGATAAATTAGCTTCTAAGAGACTGAAAAAAAAATCACATACTTCATAATTATACCAACAAAATTATTTTATTTTAGAATTTGGGTTTGAAGTTTAAATAAAACATATTTTATATCAAAATGTTAGTTCAAGAAAACTTGAATTTTACGCATCCATAAATTAGATTAAAAAAATGATTTTAATTATCTCATTATCATTGGGAAATAAATAAAATTTAGCCATAAATTGTGAAAATGAATATTTTATATAAAATTTAATATGTAAATTTGTTTTTTTTTTTAGGCGTGTACAACTAATTGCAACCATACATTTTGTGAAGTTTGTTTAGATACTCATGTTGCAAAAAGGCCTTTGTGTCCTATTTGTCTAACTTGTGTTAGAACCAAAACTCTTTGTCTAGCTTTGGATAACTTTATTACTAATATTTGTAATCTTCTTGGGAATGAAATAAAAGAACATCGGGAAAAAGTACAACAAGAAAGTAAGTATATTTGAACATTTATTAACTTATATTTATTGTTATAACTATTTTTAGAATTGACAGTTAATGTCCCACGACTAAAGTATCCGCTACAAGTTGCTAGAAGAGGTGGTATAAGAGGTGGTAGAAGAGGTGGTAGAAGAAGTTTAAGATAATTTACCTTATTGTTAAAAATAAAATATTTTCTATAAATTATCTCACCTATTGTATTTTAAATTTTAATTAAAAGATATTTGATACCAAGCAAAATGATAGGTACTTTTTTAACAACTATGAGCACAATAACATATTATTTAATGTTTTTAACACAAATATAAATAAGCATAAGTATTTTAATTATATTTTACATGAACTCTATTAAATAATAAAATAAAACCTTGGGAGCTAGAGCTATTGGTTGGTACATAAGAATTTTGTTCGCCACCCGGTTCCTACTAAAGCGGTTGCCCATATGACTAATAATAAAAAATAACAATAAATTTCAATGATAGATTTCTAACCATAAAAAAAAGAAAGATTACCATTCATCTAATTAATATGTTTTTTTCTGTATAATATGATTATTGGGAGAAAGTGTTAACGGAAAAAAGTGCAACCCCATCGTACACAGTAAACCCTTTTTCTTTTTTTACTACCGCCTGAATGATTGTGGGCCGCCCTGGAACTGCCGTTAGGCATTACTTCAGGGCGGCCCACGCCGTCTATAAATCACACCACCACGTTGTGAATCAGCTCTTGATTAACTTCGGGCTGATTCACTCAGGGATCCGTTGCCCAGGTTTCACTGCGTGCAGGTGGGGGCAGGACTTCGCGTGGGTTGGCCAAATAATTCACAACACAATACATAAAACACATAAAATACCTACGGCGCCAGTAGCGCCGCAGGTCATCCTACCCTTGGCAGTCTCTGCCACAGGCGTTCGNCACTTGGCAGTCTCTGCCACAGGCATTCGGCCTCCTCTTTTTGGCTCATCACCGATTCGGCGATCGCCTGAACTAGAGACCACCCCTCCTGGCTTCTCAGAATCAGGTCTCATCATGGACTCGACGCCGAACGCGGACCCCGAGCGAGACTCCAACTCTTCCCGCTCGCTGGCCCACGCCTCGCACAGGAAGAGCGTATGCGATGCATTATCCGCTTCTCCCAACAGTGATGGCATGTCGGCGCGGATTCTTCCTCGGCCAGTCGTCGGCGCCAGTTGGACACGGTGATGTTCCGGAACTGCAGCCGCTCCTCCGCGCGAAGCGGTTGACCGGTTCTTTTCCGGAGCTCGTGTCCGTTGGCGCGTTCGACGGTCAGCAGGTCCGCGGGCGGCAGAGAAGCCAGGACTCTTGCCTCCACTCCGGAGACGATGCGATAGGCGCACACGGTCCGGATGGTTCCAACGGGTACTTCAACCTACAGAATTGTTTGCGTACATAAATAAACAATAATATACAGTAAATTTATTATTATTATTATGCGTAAAATGTTCACCAAATCGTTTCCACTGGCACCCTCACCACCACACAATGGGACCAAAGGCTGATTTAGCCGGCCAAAAGTACCATTTTTAAATCAACTAATAAACATTTTTTTTTTTAATAATTTTTTTTTATTATATCCTTATAAGGTCATGTACAAAAATTCAAGGCCAAAAATTGATACAGTAATGGTTGAGTGCTATTTAAATATCACAACACTGAATTTTTTTGTTTTTTTTCTAGGATTTTTATTATTTCTTCAATCATTTTTTCCTGCTTAATATATTGAAAATATATATATTTACAATATACAATATATTATGTTTATTAAAAACTTTATTTAAACTTAATTTTAACGAATCATTAGTTTTAATTACATCTAATTTTTACAACTTTTAAGCTGATTAAGTTGATTGAACTGATAAAACCAATGAAATTATTAAAATTACAATTTTTACGAAAATACACGTTTATTATAGGGATATTCTATTTGCACGGCTCAAATTCAATCTGACGCTTTTACACGTAAATGTAAAGCAAAATATAACTTTTTCATTTTTTTTATAATTTATCCGTATAAATTACAATATTAAATTACTGAATATCAATTATATAATGAATTTAATAATTATAATTAGTATTTANTGTATACTGAATTTAATAATTATAATTAGTATTTATTCATATAGGGTGATTTTTTTTATCATAACCCACTCAATTACTTAAAGAATAATAATAATTTAAACATTTTTTTTTATTACTGTCTTTAGTTACATATTATTCTTGAATTATTAAATATGTAATACTTTTTAAGTTCATCCCTTATGCCTGGTAAGGGTGTCAACTTTGTTTTTTTAAATGGGAACACATATTTTGAATTTAATAAAATGTTTGAGTTTTTAATTTAATAACAAATGGCATTTGAATTTTTAATATACCTTTATTTATTTATTAGATATAAACATTTAAAGTTTCAATTTTTTGAGTTAATATATAGGTATAATACACAAGGGATTACAAATACAGGTAGCTAATTGGTTTTTTATGATATTGCTATCACAGTCACGGATTGTNGTTTTTTATGACATCAATATTAGCAGATACACAGCATTGTTATTATAAATGGTAGTAAGGTACATTGTTGTGAGTTTATAAATACACTAACTGATAATACAGAAAGTATATCTATTGATAGTCATAATTGATAATAAAGAATCCGTGAATGTGATAGCAATATCATAAAAAATCAATTAGCTACCTGTATTTGTAATCCCTTGTGTATTATACCTATATATTAACTCAAAAAATTGAAACTTTAAATGTTTATATCTAATAAATAAATAAAGGTATATTAAAAATTCAAATGCCATTTGTTATTAAATTAAAAACTCAAACATTTTATTAAATTCAAAATATGTGTTACCATTTAAAAAAACAAAGTTGACACCCTTACCAGGCATAAGGGATGAACTTAAAAAGTATTACATAGTTAATAATTCAAGAATAATGTGTAACTAAAGATAATAATAAAAAAAAAAATTTTTATTTTTATTATTCTGTAAGTAATTGAGTGGGTTATGATAAAAAAATCACCCTGTATAGGGAAATAGTCTGATTTAAAAAAAGAAGTATATCCAATGAAAGATGTATATAAATAATACTTCTCATGAAAAAATTGTATTGATCCATACATTATTTAAATAATGTCTCAAAATATTTTTAAAAAATTTAGAAATATGACTCTTTAAAAGAAATAATTTTTGTTTTTACAGAAGGACACTCCTTTAAAATAATTTTAGTTGATTACTAGAGAGAAAATAGAAATGACTCATGCAGGTAACCATATTTAAATCCCACAAAATACTATATAATTAGTATTCTAATGAAAATGTTTAATGCATCTATTAATTTTATGAGATCCCTGTGTCTTTAGGCAGTTAAAGATGTGTTTAAGGGGTTTCAACACTTTTGAACAATTAGCAATTTTCCACTATAATTATTAATACATTATTAATCATATAAATCATATAGAAACTTATTGTTTTGCTCGACTTCGTCACGTCTAATTATAAATAATCGTTCCAAGATTATCTACATATGTTTTCACCAATTCGGCATTTTATTAGTTTTTAAACAGTTTTATGTCATTAACACTAATGTTTATTATAATATCTATACTATATTTGTATGTTGCCCACTATCCATATATTGTAAACAGGACAAGGCCGAATAGTTCTAGATCCAAACGTAATCATGTGTAATATCATTGAAATTAAATATCTCAATTACTAAGTCATTTGTCCAGTTTTTCTTGTCTATACTTGTCAATCTCTTAACTAATCTTAAGTATAAATATCATGTCTAGTATGTAAGTTTAATAAAAATAAAAATAAATATTATTACTACAAGTAATGAACAACTAAATGATCTAGAGTAAATATTGTGTTCACATTGTAAAATATGAGTCTGTAACAAAAATCAAAACGTAAAAATATGTATTCTATGAAATATTATCATAATAATTTAGAATTAAATTTATTCTAAACAAATATTATAAGCATGTGACCTGATTCAAAAAGTAATATAAAATACATTTTTATATGCATTACAATTTTATTAGAGTATTAATAATATAGTATAAATAATATAAATAAATGGTAATTATGGATATTTTAATAATGTTTATATTTTTAATTACATCAATTATCGCTAACTCTTGTACGCTCTTCTGTAACGAAAATACAGAAAAGATTAAGAAACTAAATGAAATTTTTGGTCATAAAAATTGGAAGGAGTTAACAGTAAATTATTATTATTATTATAATAATATCAATGAAATAATTAGTACATACCGTCTATTTAGACCCAATAATGACGATACAGAGATAGTAACCAGTAATAATTTAGAGAAAAAAATGAAAGATGGTTCAATGATACTGAATTCAATCTACTACAACATTGTTGAAAAATTTGATAATTGTCAAGATTAGAATAATAATAATTGTTATGATATAATTGTTATATTTTTCATAATACTGGCTTATTTTAAGATAACTAATTAGCAAACCTTTAAAATAAATAAAATCTATTATGAAAAATGTAAATTTATTAAATCAGTTATAGTGTAATACTTTCTATTTTAGAGTGAAATTATTTGTGTATAATTTATTTATCAATTTTTTAATTATGATTTTCACATTTTATTTTATCATAAGATGTATTATAATAAAAAATTAAAATTGTTCTTCATTAGTCGTAGTGTATACACGTGTTTATTTATCACATCATGAATTAAAATAATAAGCCAAATAATTTTATTATTTATTTTAATATTGCGTTTTTTGTTTAAATTACAAATTTGAATCCCCATCTGTGAGTAAACAAAGGGTCATATTTAGGAAAAATGTATTGGAAATAAAAGCGAAATCGCCTATAATATTTATAAAAAAAAATTCATTTTGTTTCATTGATTTTTCAACAAAAAAAAATATATAGTTTCAATAATATCAAATTTTACCAATTTTAATAACCACAATCCCTGTTTTTTGAGGTAATTTCTTCCTTATTTATTTGATGGGATTACACTGCGACCATAATGAAGTTGCATGATGATGTTTCGCTCGTCGCAAAACTATTGTGGGTTTGTGTTGCTGTTAAATTTAAAAAGATTTAGGCTTCGATATTTTTCTATATTTTTCATAATACTGGCTTATTTTAAGATAACTAATTAACATACCTTTAAAATAAATAAAACTTTATATGAAAAAAGTGCATTTATTAAACAAGTTATAGTATAATACTTTCTGTTTTACAGTCAAATTTTTTGTATAAGTTATATATCAATTTTTTAATTATAATTTTCACAATTTATTTTATCATAAGATATATTATAGTAACAAATTAAAATTGTTCTTCATTATTCGTAGAAATGTGTTTATTTATCACTAATAAAATAATTAGTCAAAAAATTTTATTATTTATATTAATATTGCGTTTTGTGTTTAGGTTTTTAATTTTTCAAAAATCTCTATGATCAAACAAAGGGTCAAATTTTGGAAAAATTTATAGCAAATAAATGCGAAATCACTATAGTATTTAGAATAAAATTCGTTTTAATTCATTGATTTAAAAAAAAAAAAAATAGGTTTAAAAATGTCGAATTTTACCGATTTTAAAAACCTCAAACCCTGTTTTTTGAGGTCGTCTCTTCCTTATTTATTTGACGAGATTTTACTGCGGCCATAATGAAGTTGCATGATTATGTTCCGCTCAGCCTATGGTTGGAAAACTATTGTGGGTTTGTGTCGCTGTTAAAGTTTCCGTATGGTCACAAAGGGTAAAACTAGAAGTTTGTGTCTATTCACATAGACACAATTCCCACCATTTTTTAAGACCTATTTAATTTCGCAAAAATTCTTTGTATACAATGTTGAGTAATAATAAAACCAGTACATTGAGGTCATTGCGTGGAGACGTGATAAATTTCAGATAAGTATATANGGAGACGTGATAAATTTCAGTTAAGTATATATGATATCCGACAGTGATTAAAATCACTATTATTAAAAATACTTCCATGCTTAACTGTTGATTGTGCTTTTCAAATTTATAAAATGAATTGTTGAATTATTCTAAAAAAATCATCAACTCCTATTTACTTAATTACATAATGATTACAATGTTGTATGTGTTTTGCATATACTTAAAAATAAATTTCCTAGACACAAATTAATTTATACTATATAAAAATTCAAATCGTAATTTTTGTATCGTAACATTCTAAGCAGATTATTGTCATCTATATCGGTGTTTATTGTAAAATCTGCCTCTTATATGGAAATTAATGGACATCTACATTTATATTGTTATTGAATCTCTCAACCACTTAGCCACTCGTCAAGTTTCTCCTTGTCATTCTCGTCAATGTCTTCACTAACCTGAAATATGAATAACATTTCTACTATGTAAATACCTCTTCTATTAATGAAGTCATTAGTTAAAATTTTGCAAAATATTTTAATACATTTTTAAGTCATCGTTTCACAGCAATTCTTATTTTCACTATTAAGTATGTGTTCCTCAATAATAGAAAAAATTATATTTTATTACTTAAATTACATAAGTATAAATAAATATTTTGTTCACTTTGTAAGATATGAGCATGTTGCATATATCAAAACGTTAAAATATGAATATAACATATTACTAACATATGAACTAACAAAAGACTATAAATATTATGACTATATAAATTTACATAAAAAAAAAAAAAAGTATTGTTTAATGGTACTAAGTTTAATCTACTATAACATGAATGATCATATAATTATTGAAAAATTAAACTTTTTCAATAGTTTTATTAATACTACTAACCGATTGCTAACTTGTATGAGTAATGCACTAAAATATTTCAATCACTCAACGCCCTGTTCTTATTGCTCTATATAAATTAAAAGAGAGGCAATCAAAAATTAAAAATACATTCTTTTTTAACCCGATGATGGCAATACAGAACTAACTAGTAAAAATTTAGAAAAAAAATCAGAAATGGTTCAATGATATTGAATTCATACTATAACATCATCGTTACAAAACATGATATTTGAGAATGGTATTTTAGTAATTATGTTAGATTGAACATAGCAGCAAGAAAAAATCATGTAAAATTAGCGAGTATAGAAAAATATATTCTAAATAAAAATAAAGGTCTAAATTTGATGAAGGAGTATTTAAAAAAAAATATATATATATATATATATATATATATTACTAATTAATTGTAAGTTTAACTCTATAGAGATTTTTCAATTATCTTTTATCTGTTTGTTGAAGTGTCAAGACTCAATTTATTTACAACATAAAAAAAGTTAATTTTACAACTAACTACATGACCACAATCGAATATTTTGTTCATTAGATTAGATACGTGTTTTTTGCAAAAATTAAGACGTAAAGATTGTATTTTAGGAAATATTATCATCATATTTAGAATTAAATTTATTCTAAACAAATAAAATACATATGTGACCTGATTCATAAAGTAATATAATATAAATTTGTATATGCATTAAAATATTATTACAGTATTAAAAATTCCGTATAATAAATTAATATAAATGGTAATTATGGATATTTCACTAATGTTTGTAATTTTAATTAAATCAGTTTTCGCGAACTCTTGTGCATTCTATTGCAATGCAAATACAGAAAATATTCAGAAACTAAATAAAATTTTTGGTCATAAAAATTGGAAGGAGTTAACAAAATACTATAGTTATTGTTATGATAATAGGAATACCGAGATACAAATTTATACTAACAATTTATTTAAACCCGATAAAGGCGATACAGAGATAGTAACCAGTAAAAATTTAAAGAAAAAAATGAAATATGGTTCAATGATATTGAGTTCAATCTACTACTACATTGTTGAAAAGTTTTATTATTGTCAATGTAAAATTAGTGAGTATGTAAATTATAAAGATAAATCGGAAAACCCAGATATTATAGAGTATACGAAAAATTCGAAAAAACAATATGAGATTATTCAACATTTACTTAATAGAGGTATTAGTTTTGACAATGAAATAATTAAAAACTTAAACCTTTTTAATAGGGCTATTAATATTTTCAATCCATTAATAACTTGTATGATAAATGCACTACAATTTTTCGATTACTCGACTCCGGTTCTTACAGCTTTAAAAAAATTAATAGAGTGGCCATCAAAAATTGAAAACATTAAATATATCGCTGACATTAAGACTGCTGAATATGAAAGAAAGAAACTTTTTGACTTCAATATTTTTGACAAAAATTTAAAAAATTTTAATAAAAAAGTTAAGATTATTTATAATATAGAAAACCACTTTAAATTGTACGACTGTTTTTCCCTATATGATGATACCAAATGGAATATTCCAAATGGCGTACAGAAATTTTGTATAGATTTAGGCTTTGATGATGAAAAATAAATACTAACATTTTACTCCAACAATGTACGAATATTTTATCATTTCCATTAAATTGTTTTGATTATTGCCGTACTATATTTTTCAGAATACTAGATTATTTTAAGATAACTAATTAACAAACCTTTTAAAAAATATAAATAATATGATAAAAATGTATTTATTCAATAAGTCAATATAATACTTTCTGTTTTAGAGTGAAATTATTTGTATATAAGTTATGTATCAATTTTTAAATTATGCCTTTTAATATTTAATTTATCATAAGATATATTATAGTAAAATTGTCGTTCATTAGTCATAGTGTACACACGTGTTTATTTTTCACATCATGAATAAAAAAAAATTGTCAAATATTTTAATATTGCGTTTTGTGTTGAAATTCTCATTTTCCAAATTAAAAATAAAAACTTTATGGTAAGTGCTTTTTTATTGGTGACAATGATTTTTATGAATATTATTTAATTCTTATTAGCAGATTTTTTAAGTTGACCAAAAAGAGAATATAACGTTCATTATATTAAGTCTATCCCACTTATTTCAGGTCGGCTCTACCTTATTTATTTGACGAAATTTTTTTCCAAACACAGTTAAATATCCCGTATGTTCGCCATGACTATAAACATTTGTCAGTTAGACGACAGCTCTACCTTTATTGGAGACCTATTTAATTGCACACAAATTATTTGTATGAAATGATAAATTAAAAAAAACCCAGCACAGTAGTGTCATATTACAGTTGAGATGTGACAATTATACATAGCATCTGACTGTGATTAAAATTTCTATCCTAAAAGACGCTCCTGATTAAAAAAAAAAAAAGAAATACCTATAGTATTTAAAAAAAAAAATTAGTTTTGTTTCATTGATAATTTCAAGCCTCATTATAGCTGACTCTGCTTAAATGAACTTCTATATTTATCTAAATTAATTAATGAACTGAATTACTTTTTTGTTTATTTAAAAAACATTTGACTAGCAATCGGCATTTGACGGAAATGTGGATTGATGACTAATAAAATTATCACTATACAGACTACCACAATAATAATTGTATTATAGTAATAATTCATTTCGCTATAGTGATCTATAATAAGATTCCACTTGTAATAGGCAAATCTGAACATCTAATAAACCATAAGAAAATAATAAAAATATAATTACAATTACCCTCATATTATCGATATATTGAATATTATAAGTGCATGAGCATAATTTTAAATTGAATATAGTAATAAATATATATATAATAACATAGCGACATGAGTATGATATGTGGGGGGATGTTTTTCTGTCAGATGTTCGCAGCCCACAGTTGGTAGGATGACGTCACTGATCCTTGATTTGTCGGTGGCGATGCATTCGGGTTCGCTATAGTCTCTGCAGTGACTGGTCTCGACAGACCTATTGCGTGTGGACTTGGACGTGGGCGATTGCGGTACGACATTACCCTGATGGCGACTTACACATAAGCAACATTCTATTTGTCACTAAACACGTATGTGGGTGTCGTTGTGAAGTCAATGTTACTAATGTATGTGTCGTTGGTAGAGAACGGAGATAGTGATAAATGGAGCGGCGGCGATGGACGACAATCGATACAAGCGATGATTATTAGTGAATCAACATTGCCGAACAGATGACGACAGCGGTTGTGGACGATTTTTACAATAGCGACAGCGGTAAATCAGCTGAACAGCGTCAAATGGTCGGTGACTTCAATACTCAAGTCTTCTGTTTGTTCAGTGAATATACAGAAGCGTGTTGAGTATTTGAATGGATTAATTTCGATTTTTTTATCAATATATTTTATGTGTCACTGCGTCCGCTTCGCTCTGGTAGTATAAAAAAATTATTTTTTATTTTCATGTTTTTTCTCTAGTCGATGTCGACCGAACTGAGAACACGATTATGATTTATATTCCGTTACACTCTTATAACATATTTAAACTTTTATATGTTAACAATATGTTAAATTATTATGCTAAATGAGCTATATTGTAATTATTGAAAAAAATTGTATACAGGGTGATTTTTTTATCATAACCCACTCAATTACTCGCAGAATAATAATAATTTAAACCTTTTTTTGTTTTATTATCTTTAGTTACACATTATTCTTGAATTTTTAACTATGTAATACTTTTTAAGTTCATCCCTTATGCCTTGGAGGGGGGTCAACTTTGTTTTTTTAAATGGTAACACATATTTTTAATTTAATAAAATGTTTGAGTTTTTAATTTAATAGTAAATGGCATTTGAATTTTTAATATAACTTTATTAGCTTATTAGATATAAACATTTAAAATTTCAAAATTTTGAGTTAATATACATGTATAATACACATTGGATTGTAAATACAGGTAGTTAATTGGATTTTTATGACATTGCTGTCTCAGCCACGGATTGTTTATTATCAATTATGATTATCAATAGATATACTTTCTGTATTGTCAGTTAGTGTATTTATAAACTCATAACAATGTGC